>NW_026889782.1:2687500-3120000 GCF_033153115.1 Saccostrea echinata | reverse complement strand
TGACTGACTGACACACTGACTGACGGACGGGTCAAAAACATTATACCTCACGCAACTTGTTGCGTGGGGTATAAATATTCGTAAAGTTGAGGTTCGTAATCTTTGATATCCTTTGCAATTAAAGAAAGAAGATGTCTTTAAGATTGTAAATGTGCATTTTTCTACCAATCAAGGAAGTATAAATAGACAATAAAGTACTTATTTTGCTTGTCCTTCCAGTCCATCAGAGTCGCACTTGTGTTTGTCCACAGTTCTTCCAACTGACAAATCAAATCGAACGTAGAACAGCCTCCATTCAAAGTATTGAATTTATGTTTATGGGATTAATTTCCTCTACAGTACTACTATTCCTTATCTCCTTTGCTTATCTTTTTCAGTCACCGTCACGGTAGCTCAGTCGGTAGAGAGCTTTTTTCGTGATGGGAAGGTCGTGTGTTCGAATCACGGCCGCGACTACCTAAGTTGAGAAAAATAGGTAGCAACTGTTTCTTCGACAAGCGCATGGCACTTTGAAGTGAAAATTACGGGTCTTTCAGATGAGACCCGAGGCCCCGTATCACGGTAGGCGTTTGCATGATTAAAAAACCCCTCACTCCTCAATTGCCCTGAGTGCCATGTAAAGGTCTAAATTTGAAATCCTTCACCTGTATATGGTGACGTCTCTATATGAGTGAAAGACGTAAAACAACATACAATCAATCAATCAATCAAACATCTTTTTCAGTCTCATTTTTAAGAATCTATATTGTAACTATGCATTTCTTTTTAATTCTATTATCCAGTATTGAAATGTTTGATTAATCTGTTTGATCTATTCCCTAACAAAAAATTTGTAAAATTAAAGTTCATTGTATAAACATTATTCTCAAATCTGCTGTCAAAATAATTTGATTCATAGAATTTTAATCCCTTTTCCATTGAAAAAGTCATTTCATTTGGCACACAGTGTCCAGCTTGGTTTAATTAATTTTTATTTTAGTTTACTGTCAGTGATTATGAAAAAATCATGTCAATGCCATTGTTGGTCATAATGCGCATGTAATCAAAGATTTACATGAATCAAATAAGATTTCCCATGTAAACCTTATAGATTTATAATTTCTTGTATGTGTCCTTTACCATTAACAAGCTAAATAGAAATTGGGGGGAGGGGTTATGATAAAAGATTGTCAGAAGTAAACGAAATAATGAATTGTATACAAAAACGATTTCAGAAATGTCAAAATTACATTTTCGATAAGGGTATCAATGTTTCACTGCACAGTTCATTAATTGCTTTATTTTTCTTAACTTAATATATTAAAAATTAACGTATTTTTACAAATACAAATATCCACTGAAAAAAAGAAATCTAATATCTATGTATTCTTTCTCTGTAAAACTGTACATTAAACATATAAAATGTACCATTTAAATAGAGGAAGTAAAAGTTGATGAAAGTTTTTAGTATATTTGTGAAAGTACTCATATTTTCAGTCACAAGAAATAAGTTTTTGTGCGATTTATTATTGATTAGAAAATTTAGCTTTACTGAAACCTGCCTGGCAACAGACTAATTGGCCTGATAAGCCTATAGCATGGGGAGCAGCCAAGGCGGTAGATGGCAATTACTCTGACCGCTCAGCGGGAGGAAACCAGTGTACAATATCAGCTGGTGAACAAACAGCAGAGTGGAGAGTGGACCTACAGAGTGTGGTCAGCATCAGTCACATCAACATCTACTACAGGACTGATAATACACCCAGTATGTTTAATTTAAAACGATTTTTTTCTATATCATTTGGTTTATTACTACATGATGAGTAGATCTATAGAGAGTGGTACACATCTGTCACATCCACAATGCAGGACAGATAATATTGCAAGAACGTTTGAAGCCAAACAAAAAGTGTTCTGTTCATCATATGGTTGATAATATTGCCAGTTAAAGATCGGATAAAGCTAATGGTTCACTACCCATATACCGAGTTACTTGCTCCCCTTTACTCCGCTCTTCAGTATCGCTGGGTAGTTCCGGTTCAGTTGCCTCAGCTGTAATCAAACCACGCTCTGTATATTCGGTCAGGTATTACGACTTATAAGGTAAAGAAAGTTTAAGTGTATGGTTATTAAAGGAGTTACAATTAGACAACATGTTAAAGGAATATACCTCAAATGTATTTTTCAAACATCATTGGCAGGAAATTCTGAATGTAGAAATAAAAAAGTTAGCAATGTTTGTGTATATAATTGGAATTCCAAATTTAAAAATAGTAGTAGTGTGTGTGAAACGGCTGCAATTTGTTTTTATTATTTTTGAAGTTAAAAAATAAATAATTTATATTATTTACAATAATGCATGGGGTACATTTTTAGCTAACCTCATCAAAGCAATTTTTTTTTTTTATTTTTGGTTTTATTACTTTAAATCGATCCATGTAAAATGGGTGGTGGACGTCAATATTGCGTCTTCTACTCGCACTACCTGGGCCAAGTCAATAAAAACAATAAATAAAAATCACCTTGCACAGAATTCCAGCAGGTTCAAGTGAAAGTGATAAAAAACAAAGGAAAAGCTGGGTTCAGTACATAAAATTCATTCGCCCAAATGTTCCTATCACAGACAATACAATAATATGCAATTTACATTTTGATAATAATATTTGTACTAAATCATCAGTGCCAACTAAACTCAACTTAAAATATGCAAAACCAGAAACTCAACGTAGACCACAAGTGCGAATACCTCCAGTAAATAAAACTTTACCACCAATTAAGGTAGATGAATATCATAATCCTGATACACAACACGAACAAATAAGTGCAAATACAAGTAGTAGCAGCTGTGATGCTCAAATGCAGGTTGGTTCATCAGATGTTAGATCAACATGTACTACTGAAATCCAAACTGAGTATCCAATTATGAAACCTGAAGATATATTCCAAAATGATGACAAAACCAGATTTTAGACTGGTTTCCCAAATTACAAGACATTTGAATTTATGTTTGATGTACGTATGAAACACTGGGGAGATAGACTAACATACTGAGAAGGGGAACTGCGCTCTATAGATGGTGACAATAGGAAGTACGATGACCCAAATCTTTTTAAACCTGGAAGGAAAAGAAAACTGAGACTCATACATGAATTTTATATGGTTTGTCGAAGGTTAAGACTAGGCATGTTACAGGAACATTTGTCTGATATGTTTTTGTATCAGTCATGAATGTCTCAAGAATTCTAGATACTTAGTTAAATTTCATGTATGACCATTAACACTGTCGTGATCCCGTGCCAGATTGGATGAAACAAGATGGCGGCGGGAACAAATCGAAAAAGGTAGGCATCTGTTTTTTCATTAAATATCTGCATTAAGCGTCAGATATGCTTGCTTCGATACTGTCGAATTCCGAGTAAAATGTTTATTTGTATAATTGTTTGCTACCTATCGTCTCTTAAACTTAAACATTTATGGACTAAAGACTGCAGTATTTTTCCGATCGAGTTTGAAGCGACTAGAAGTTGTTTTTTTCCTCGATTTTGACAGTTTAATAAATCCAGCAGCCGGAATTTGGCTTACAAATGATAATTTGGAGTAATTCTGACCTAGCGTTATATGTTTATTTGCTATACCTTGTTTTGTTACAAAAATATTTCGATGAAAATTTTTTAGCAAGTGCTGGATTGGATTCGGTTAATTTTAATGGAAAATGTGCCGGATTAGATTGCATTTTTGGTGCCGGATTGGACTCTGTTTACGATGGTCATTTTAATAAACTTTTTTTTTTTAGTTTTAAAGCTTTGGATGCATCGTTCAATGAAATACCGGAAGGAGGAATTTGTGAGATATGTGGCCGTAAATACGTAGAATACAAAACAAAGTGTGCCCTGCAAAAACATATAAAAATCAAACATGAACGACAGAAGTTTGCTTTTACATGTGGTGACTGTCACGAACGCTTTTGTGATCGCCAACAATTAAATGCGCATTTGCAGAAGCATGACAAGTGTGAGAGATTTAAATGCGACACATGCAGCCACACCTTTACATACAAGCACAATCTGGCAAGGCATATGAAAAAGCATCCCAATTCCAAAGGTTCACATTTGTAGCATCTGAACTCAGGAGTTTGGTAGAGGTGACACATTACAACAGCACATAAGAGTTGTCCACGAAGCAGCAGAAAGGTATAGATGCAAGATCTGTGGCAGCTGTTACAGGTGGAAGTACAGCCTACGACGACACGTCAAAAACAGGCATAGAGGAATTCAGAAAGTCTGAGGGACAGACACTGACAACCAATTTTTTTTTTTCTTTTTTGATCTTAGATAAGGTATATCTGTGATATTTTCAAATTCAATGCAATTGTATTGTATTCTCCATTTATGTTGTTTCATAAAGATTTTATGTATATTATTTTTCTTTAACACATTTTACTTTTTGTTTATGGTTATACACCAAAAGTGTTCATGACTGTTATTTTCATTAAATGATTAAAAAAAAATCTTAGAAATTTTCTTCGAGTCTTTTTTTGAATACTGTAGATTCCTTATTTTTCGCGAGTACTTATTATCGCGAAATAGCTCTTAAGCATAAAATCGCAAAAACAATAATTCGGTAAGTAGACGGTTCATCAAGAGATTTTACATTGATTTCAGCACCATAAAAATAATATAATAAGAAGCGAAATTACGCGGTAATTAATTCCTCGCGTATATTTAGGAATCTACAGTATCTCTTCCCTGGAGCAGGAAAGGGAATGCTTTTGTCTCCTTGATACTTTTTCTAGCAAAATACTACAAATTTTACCAAAAATTATTGAAATTATTCTAAGCAATTTTACGGTAAGTTGATTAATTTTGCCATATAATAGAAGAAACGATTTCATTTTATCTTCTGAAATACAAACAAACGTGAAAATCTAGTATCTCATCATGGTTCTGTCCAGTAGTAAGTTGCATTAAAAAAAACTACCTCTGGTTTAGATTTTAATATTGATCAAACAAACAATACTAGTATTAATACAGAAAGTGGAAAATTGAATAAAGCTGCAAAAATTATGCATTTCCATATTTAAAAAAGGAAGTCCTTATCAAAATGAGCAATATTACGAAAAAGAGAAGTGTCGCTTTATACTCATTATTTTCGTTCAACTAGACTTTGCATAGATTAAGCACTCCAAGTTGTTATAATCTTTCAAGTCTTTTTATAATCAATAAGCATTGTCACTATACAGCATCTTAAAATCAAAGTATCAAAATTTACAACACCATGTTTTTCAGTAAACTTGTACCTCGTGGTCAGTTATAAAATTATCTTAATCTTTTTAAACTACTAGTAGGTTATTTTAAAATCCTTTACAGAGATAACTCCCAATTGTTAGTACATAAGGCAAATATTAACAGTTACAGTTACACAGTCTGTGACAGATTCGTAGACTGAAAATATTATGAAGGGAAGGAATCATCGCCAGGAACGAGACCTCCTCTGACATGAGGCAACAATTTTGCTTCATGTGCACGGTGAATTCTCGTACGCTTAAAGGTTTTGCAGACGGTTCCTCTGGCTTATCAATGGTTCCTCTTTTCCTTTTTTCTGGCTCCACGAGCCCTTTCGGGTTTATCAAAACCGTGGTCTCTGTAAAAGAAATATGGGTACAATAAAATTTGAGATGCAAAGAAATAGGATAATTTTTTTTTTTTTTATCGGGGTGAGTGTTTTTGAGCATACCTGATAACAATATTACTTGTATCCCTTGGTACGAAAAAGCTTGAAGGAGAAATGTCCATTATCATATACGTAGTACTAGGGTAGACTTTGCTGCAACTTGTATACATATGGAATACTCTATATACAAAGAACAAAACATTTTATATCAGAAATGGGGAAATCTGATGAAACAAACTGATTACATTACATTTGTCATTCATTCAAAGGTTCTACGAAACACGTAAATGTTATATAATACTTACTTGTATGGATCCAGTCTTGCTTCTTGCAACTATGCAGCTACACTTATGGCAGTAGGTAAAGAATTTGGACGTAGAACTCCAGTAACCCATGGATCGTAGTCTTGAAACCCACCAAAAAAATTCTCTACGTCAAGACTGCCAATACAACGGACATTGTACCTGCCATTTTTAACTAGAGGGAATAGTTGTATTCGGCGTTCAATTCCTGTCAATAGTCCTTCATACAAAATAACTGGAATACCTTTGACAAAAGCGCCCGGTGGAAGAAATTCTCCAAAATTGAAGCCATCCAAGAGCCAATCTCTAAATTTAAGGCGGTGTTCACATCGAATAATAGCTGGTATTCCAGGTTCGTCTTTCGCTTTATACCAGTGTCAATGCTGACTCAACTTTTTTCCGAAAATGTCTGCACTGCATACGCGACACTCTGCTTATCTATCAGGTCTTTCACAAGCGCCACACTGAGACCACATCCAATGTATTCACTCTCCTCAGCAACTTTGTGCAAAGGTTTATTTGATATTCTAGCTTCCGGGATGCCGCTTGAACATAAAAGTCTCCGTAGTCCACATAGTTGATGATAAGCATCTAGTATCATAAAAACATAATATCCCACGCAAGTATTCATTTCCGGACTACTGTACCATTGCTTTCTTTTCTCAGATGAACTTCCATCAATGTTAATGTTCTTTCCATATGGGCATGATCCGTACCATTTTTCTAGTTCTACAGGAAATACATTTTCCGAAAGCACAATGTTTAAGTTTTCTTTAGGTATTTTATGAAGGCATATTTTACACAATGCTTTGAGTGTGTTAACCTTGTAAGTCTTTCTTGAAGTTGGTAGTTCAGTATTGTCGCCTAGCAGCTTGGAAAACAAATTCACTTGTAAATATTTCGGGTCCGTTTTGTTGGCCTTGAATCCGTGGTTTTTGAGTTTTCCTAAAATAGGTCGTAGACACAACTGCAGTTCATACTCCAGAAAGTTTATATTGATTTCTGATGCACTTTTCATTTTTGCTTTGAAATCGGTAGAGCTGATCGTCCAGATGCTCGTTCTTTTGGATTTGGTGTGTGCTTTCAACTCCTCCAGCATCAAATTGATGTCATTTTCAGTTACCAAGTCTGTATCTATATATGTCTTTTCAGGAATATCCTTCTGGTCTTGTTTAGGTTCTTCTGTACTTAAATCCTTTGGTTCATTTTCTTCATTAAACAATGCTGTCAATTCCTCCAAATCGCTAGATTGGGAACTGAGTGTGCTATTTTGTTTTTCAATAGACTGCACCTCCAATACGAGATCGTCATCCATCTGAGAAACAACTGATGTAGGAAGACACGTCATTATTCCGTTGTCTATTTCTCTCTGAGTCTCTTCTCTTTCCACTGGGCATCTGGAATTTTCTCTCAACGAATGGGCAGTTCTTTGGGACATTACAAATGCTTTATCCTCTGAATTGCTTTTTGAATCCCACCGAGCTCTGCAAATCATCGAATGATTGAATATTGCTAGTTCTTACAACATTCCTTGAAGATAGAATCCGTATAATTTCTGATTTGGAAAGTTTTCTTTTATTGTTGTAAACATCTTTCTGTAGTTCCGAAACAGTTAAAGGTCGGTTTTGTTCATCACAAACAGCAACTTTCCACCATTGTCCATCAAAAGAACAGACAGGAATATAGAGTCCCCTTTTTGCACTTTCAGTCAGGACAGTCTCAATCATGTTGGTAAACTGTAACTTTTTAACCCGTAAGCTATTCGTACCGAGTGTAATTGTTCAAAGCTAAATTCGCGATCTAGATCGGAAATAATAAAGGCAAGAAGCTCCGAGGCTTTTGTCCTTGTAAGATCATATGCTTTCTGTACATCATTTCTGGTACTTGACAACAATTCAATAAGAGTATCAAGCAAACACAGATGAGATGTAGATGTGCTTCTTTCACATGCTGATGACTTGTCTTCTTGAATAGATCGGACTTCTCCTATCAATTCAACATGAGATGTACCATACTGCAAAATTAAATCTTGAATTTCCTTACTAGACTGTGATTTCCTGCTTGGTCTGGAAGATTTCACATCAAATATTACAGATGATTCTTGTACTAACCTCTTCCAAATTTCAACATTGTATGTTGCCCTTTGAATTGTTGTAGATTCTTTTGTGTAACTGATAAAGTACAACTGTGTTGCGTTTAAGCGGTGCATTTCTGAAATTATTTGTGGTACATGTACGTAGTACTTTGGAATAGAATAGTGCACTGAAGTGGAGTACGTTTTTCCAGGAAATGGACACTTGCACTCAATGCCATATATTGCTTGATCCTCCACAGACTTTCTGCAGCTACCATCGGGGCTAACAATTATTCCTACATTGTTATCTGTTATTTTGTAACATCCTTCTTTAAAGTAACAAAGATCAGGATGAAAAACGGGTAGGAATTTTCCAGCAAATGTTGCAATGGCATGAATTTCATTGTCAACATCGTACTGCATTTTTTCTTAGACAGACGGAGTTGGTTCTGGTTTTTCCTTCCCGAATAGAACGCAGTCATAATGTTCTTGCTGACATTTGAGGGTACCTAATGCAAGCGCATTAAGCATTGTGCTACCAGTTATTTTTGCAGTGTTTCTCACCATATGCCAAGCAAGACTTCGTTGTTCTATATACCGATAAGATGTACAGTCATCTTTATTAACTTGTTCTATAGATGATTTGGAAATATGGTCTCCGCTTCTTTTCAATGGAAATGTACCGACAATCCACACTTTAGATCCATTAAGATGTACAACAACCATGCATATGTCATCAATACACGTATCTCGTAACAAGTTTTTAATGCAAGCTTTCATGTCGTACAGCTGAGTTATTCGCCCACTAATAACAAATACAAGTCTTGATTTTCTCCAATCACCAGATGTCGACTCTATCAATTTATCCTTGTTGACTTCTTTCTGCACCACACTTTCACGCAATGTTCGTAGGTGTTTAGTTAGTACAGTGATTAATGTTTTGAGAGTCTCTGCAATGTTTCCCTTTTCTGCACTTGAGATATCTTCACATTCAAGAGTAGTAAGTAATTCATGAACAACCCACTATTCTTGAATATTCTTGAACTTGGTTTTCATGAATAAAATTCATGAAATCATGAGTGTCCAATTTTAACTTCATAGGATCTTCATGAATATTTCATGAGCAGATTCAAGAATATAATTCATGAACTTTTCTTAAAAGTTCAAGAATTATTCTTGATACTCTCGCAGGGGTAATACTGAATTTAATGGGTGTAAAATGTAGGCGGGAATCGAGAGTTAGCGTGCGTAGTTCTTTGTCGGAATCTTTTTAAGGGCCGGACATGTATACACCTGGATAAGGTTTCACTGGTGGATTATCTGATGTCTTATGTCTCTGATATCTCATGTCTTGTGATCTTTTCGGACTTGGAGGTCTCTGAATTTCTTTGGGTTTTTTACACTTACAATCACCTGAGGTACAGGTTTTTTGTTTTTTTTTTTAACAACAGCAAATAGGGCTGCTCCAACATAGGCACAAAATCAGCTTTTCCTGCTTTACATTTAAAAGATGAATTTCCAATTTTTCCAGTTTTAATAATTGTTATATAGAGGCTGTTAGGTCATAAGTTTTCCCTCATTTTTACTAAATGTCTCATACTTGATCTATATTCTACTGCAACACAACTGTATTAAATATGTGGAGATAACGAACCGTATTCGAGCTCAAAATTCCATTACAAAATAGGAGCAGAGTAAACACGGACCTCTAAGACATCAATGATGGGATCATGTGCCATTTAGGAGTGAGCATCCCCTGCCGGCCGATCACACCCGCTGTGTGCTCCTTGTCATGATGGGAAATAACGGAAAAATCCGTAGACAATTCAGTGTGTATATAATGGCCTAACAATTAGTGTGTAAAAAGTCAGTTAGCATTTGACTTAAAGATAGATTGTATTTGCCGATAAAATCATTGTTTCGACCATAGAACTTTAAACGACACTGCTGATATTCTTGTTAATCAATTTGTTTTTCAATAAGTTACCCCGTTTTAGAAATTGTTTATAGGTAGAGCTTTATTTTGCATATCAAATAAACTGAGAGATATAAGCCCCGTATTCCATTTTTATTCATACTTCCAAGAAAATTTTCATCACAAAGTCTTCTAACCTTTTTAAGCTTCCTTTTGCACTTTTTTTTTTAGATTTACCTGAAACAGGGTCTTTCGAATAAAATAATTAAGAATGTTTTTCTTAATATCTAGACAATTGTCAGGTCAGTTTTATCCACCCATATTTAAGTGTTGAAGGATAAGTCACATATTCATCATCCTATCTGAACTGTCACTTGTGGCAGAAATATCTGCCTCACCACAATTTGTGACTCTAATTATTCTGTTCACTAGAATGTCCTTATTCAAGATTCTTAAGACCTTTGTCTGCAAACTATTTTGAATATCTAATTTCTTCCATTTTATCAGTATTTCAGGTATCAGAGCAGCATCACCTGTATCCCCAAAACTGAATCTATCTCACTCACTCTGCAAATAATTTATACAGTTATGAAGGTTTCATCCAAGTTAAGAACCTTTAATTTCCGTATTCTAATATACAATATGTTGACATTTTGTCTATTGAGTATTACTGAGTATTAACGAGGCATCCAGAAAATCTGGACTTTTCAATTACCAGCATTGTCTGCAAACATTAGTTGTATTGTCTATATCTGACTCACTAAATATCAGTTATTTTTTTACCATATTTTTTTTATAGATTGTAACACTAAATTCAGAGAAATTAAATTAGGGGCATGTTCATTAACCGGGTTTAAACTACAATTTTCACATTATACTTCCCTTAATAGTAAAATAACTAATTTTTGTTATAAATTATACGAGTTTTCCATCCCCTCGTCCCTCACGCCAATCTGTATTTATTTCTGAATGTTTATTTGCCTAAAAGTATACGAAATGTGTCAGCTGGAAAACATCATATGGATAGTACAGGCCCCACGATCCACTGGCACGGTAAAGTTGTTATATTGATTCAGTCACGTTATTCCAGGTAGATACTATCAAAAATAATAATATTCAGTCAATGATTTTACATTTCTTACCTGTATTGTACTCTTAACTCATCTTGTGTAACGCATGTTTAACAGTCACCGTGCACTGGAACTACCCAGCGTTACACCACCTTTTGCATATGAGCTTCGCCAGGGGCATTCCCTCTGTATATCGGTAAACTAGTCAACCATTAAAAATTGTCGCAGGCAGGCCGAATGGTCGCCCCATAAAAAGAATACAAGGATGTTCTTGGACTAAATTACATTTTATTGGCTTTGTACAAATTTAAAATTTCAAGATGGTTTCCTGTTTGGATTGAATGGCTTCCTGGACCAAATGGGATCTACAAAATTATTGTAAATTACATACATTATTACATTTGTATCTGAAATATACTGACTAGATTTGTGCTCGTGCATATTAAAACATTTACTGTATACTTTACATTTTCTGCATTTAACTGCAAATACTCTAGCATTTTACTGCACACTGGATTTTACTGCATTCTCCACACAATATACGAAATACTATACACACGTACTTTACACCAAACATTGTAGCTACCACATACTTTAATATAATTGTATACTATTAGAATAATACTTGAAATGATAGCACTGCACATATTACTCAATCACATAATTTATACCAAAATTAAGAACTAAGGTCCTTGGCCATTTCGGGAAACTGTATAAGATAAAAACCTTTAAATTAATAAAACAAACTTACCTCTGAAGAGATGTGAAAGTCTAGTCAATACTTTATGAAGAATACTATTAAAAATACTCGAGCAAGTCAAGTCCGTCTGCTCTACTCAATTGCTACACCCTACTGACTACAAAACGGCACTACTCAATTAAACCCGCCAAGTAAATTCTACTGAACAAATAAAATATTATGGAACATAGTTATGAAATTTAAGTTAGTTATTTACATAGCAGAAATTTGAATGTTAAACTATATGGAACCATGTTTGGACGTTAATTGTGACAAACATCAATCATTTGCCTTTGTCGTTTGCTTCAATTTATTTCAGAAAGTATAAAAAGAATTTCAGGATCACCAAATTGTGGTTTTCTGAATCTGTAACTGATGAGGCTTTCCATATATATGAGGCACGTTTTTTTCAATAGTAGGTCAAACTCCAAGGTCAAGGTCAAAATGTTAAAGATTTTTGTTCCCAAGGTAAGGTCTTATCACAAACAATAGAAATGTGATGTATGAAAGCCCTAGCCCAAGCACCAACCGTTCAAAAGTTATGACCAAGGTTAAAGTTTGGTAAGATTTTGCTGTTGTGGGTCAAACGCTAAGATCAAGGTCAAACCGTCAAATATGTTGGTATCCAAAGAGAGATCTTGTAACAAGGAATACACATGTGAAATATGAAAGCCATGCTCCAACCAATCAAAAGGTATGGACAAGGTTAAAGATTTTGAGGAAAAGTAGACAAACACACAGGAAGACAGTCAGGCGTGAAGACAGGGCAAAACTGTATGCCCTAAAGTCTTCGATTACGAGGGCATCAAAATGACAAAGTACTTGAAATACTGAAAAGCGCTTAGCGCATTTGTTAGTCTCTGTAAGGCATCATAGTATTGTTATTTGATTGATAAATGACACTTTAATTGGGATTGCAATATTTCTCCGATTATGGTATCAGTTATCGTTCAATGTAAAATACAGGATCCGGAATAATTTAGAAATGTTATCTTCTTTCCAAAAAGTCTCTATCACAAACTTTATTTCTGCAGTGCTGTTTTAATTTCCCTTGTGAGATCAGGCAATTAAAATAATACACCGCATTTCAATGAGAATAATCAAAGAATGACTTGTTTAAAACATGAATAATTATGTCTGTAGGTGGCGGTTAGCCGGAAATACGAAAATGAAAGTAAAAATTCTTCAGGTAAAAAAAGCACTGCAGCTATGCTTATGGCTTCATGGAACATTTTGTAAGATGAAGTATCTGTATGCGTTCTTTTTGGGACAGTAATATAACATCTTTAAGGTTTGAATATACTGAGTTGCATTGTAAGTACCCTTATAGTATTGTTAGATTGTCTGTATTTATAGACTGATTTAATTACATAATTGAGTCTCTTTTCTCAAAATAAGCCCGTACGTATTACGTTTTTCTGCTAATTTTTCATAAAAGAAGTCAGAGAATATTTTTAAAATATGGAATGTAGTCTTCATCTGCATTTACTATCAGAGCAATACCTTTTACTGAAACTACAATGATCAACCGCAGTTATAGAGGTCTCTCATTTCAATATTGATAACATACAATTATTCGGGTGTTTCATTCTTCTTTGTATATAGTAACAATATATAGGTACATATATAGATACTTTTATAAAGACAGTCACATCAAATATAAATAATTATTGTCATTTTCCTTAAACCATACATGTTTCATTTATAAAATCCTCTATCCCTTTAATTCTTATCAGTTCTGCCTGCTTAAAAATATCTGCGATGAGTTCAAATTAGACGAAATATTTTTTAATACGTCATTTTCTAAGATTTCGCCGCACATCTAAATTTTCAAAAACTGTGTAATAATTTATGTTAGATAATACATTTACTGGGTCAAATATTTAAGAAAGGTAAATATTTAATGTAAATTAAATTTAAACTTCTATATTTTAGGTCCTGGTTCCTATGTTGATCGTTTTGCTGGGTTTTTCCTTTATGTGTCACATAATAAATCAAAGGACGACAGTCATCTTTGTTTTCATGAGATTCAAACAGTAGACGGTACACCAACAGAGAACCAGACAATCAGCTGTCCTGTACATGGACGATACGTTATATACTACAACGAGAGGAGACCGGGTGTCACGTATCCAAGTTACTACTCTCGGCATGCTTTCAATGAATTGTGTGAACTCGAAGTTTATGGTAAGTCTTAAAGTACACTCTTATGTCTGCACTACAGATATATATTTAATGTTTTTGAGTGAGGTATTGATGTAACTATTCTCATGATGCATACAGTAAGTATGTAATTTATAAGTTTATGGCGATTTATTGAAATATGGTACCAATATGTTGTATTTCAAATATGCAGTAAATGATTTACTTTATCAAGGTTGCAGTAATGCAAGAAAGTATGGTGAAAATTGTGACCATTACTGTCCTGAAAACTGTCAGGAACAAATATGTAACATCACCACAGGAGAATGTTTGGGTTGTATACCGGGATATCAAGGTCTGAGTTGCAGCAGATGTAAGTAACTTACTTCAGCAACTATAAAGGTAGCACGGTAACTATATTAAGAATATTATATTAGGACAAGAACAAAGAGGATTCTTTTAAATATCTCAAGTAAAATTTTAATAATTTGATTTTTATGAATACTTCTAGCAAATTATTTCTTACTCTTTCAGCATGTGATAATCATACGTACGGTCAAGACTGTTCTCTATCATGTGGTAACTGTAGTGACGGAGAAACCTGTCACAATGTCAACGGCACATGTATCAATGGTTGTATTTCGGGGATGGAAGGAGAAAAATGTCTAAAAGGTGATACGCATCTTCCGTGTGAAAAGTGTTTTTTTTGTCTTTACCATTTCAAAGTCCTCATTCACTGAATTGAAGATACATGTACTACTTTTCCTATTGTTTTTAATCATTTAGCATTGAATTATTTTTGTGAAGTCCCTCATTCCATTGGCAAATCATTTTGTATATCCTTAGCATTGTCAAAGCGGAGGGCAAAGGAAATGAAATTTCTATGGCCGTAATAAGACAACGAAACATGTAGAAGCAAAGTTGAAAAAAGTGAAATGTTTTTATGTGTTCTTAATTTTGTAATCGAGGCCTATGTGTCCTAAAGATTAAAATGTCAACCTGTTAAGAACGGATTTTTTTCTGATATGAAAAAAATACTTTTAATTGTATTCAAAGTATTTGTTTCCTTTTATGCCTGGCTGAAGATTTGTTTTATTTATCAGATTTTTAAAAATTATATTCAGTATGTAATAAAGGTTCTTATGGTGAAGACTGTATACATAAATGCAGTGACGACTGTGGAGTACCAAACATTTGTGACAGGTTTACTGGGGAGTGTGAGGGAGGGTGTCAGCCGGGATGGAAAGGAATACGTTGTGATAAAGGTATATATGTTTCTCTGCTATATTCACAAGAAATGGTGGTATGATATTCTTAATAACCTTAAAGAAACACATGAATGGCAAAAACGTAAACATCAGAAGAGTTACTTTTATAGCAAACTTCTTATAATGGTTTGTTTACGCCTTTTATAAATAATACATGTAAATCATCTGACAATAGTGAATGTTGATAGTTTGTTATTTTTACCCAATCTTGAAGCATAGAAGACATTAATGTTATACAACATCCAGAAGCCGAACATCAAGTGGTTGTTAAATCAGCTGCGTCCATTTATCTATGCTATTGTCATTTTGGGAGGCAAAGCTTATTGTATTAATATCTTTACATGTAAATGAAAAAAAAAACGAATTTGCTTATGGTGTGTTACTTCTGTTTATATGTGAAACGAAGACAAAATTGCCATTATGCGTCCATAATTACTTTCTTAAAGAATGTGACGGTGGGATGTACGGTTATAACTGCAATGAAACGTGTGGCCATTGTCTTAATGACGCTCAGTGTCATCATATCAACGGTACCTGTTTAGACGGATGTTCTGCTGGATACGAGGGATCGCTGTGTGTCAGAGGTAAGGATTTATTATCCTTAGAAGGCATTTTTTATCACATGTTATTATGGTTATTTCCTTCAAGTAACAATAACTACTTTCAATGTTTTTTGCTTTATTGTCATTGCAATTGAATGTTGCGGAATTTTTAATGGATTTTATAAAGATTAAAAAGAGGGAAAAATGACAAAATATTCAATTCCCTATAACACACACAAAGCGGTAGAATACACAATAGGAACCAAATACACTTTCAATACATTAGCAATACCAACAATTACCTTATTAAATTGAGCCAAAAATTGTATTTTTAAAATTAACTTGCCATTTTTCCCCTCGCAATGTTTATTTGCATTATTTGATTTTCTTCCTCAAAATGGCTCTTACGTTTATAAGCCACACCAGTTCTGAAAGGCGGTAACGCGCGGTATTCAATTTCTCAGCACGACAAGATGCTATTATGCGACCAATGACATCCCAAAATAAGAATTCAATTCCATGCAATAACTCTTTTTAAAGTTCACTAAGTTGAACATTTCACAAAAACACACTTCAAACGATGATGTGTAACGTCTTTCCTTCATAAGGCGAGGTAAAAAATCAAATGAATAACGTTGAACGTTATTAAGTTACAATTGAACATATAGCGGACACTGCAGATGACAAAGAATTGTTCGCTTAATTTTGTACTGTGATTAAAACAATCTATTTAACTGAAATAAAAGATAAATATATGAAATTTCCCTATTTTATAGAATGTCGTCAAGGGCATTGGGGTATAAACTGTGAAACGAACTGCAGCACAAAATGTCTCAACCAGACATGTCACCATAAATCAGGAGTCTGTTCAGCACAGGTTAGCTTTTGACAAAAGTACAGAAAAATTTTTTGGGATGTGACCATTATTGATACATGTTATTCCTTGTAAATTTTTTTTTTGCTTTAAAGACAACTACGGATACCTTTCCATCGCTTCCAGTGATTGTTGGTGGCATCGCTTTTGTTGTTGTGCTCGTCATTGTATTCATTTCTGTGATCTTACTCAGACGGTAAGATGAAGGGAAATGAACAAAAAGTCAAAATAAATGCACATACAAGTCACATAATAAATTTTGAGAACATTTCTACAATCAATAAAGAGAAAAACTACAAAGTCTTTCTTTAAAAAAATAATATTTATTTATACAGATAGTTTTCATATGACATATTTTTCTCTCCGAGTTATTTCCCTTGGCCGACATCTTGGTGGTCAACCTAGTAATTTTTTCCTCTTTGTCTTACCAAATCTAAGAGGGTGTAGTAGAAATATTTGGGGAGACATCTTTATAGAATAAAAGTTATGAAAAAAAGGAGGCTTTAACAAATGTATATTTTTCAGAAAAACCATGCTTCCTACCCCACAATGGTCAGTATAAAAATTTAAAGTTGGTTGAATAATGAAGGAATAGGAGCATGTTGACCTCCAATATGGCGGCCAACGGGAAATAACTCTTGCTAATTTGGGCCTACTGAAAACTATCTATTGTCTTCATTTAAGGTCTAGTTAATCTGTTAATGTAAAATAATTGCTTGTCCGCTTAGCAGGCATACAACGCTGAGCTGACGTTTAGAGTTTTTAGTTTCATTGTAGTGCAAGAGCATCAAAAGGAAGTAACCACAGACAAATGAAAAAGAATAGTAGAATAGGTATTTTTTCTACCATGTTCTACATTTAGTATTTATTTTGTATTAAATTTCATCTCATACTGTAAACCAACTATTATTCGCGTTAACTTTTATTCGCGATTCGTCAGTTTGAAATCATTCTGCGACGATTAATTTTCGCGACTGAGGAAACATTCTCTACAAAAACAAAGCAAAATAAATGGTTTGCAGCGATTTATATTTGCGAGATTGAGTAGGTCGCGAACCTCGTGAATATTTCTCGCATGCGAAATAAAAGGTTTACAGTATTTCACAACTGTTTTGTCACTTAATTGTTAAAAAATTACATTAAATAGAAAAGAGAAAACTACAGCTTCGATAAGGGATATAATTTCTCAAATAATAGATATTGATGGTATTTTCAACATCATCAATATTTTCTTATGCATTTAGCCATCAGTTAGCATCTACCGGGTATATGTATCAAGCATAAGCCAATCAATATTGGGAGGTAATCAAAACTTTTGCCTGCTCTTTATTCCTCACTATTTGCCCTTAAATTTCACACAGTTCTTATAGACATTTGGTATCTATGTAATGAGAAAAAAAGGACAACTGAAATGTATTTAGTTCTTAGCTGGATAGCAAATCTTAACTAGTTTCCTGTAAGCTAATTAAATAAGGCAAATATTTTAATTAATAACTGTTTATTTTCAGAGGTATTTTATCGAAAAAACAACGCCGGTACAGTCCTTAAAATTTTAGCCATTCAAATTTTAGTTCACATGCATATCCATGTTTTCTATATTTTTATTTTTACATATTTTCCTCGTAAAGAGACTCCAAAAAAAAATACCTATGTGCGAAATTTCAAAGATTTTCACTGAAAATTATGAAAGATATAGCCAAATTAGTATTAGCCAATCAGAATCATATTGCAGAACCTCCTAATGCATAACTATGCTTTAAATTTCAAAGTATTTCATAAAAAAAAAAGAAAGATATTGAGATTTTTGTTTCAGCCAATCAGAGCGTAGCAAACGTGCATGCGCGTGCGCTCAAGGTCTTATTTAACACAATTATCTTAATATGTACACTACTAAGGTATATTTATATTCTGAGTTTCAAAGCATTTAATCAAACAATAGGGAACTTAGAGGTTTTTCAATTTTATCAGTTATTTCACACATCGCACGCTCCCGCAAGTGCATGCAGGTGTGTGCAAAATGACCCTCATTCCGCACATTTACACAACATGCCTATTAAGCCTTAAAAAGTTTCAACTCAATTGGATGAGCAGTTTCCGAGAACACTCGCAATAAATGTACCGGAGAAGAAATTTTCCAGAAAGAGAGTTTGTTTCTTTGTATGTTGTTTAACGTCCCTCTCGAGAATTTTTCACTCAAATGGAGACGCCACCACTTGCCGGTGGAGAGCTGCAAATGTTGTCCTATGCTCGGCACTCAGGGCCATTGAGCAGTGAGGGATCTTTTTCGTGCCAGCACCTACTGCGACACGGGACCTCGGTTTATACGGTCTCATCCGAAGGACCGATCTCCACGTCCCACAATGGGATTCGAACCCGCGACGTAAGGATCAAGTCCCAAAAAGAAAGTAAAAACAATATGTTCCAAAACTTCGTTTGGGAGACATAATAATAATCAAGATATGAGAAACTCTAATGATTGTCTTAAAATGTTACCGTCACCGTAGCCTAGTGGTAGGGCGTTGACGTAGTGATCGGGAGAACGGGGTTCGGTTCTCGTTCCCACGCCGCGTCAAACCTAAGACCTTAACATTGGTAGTGACTTCTCCATCGCCAAGCGCCCGGCACTAGAAGTGAAAGTCACCGGTCTTTCGGATGAGACCTTAAAACATCGATGTCCCTTGTCAAAGCAGGCGTTGGCACGATAAAGAACCCTCACTGTTTAATGGCCCTAATTAAGTGCCGAGTAAAGGCTTAAATTTGAAGCACTTCAACAGTAAAAGGTGACGTCTCATATTAGTGAAAAACTCTTGTAAGGGACGTAAAAACAAAGCTTTCTAATATTTATCTAGCAACCTCACTATAATTATCCGTAGAGTGGTTTTGTCTGCAAGCTTGGTTTTAACATCCAAAGAAAATAAAACTCAACACTGAACATAACCAAAGTCAGACGAAAGTACATATAAGTATACTTTTCATTCAAGCTACACCACCAACAGTGAAAAAGGACTTCAAAAATATTTATGAGAATATAGACGTAACTTCAGAATCCAGAAACACAAGTGGTTCTCGATATATTCCAAGATCAGGAACTCAAGAAATGAAAGCGAGCAACGTTGAGGTAGACGATGATATTGACAACGATGAGAAAATACATGACGAAAATCCATACGGAGATTTTTATATGAATGAGGAAACAATCCCAGATATTAATATCGATCAAATAGAAAACATTATTAGAGAGAAACAGCAAAATGAAGATGATGGCTTTCAAAGGGAGTATGCAGTAAGGATATCTAAAAGAATAGTTAATATATCCATAGTTAGTTAATACCTGTCTTCTGTTTTGAAGCAATTATTTTTTCAATACTTAGGCACTCCCATACGGGGAAAGATATCCTTGTAATGCTGGAAAACAACCAGAAAACATACCAAAGAACAGATTCAAGACGACATTTCCATGTATGTTTCTCCAAATTGATAGATTTTCGTATAATAAGTACATTTATACATATTACAAGTATAGGCAATCAAGCAATGGTATATATTGATTTATCTTTTAAAAACGATCATTACTTTCAGACGACCATTCAAGAATCAAATTGTCAAACAGTCAGTCAGACTATATCAACGCCAATTTTATTGACGTAAGTACATAAGCAGCTGACACTCGACATTTTGGTACGGTAAAATGATTTCTTACATTGATTGATTGATTAGCAGTATTTCAGCCATATTTTCGCGGATGAATTTAGTTTATATGATCATTTTTAGCTCACCTGAGCTGAAAGCTCAAGTGAGCATTTCTGATCACCTGTTGTCCGTCGTCCTTCCGTCTGTAAACTTTTCACATTTTCAAGTTCTTCTCAAGAACCACTGGGCCAATTTTAACCAAACTTGGTACAAAGCATCCTGGGGTAAAGGGGAGTTTAAATTGTTAAAATGAAAGGCCAAATCCTATTGCAAGGGGATATAATCAAGAAAAGGCAAAAATAGGGTGGGGTCATGAAAAAAATCTTCTTCTCAAGAATCACTGAGCCAGAAAAGCTGAAACTTATGTGAAAGCATCCTGGGGTAGTGTAGATTCTTAGATTCCTGGGGTAGGGCGGGGCCACAATAGGGAATCCAATTATTACATTGAAATAAATAGGAAAAATCTTTAAAAATTTTCTTCTCAAGAACCCCTGGGCCAGAAAAGCTGAAACTTATGTGAAACCATTCTTGGGTAGTGTAGATTCTAAATTGTTAAAATCGTGACCCACTGGGGTAGGGCGGAGCCACAATAGGGAATCCAAGTTTTACATCGGAATTTATAGGAAAATTCTTTAAAAATCTTCTTCTCAAGAACTACTGGGCCAGAAAAGCTGACTAAATCGTCCAGATATTGAAAATTTACGAATTTGGAAGAGGTACCCTCATCATCATTACTATGCAATTAGTTGAGGATTTTCAAAGAATTCACACATTTTCACTATATTAACAGAGACCCCCCCCCCCCCCTTTCAGAGAAACAACAGAACCCCTGGGGCCACAAGTTTTAAAAAAAATTGTAAAAGCATCCTTGCACATCTTAACTATACACTTGTTTCTTTGCTTTATAATCAGGAGTAGAAAAAATATTTTGAAAGAAATTATGAATTTTCACTATATAATCAATAGAGCCCCCCCCCCCTCCTTCACCAGAACCCCTTACCCAGGGGCCATGAAATTCACAATTTTGGAAGAGGCAGCCATGCTCATCATAACAATGTACTTAATTAGTTTGTTTCATACCCAGAAGCAGAGAAGAAGATTTTCTCAGATTTAATGCATTTTCACTATATAAACAATAAAGCCCCACCCTAACACCAGAAGCCTGACCCAGGGGCCATGAAACTATGTACTTAGTTAATTTATTTAATACCCATGAGCAGAGAAGAGGATTTTTAAAAATGTAATGCATTTTTACTATATAATCAATAGAGCCCCACCCTAACACTAGAACCCCTGACCCAGGGGCCATGAAATTCAAAATTTTGGAAGAGGCAGCCATGCTCATTATAACTATGTACTAAGTTACTTTATTTCATACCCAGGAGCAGAGGAGAAGATTTTCAAAGATTTAATGCATTTTCACTATATGATCAATAGAGACCCACCCCAACACCAGAACCCCTGACCCTGGGGCCATGAAATTCACAATTTTAAAAGAAGCAGCTATGTTCATCATAACAGTGCAATTTGTTAATTTATTTAATACTCATCAGTAGAAGAAGATTTTCAAGAATATAATGCATTTTCACTATATAATTAATAGAGCCCCATCCTAAATCTAGAACCCCTGATCCAGGGGCCATGAAATTCACAATTTTGGAAAAGGCAGCCATGGTCATTATAACTATGTACTTAGTTACTTTATTTCATACCCAGGAGCAGAGGAGATGATTTTCAAAGATTTCAAAGATTTTCAAAGCATTTTTACTATATAATCAATAGAACCCCGCCCTTACACTACAACCCCTGACCCAGGGGCCATGAAATTCAAAATTTTGTAAGAGGCACTCTTGCTCATCATAACTATGTACTTACTTAGTTTATTTAATACCCAGGAGCAGAGAAAAAGATTTTCAAAGAATTAATGCATTTCCACTATATATTCAATAGAGCCCGGCCCTAATACCAGAACCCCTGACCCAGGGGCCATGAAATTCAAAATTTTGTAAGAGGCACTCTTGCTCATCATAACTATGTACTTACTTAGTTTATTTAATACCCAGGAGCAGAGAAAAAGATTTTCAAAGAATTAATGCATTTCCACTATATATTCAATAGAGCCCGGCCCTAATACCAGAACCCCTGACCCAGGGGCCATGAAATTCACAATTTTGATAGAGGCAGTCTTGCTCTACATAACTATGTACTTAGTTAGTTTATCTAATACCCAGGAGCAGAGAAGATTTTCAAAGAAATAATGCACTTTCACTATATGATCTATATAGCCCCACCCTAGCACCAGAACCCCTGACCATGGGGCAATGAATTTCACAATTTTTGTAGAGGACTCAATGCTTATTACAATCATGCCAACAGTTTGACTGCTTGATGTTCAGGAGTAAAGGAGAAGATTTTTAAAGATTGCATTAATTTTTGTGGTTTTAGCCCCACCCCTCAGGCCCCAGGGGGGGCAGGGACCATGAAATTAATAGTTTTTGTTCCCCTTCACCCATAGATGCTATATGCCAAAATTGGTTGAAATTGGTTGAGCTGTTTCAGAGAAGAAGCTGAAAATGATTAAATGTTAACGCACGACGGACGACGCACGACGACGGACAAAAACGGATAGCAATAAGTCACCTGAGTGACCCAGGTGACCTAAAAATGCAATTTGTGCCACGTTTTCTAAGATGTCAGACATTAAAAATATAATAGAAGGATATGTAAACTTAAAATATCGCACAATTTTGGTAAACAGATTTATTTAAATCGCATCAATCCTGGTTCAAATGAAATAATTGTTATGTTCAAAGTTTCAAAAAAGAGTTTTGCTACTGTATGAATGTTAATGAATTACAGATATAGGACACCATTATACAATAGAAGCATAACAGGAAAAATATATAAATGAAGAGATAAATATAAAAAAGAAGTTATTGTCTTTAGAACTATTTAAAAAGAATAATTGATTTATTAAAGGAAAAAATATTTTTAACTTCTTTTATCAAAACAAATTATTTTGATACACATCAAGAAAAAGAAAACAAAACTTACATTTCTATAGGGCATATATTTCAAAATTTGATTACTGAAAGATTTTGTAAAAAAAATTGATGACATCCTGTGAGGCTGGAGCTACATACTAGTAAATAGGAATACATGACAAATTCGAAATCTTCTAAAACACTAATACATTTGAATATTTGCTTAATTAATACGTACATTTATTATTTTCTCGTATATGGAAATCATTATACTTTTAAGAAGCATAGCAGGTTATACTTAGTACATGTATTTTGTAGAGTGGCATTCATCAAATATTTTCCTTCATAAAATATTTTGATTTCCTTTCATTTACAGGGTATTAATGAAACAAACAAGTATATTGCAGCGCAAGGTACCAATTTTGTTCCTGTTCGTTCGTAGTTTTGATGTTTTTTTCTTTAAACACGCTTAACAATTAGAAAAAAGTAATTCCGTGCTAAAGATATTTATGTCTTTAAAAGGACCTCGTCAGAACACAGTTACAGACTTCTGGACCATGATTTGGCAGGAAAATGTCAACCAATTAGTTATGCTCACCAACCTCAAAGAAGGGAATAAGGTAATGTCAAGTATGATATGATATTGCTTACCAACCTGGAAGACTTATTTATATAAGGTTATTAGATGGTAATTTAACAAATTACTGAGAGTGAAATTTTATATATTGATTCGTTACCCAAGAACGGGCTCTATATTTGAAAACAAAAAATTAAACGAGGCAAACTACTGACAAAATGTTGATGATACTAGGATATTAACAGCCCGTTGAAAGTCAACATTTCGCCATTTCTTTGGTTGATGCAATGACATTTTTAGCAAATACAATCTATCGTTAAGTTGAATATTGACTGAAGCTTTTCATATACATTTAAATTAATAGGACATTGCTTTCATATTGTCTACAGATTTTTCCGATCATGATAAGGAGCACAAGGCATATCTGACCGGTCGACAGGGGATGCTTACTCCTCCATGGCACCTGATCCCACTTCTGATGTTTCAGAGGTCCGTGTGTGCTCTGCTCGCAAGTTGTATTGTTTCAATGGACTCTTTTGAGCTTGATTACTGTTTATTATCTTCATATATATTTTTTCTTCACATACCAGAAGAAACCAAAATAGCTATAGGATGTTGTTTTTGCCATGAGATTAGCTGCACATAAGCAGTTATTTTTTTTTTTGGTTTTTAACCCCTTTACGAAAAAAGAAATGTTTAAGAATCTAACATTATCGTACATCTACTTACAAGACAAAATGTTCCAAGTACTGGCCTGATCTACACCAAACTACTACTTTCGGTGTGGTGTCCATACAGTCGGAGGAGGAGCATGAATATGCATATTACAATATCAGGAAATTCAGAGTGACCCATCAAGGGGTAGGTCAATATAAGGGAAGATCTGCCATATTTGAAATTAATATTTCTGGTTAAAGTATTCTATAAAAGCCATTAGACAAAAGTCCATTCAGTTGATCAAAAAAGTCAGACAACGCATACTTTTTACCACATGATAATGTACACGCTGTCCAAAACACCAAAGGCAATTGATACAGATATATGTTGTTGTATTCTTTATTTTAATTTCTGTACTAATAACGTCAAAGACAATAAATTGATTGTTCATATGGGTCTTATTTTCTAATACATTTATGTTAGCTTTTTTCATGGGGAGAATTTTTTTTCTCTAAATAAAAGCACATTTGAAGAAGATATGCTTCTTTCAAAGCGTAAAATGTTTTGTACTTTTCTTAAAATTAAATCTTAATGACATTTATCAACCAAAAACATTAAAAGTTAAAATATAACCCTATTTGATATCATTATCAATTTTGAGAATTGTTGTTCCTTTATAGTAAGACATCTACAATATTTTGTTTTCGTTCTTTGATCAGATAAAGAAATCCCGCGTAGTAACCCAGTACCACTATACTGCCTGGCCGGACCACGGTGAACCAGAACTGCTCTGTCTTGTAGTTTTTCATGACCACGTGACAAGGACAGCTTATCAGCAAAATAGTGGTCCTACTTTAGTACACTGCAGGTTATAAAAGAACAAATTGAAATTTATTTTCATACAGTTTAATTCCCTCGATAAATAAATAACATATTTCTCGTCTTATAATCCTAGCGCTGGTATAGGCCGTACAGGTACATATATTGCTATAGACGCTTTATACAAGACGGGAAAAATAGAAGGAAAAGTCAACATCGCCGAGTACGTGAAGAAAATGAGAGAAAACAGAATGAACATGGTTCAAACTTATGTGAGTGATCTTTATGAATGATAAAATTTGCATAGTATTTGTCTAAAAGGAATGTATTTAAAAAATAAAGCTATAGAATTCTTTTTTGATCAGTTTGACGTGAAAATAGCCTTACTAAATATCTGTCAAGAGAGTCTAAGAAAAATTCTTTAGTTCCTAAAATGAATATAACAAATATACAAAAAAATATAAACTTGCCCTTATCCGTTGTGCAAAATTCGGAAATTGCTTATATTTGACAAATAAAAATTTTATTCTAAACATTTCAGGAACAGTACATGACTATTTTTCTAGCACTTGACACTATGTTCAAAGCTCCAACATGTGTACAAACCAAACATGAATTCTTAAGGAAAGCAGAGTTAATTACAAGAGATAAACCAGCCAACAAGAGTGAGCTAAGAATGGAGTTCCAGGTAAATTTTCAAACAGGGAAACTGGTTAGGTAAATTATTATTCAAGGAATGAATTTAATAGCTATCCAAGTTATACTGGTATAACGTGGGTTTTATAAAATAGCGTGAACTGTTCTTGAGTAACTATAACTTTAGTAGCTAATAAATTCTTTTCTTATAATTTAATTTTCCATCATTAAATGTAAAAAAAAATTAGACAATTTCTCCTTCAAAAATGCCTTCAAAATGTACGTATTTTAAATTTAACGTCGAGCGTATTCATACGCTATCGACGTAAGTCATTGTGACGTAGGCAACCCAGGTTATACGATATATCTTAATTTGTTCCAATCAAATGACGCGTTACAACCAAAAAAAAAAATATTAATAATAAAATTTATTAAGATAAACCATGATTTAATCGTAAAGCACATATCTGATGAAACGTTTGAAATGTAAATATCTAATGGACCATACTTGCAAATATCTTATAACAGACACATGTGAAATATCTGTGTATATACTACTTTTTTTTATGTCTCATACATGTTCGCAGTGTAAAAAAATGCTGAAACTTAACCGGAAGAAATGAATTAAATCAAATGTTTTCGATATTTAGAATATTCTACGAGTGCGGCCCTCGTACACAGAAGTGGATTACAAGATTGCAGTACAAAACGGGGATAGTAACGCTGTTCTTCCTCGTAAGCATACGAATTTGTAATTAAAAATAACGTTCATTTACTGAGCATGAGAGGAGAATGTTTCTTTTCTATCAATGTCTGTCTGCATGTTGTACGTATTTGACCGTTTATTTCACCTCTGGAATAATTTCAGATTACCCATACGACTAAGTGTTATTTGGTTAAATGAAATATGTGGAGATAACGAACAGTATTCGAGCTAAAAAGTCCATTAAACAATGAAAATAGGAGCAGAGCAAACACGGACCTTTAAGACATTAGAGATGAGATCAGGTGCCATGGAGGAGTGATTATCCCCTGCCGACCGGTCACACCCGCCGAGTTCTTCTTGTCATGGTCGGGAAATAACCGAAAAATCCGTCGACAATTCAGTGTGTTATAAAAGGACTAACAATAATTATGAAAAAAAGCCAGTCAGTATTTGACTTAATGAAAGATTATATTTGCTGACAAGGTCATTGTATCGACCATAGAACTTACGAAATGATGACTTTAAACGAGTCTGCTGATATTCAAGTTTCATCAAGTTGTTTGTCAAAAACTTACCTCTTTTTAGAAATTGTTCATACGTAGAGCATGCTCTGGCGTATCGAATCAACTGAGAAATATAAACACCGTACGCAGGTGATAAGGGTATATTGCTGCATAAGTAAGGGAAGTTTATGATTGAAAAGTTAAAGTCATCACGTTTATCATGAAGCTTTGTTGTTAGATTACTATTAACGTCTTTTTCTAATAAAATATCCAAATATGAAACAGATATATCAGACTCTGTGTTATCTTTTATCTCAAGATCACTGGATATATCATGTCGACATAAGAATGGAAATAACCATTGTTAATTTACAATATCGTCGATATTGTCGATATATCTAAATGTCAAATTGAAGGCCACAGCAAGTGTTTCTTTCTTTTCACGTAAACGATTTTGAACAAATTCTGCTTCATATGAATACAAAATAATCGGGCGCAATTGGTACTCATGGAAATTCCAATAGATTGTTGGAAAACCTGGTCCCAAAAAAACACATAGATATTGCCAATCAGAAACTCGAGCATCTATTTAAAGTTAACTTTAGAGTGCTTTGTGTACAATGAGATTTTTTTTATAACAAATTAATTTTGCAAATAACCGATGACAAGGTAATTAAATTACGAGTTCCATTTTTATTGAAAAAGCAGCTGTCAACGATGTCAGAAAATCTGGAAATTCATTTATCATGGAGAATAGTTGTATATAAAGTTGAAAAGTCGTAAGTTTTTATGTTGTTGAATTTGATAAATTTTTGTGATTTCAAATGTTCCAAAAGTTTCTTTGAATTTTTTAGTATCCACATCTGATTTTACACCACTTCTCGAATATATTGTTGCACAGTACTCGTGAAGTTTCTCCTTCACTACTGTTAATATCTTAGTGAGGTGTAAAGAAAGAGGCTTGGTTGAACATTTACTGGAACCCACTATGTATCTTTGTTTGTAAATACATGTATGGGTGGTGACATCAAATTTTTCAAAAGTCTATAACATCAAAACTTACGAATTTCTCTACACTTTATACAACAATTTCTCACGATAAATTAAAATCTAAACTTCTTGATATCATATACAATTGCTTCTTAAATAAAAACGGATTTAGGAAATTTTCACCTCTAGTGATTGGACAGAAGCATAATTACTATAGTAATTAAATAGTTATAAACCACTCTCATTGTACACACAAGAATTTTGAAGTTGGAACAATCCGTTGGAATACCGGTGGATACTAACTGTGCTCCTTTATTAGCTGACCTGTTTTTATATTCTTATGAAGCAAAATTTAATAATAATAAAAAAAAAACTTCTACACGAGAAGAGGAAAACACTAGCTGTGGCCTTATGGTCGTTATAATGACCTTATTAGCATTGTGTCGTTTTGGCTGACTTGTTTCATACCAATTGTTAGGCCTTTGTTTTTGTACTGAATTGACTACGGATAGTCCTGTCTATGTGATCAATACATAGGGTTCATGGCGGGTGTGACTGGTTAACAGGGGATGCTTTCTCCTCCTAGGCACCCGATCCCTCCTCTGGAATTTCCAGGGGTCCGTGTTTAATGGCCTCTTCATATATTTGTATTATTTATGGATTTTTTGAGATCGATCACTGTTCGTTATCTTTACCTTTTACATTTCTTACTGTGATGTACTGTTAAACTTAACTTAGAATTTTTAATGAGATTTAGGGGTTCAGTATCTCTTTATTGACACACCAGTGTTAAAGGTTAAAAAAAAATATGAAAATACATATTTCATTTACATATGAAATTAAAAAAAAGCATGCAAGCATTTGAGAAAAAATATAACAATTTGCATAATGTAAATAGTTTGATTAAAAAAAAATAAAAATTGAATTTACTACCCTAAGAACTTTAATACTATAGTAAACTATACTTGTCTTTAGTAAACTCTAGCTTACTATAGTATTTTTTTTTTGGTTAGGGATGTACTCTTGCCACTTTTCGTTATCAGATCACTTTGATCCATCTTTTGCCAGAGTTTGGCTATATTTCCCAATTATAGTAAGATTCAATGAGATGTCATTCATATCAGTGATGACAATTTTTTTTATTATAATATGGCAAGGTTTAATGTGAATTATACAAGTTGAAATATTTATGTCCCCTGGAATTTTGTTTTAATTTTGAAGGATACTTCAATGCAACAATCTGCACTCTCAATTCCTTTCCTGAACTGAAAAGCGATATCATGCATAGTTACTTACTTTGACATGTTGATATGCTACATGAAGGTGTCTGAGTAAATGACTCTGTATTGTGTACAATTTTTATAAAACCCAGTTTTCTCTTTTAGTTGACAAATACAGTATGTTCCTGTCGTCACGTGTACCAAAGCACGGGAATTACATCAATGCTGTTACACTCTCTGTATGTATATATATTTTTCAATCATGGTTCTTGTGAAGTAATGCATAACATTATGACATATAAAACATTATCAGAACAGAGCGTATTTACACAAGTATTTTTAAAGATACTGGCGAACAGGCATAGTTTTACATAACATTGTGTTTGCATAACTTTACTTGCAGATTGATTTTAAATTTATTTTAGAAATGCAGGAAAATATGTAGAAGTTAAAATTTTCCTACAAGCGTTTCATCCACCAAATCATAACAAAGATGCGCTTTGCTCTAAGACTTATGCACTTCCCCATTATAAATATAAATATATTTTAAATTTTAGTCTTACACCAATCGAAATGCATTCATAGTAACACATTATCCCTCACAAGAGGACGTTGTTGACTTCCTTCGCCTGCTCACTGATCATGAGTCAGATATTGTGATCTGTATGGATCCTCTCAGTAATATTGAATCAGTGAGTAAATAGATATCTTTTAATATTTTTAACAATAAAACAGAAATTAATAATCAACATAAGAATTTCAGTACTTACTTTATTTTATATCTTTTACAGAGAAAAGCATGGCTACCAGACATAAACAGTTCGAAAACTGTATCCCTATACACTGTACATAGCGAGCATGAACAATTAACCGACGTGAAATGTACCACAATCAGCGTTACACAGAAAATGGTAGGCACATGTAGTTTATGCTGGGTGACAAGTAAAGAAATATTTCCAAAAACAACCATAACTTGATAGCCATCAATCATTGAACAATTGGAATCATTGGAATTGGAAATTAAATGCAAAAAAAGTAAAAATAATGTCAGAAGTTTTAAAGTCATTTGATTTTAATTTGAAGCCACATAAAATGATTATGGCTCGACATTGAAAAAAACCCATTTCAAAATAGAAATTGATCTTTATACAAAGGTAGATCCTAATCGGCAGAAGATACATTATTCCTTTTACATCAAAGATCAGCATGTTTACTGTTATGCGTAAACATTTTGAATCAAAATCTTCAGAATTTTTTGCAATCAAGAATAAATTTTACACAGAACTTTCTAATAACGAGTACAATTATTGTATAGTCACTGGAATACAGTAAAGATGTATAGATGTTTTACAAAAACATCCTTTTCCTCTTTTCCTTTTCCTAATATACGAATATAAACACTATATTATTCAAATTTTCAAAATCACTTTGAAACACAAAGAATTCCTTTATTTATTTGTTTGTTTGTTTGTATGTTGTTTAACGTCCCTCTCGAGAATTTTTCACTCATATGGAGACGCCACCACTTGCCGGTGGAGAGCTGCAAATTTTGTCCTATACTCGACACTTACGGCCATTGAGCAGTGAGGGGTCTTTTTCGTGCCAGTACCTACTGCGTCACGGGACCTCGGCTTATACGGTCTCATCCGAAGGACCGGACTCCACGTCCAAATCCTTTATTTAAGATCAAATTGACTGTTTCAAGTATTGATAAATCAACCGCAAAATTCATTTCTAGTAGTAAAATTCCTTTGCTATTTGAAATGAGATTTGTAAGTCCTTTATACGATTCTTTAACCTTCTAATAATTGTCAGTAAGAATATACAATTTTACAATTTTTGTTTAATAGAAATTAATTTACTTCATGGTACATATGTTTCTTTTTTATCTTTCTCTAAAGGCGAACGTCGAAGAATGTTCAGTGTCAATTATAGAGCCAAAAGAAAGCTCGAAAACTATCGAACATGCCCAGGCAGTAGCGGAGATGATATGTTTGGTGTCCTTTGCTCTTCAAAGTGAAACAGAGGGTCCAATTACAATAATCAGCAGGTATGTTATGTTAAGACAATAATTATTGGAAACTTTTGAATGGACATACATTATGAATTGGTATCGCCAAAAAGAAAAATAGCGAGTTATCTTTTTCTTTTTTGCAATAGATATTTTTAAAAAATAATAACCCCCTAAAATGAAAGAAAAAGGGAGCAAGCTCACATACCCCACTTGCAAAAAATCGTCACATCAAAACTTCTTGCATATAAGGACATTCAAATCTTTGTATGTTATAAATTTAATTGGGCTGAAGTTTCTAGATAAATAATGGAATAAAAATTTCTTGGTAATATACAAATCTATACATTATGTCTTAAATACCTACAAAGTATCAGGAAACTCAGTGCATGAGTTTTCCTGACAAACTGTTATTTAAATTCCTCAGTGATTTTGATTTGTTAATGAGTAAGTCCATGTCCAACACATGACAATTTACACATTTAAATAATTGATGGAAACAAAATTATGATGTAGTCTTATGTATTTGTTTATATACTGTACTTATGAAATTATCTAAGGCAAAGCACCAATTTGAGAGGGGGGGGGGGGGTTGAGAACTATCCAAGATTTTGTGTGTGTTTGTGTTAAATCATTAATATTTTAATCTCAAAATCAATAGGGGTCTTTTAATGTCATAAAATATTTCACATAAAATTTCATTACAAAAGCTGATTTCAGTGGATTTCCTTATTACCTAGCTGGAAAGTTTCTTCAATAATAGGCAAAACTCTTGAGGCAAAAATAGTGGAATCTGAATTTCCTGGTATTACGGACATTTACACACTGCGTACTAAATATCTGCAAAGTTTAAGCAAATTCTGTGCAGCGGTTTAAGAGGAGTTGCGCTGACAAACTGTTCATCTCTATATTCAAGATATGGCCAAAACTGTAAGTTGAAAAGTGCCGAAATTCCCAAAAAAATAAAGAAATTGGAATTTTCTGGTAATATGCACAATCTACACATTGTGTACTAAATATCTGCAGAGTTTGACGAAATTCTGTGCAGCGGTTTAAGAGGAGTTGCGCTGACAAACTGTTCATCTCTATATTCAAGACATGGCCAAAAATTGAAGTTGAAAAGTGCCGAAATTCCTAGAAAAAAATAAAGGAATCGGAATTTCCGGGCAATATGCACATCTACACATTGTTTCCTAAATATCTGCAAAGTTTGACGAAATTCTGTGCAGTGGTTTATGAGCAGTTGCGCTGACAAAAAAAAAAAAAAAAAAAAAAAAAAAACAGGACTGACTGACTGACACACTGACTGACGGACGGGTCAAAACATTATACATCACGCAACTTGTTGCGTGGGGTATAAATATCGAGTTTCTAGAAAGTAGGTTCTGCGTTTGGTCAAACAGAATCTAGAGATATTCAATAATATATAGTACGTCAGATACCGAAATAACTGCTGGGTCATTCTGTCATCACAGAATATAATATGAATGTCATATTGACCATTAGGAACGTTGGACTGACCTGGTTATAAGTGCGTATATTGATTATGCTAGTGGTCGTAATATTTCAGTTTTACATTTAAAAAAGGGGAAACCGCCTATTTCCTTAATAATATGACTGATTTTTCAAAAAGAATACTGGAATTTTTTCTCTTTCTCATAATTGACAATGTATTAAAATAGAAAGACAAGGCTAGAATCTTTATTTTAACAGCCTTTTCCCGACTGTAGTTGTGCACATTAAGAATAAGTTTTGTAGAAAAATAAGATATACAAAATTAATCTTTCAACGCCATAACAAACACTTGAAAAACCTGTAATCACCATTTATTTACTAGATCTTGAAAATAATACATTAATGTAAAATATTAGTGTTATTTTTATTATAAGTGATAAAAAAGTCCTGTGTGGTGTATTTTGTGCTTTATATAACACACTACAACAATTGTCTATGGATATTAATATTATTTTTATTATTAGTGACGGGACAGTCCTATGTGGTGTATTTTGTGCTGAATAAAACACATCACAACAGGTTATGGATAATAATATCATCTATACTTATAAATTAATAAATTTTGCAAATAAACTCCGAAACGGATGCACCAGAGTTTTTACTTACTCCTTTAAGAATACACTAGATACAATATGATGTCCGTAAACTATATTTAGATTTAACTCGCAATGTAAGTATCGTACATTAAATTAAAAGTCTACTTCTATTTTCTATAAACAGCCATGAAATAGCAAAAACGTGAGTACGGTGGCGGTTCCGGTTGGCGGATCTAAGTTTCTGGCAATTTTCAATGAAACTGACAACAAGCAATCGTTTATTTATTTCATAAAACGTCATCACTGAATTATTCAATCAAAACTTGATTTAAATGAGATAAAAGAAATAAGTTGTGATAACCGATTAAAAAGGGAAATGTGCAAATTATTTTTGTCATTCACCGATCTCAATATTGACGGAAGCTTCTAGAACATCATATAGCATCTAGCACGATGTTAAAAAGAAAAACGAGACGATTATAGCTGCAGGAACGTAAAAAAAGCTTATGTGTGAATAGTCATTGAAATAATGGTAAATCATTGATAACACTATAAGTTGTGAATATATTTATATATTGAAAGACTATTACATATATGTAGATTTTCCTATAAATTTATCGGTAAAATGTGTAAATATTCCTCACTGAGAGCATCGTGCCAACAAACCCCAGTACAATTTCTACTTCGTAATAAAATTGCTTACATGAAAAGAGAAAATTAATGAATAAGATATTCCTCATAAAAAATTAAAGCTGTAAATTTTTGTGCTTTAATCAATACATTTCAGTTTTTTTCTGAATACAGTCTTTTGTATCAAATACTCGGCCTATTCATAGGGCGTTAAAAGCTCATTTTTACACAGGTACTTGTATGGCATGTCAAACGTTGCAATATTTGATCTTTTCCATTTGTATTGTATAATTTTTATTTGTATTGTTTAATTTTTCATTTGTATTGCATAATTTTACATTTGTATTGTATAATTTTTCATTTTTATTGTATAATCTTTATTTGTATTCTATAATTTCCCATTTGGATTCTATAATTTTCCATTTGAATTGTATAATATTTATTTGTATTCTATATTTTCCATTTGTATTGTAAAAAAATAAATCATTTGTATTGTATAATTTTTTATTTGTATTCTATATTTTCCATTTGCATTGTATAATTTCTTATTTGTATTGTATAATTTCTTATTTGTATGTGATAATTTTTCATTTGTATTGTATCCGCGGATTGTTTATTTATTTCGTTACGAATGACTTCATTGGTCATTAGTCTGTATAAAGTGTTCAAAATGAGCGAGATGTTTCAAGTGCCCAACACAAACTTAGTCTGGTACCCTTCCACATTCCAACAATTCCGTTCGCGCACTCTCTATAAATACAAACTGAGCTCCTCTATTTGCATGCATGCTAAGGGACGACCATTTGATTCTTCCGGGGGGGGGGGGGGCCTTTTGTCGAATCCGATTATTTATTTTCATTCTCTCGCAGGAGAGAATGTTTATTTCCAATATGACCAGAGACAAGGAGAAAAAGGAAAAGGAGAAAATCTGCCCAAACCCGAAAACTCAATTTCCTAGGGGTGGGGGTAGGTACCACCACTCAAGGTAAATTTATATATTTTCTCGGTCAACATTTCTAAGGACATATTCTTTATTTGCCATCTGCCAGCGCTTCCTTTTTAGAATCCAATGATAAATACATATGAGCCCGGTTTGCTTTGAGCACCCGGAACATCTCGATCGTTTTCAACCCGATACAGGCTAAAACTTGACCAATGAAATCCTTCGTAACGAAACAAATAAACAATCCGCGGATACAATACAAATGAAATATTATCGCATACAAATAGGAAATTATACAATGCAAATGGAAAATTATAGAATACAAATGGAAAATTATAGAATGCAAATGGAAAATTGTAGAATACAAATGGAAAATTATACAATACAAATAAAAATTATACAATACAAATAAAAATTATACAATACAAATGAAAAATTATACAATACAAATAGAAAATCATAGAATACAAATAAAAATTATACAATACAAATGGAAAATTATACAATACAAATAGAAAATTATAGAATACAAATAAAAATTATACAATACAAATGGAAAATTTTACAATGCAAATGGAAAAGATCAAATATTGCAACTTTTGATATGCCATATACTTGCGCCTTGGTTTATATATATGTATGTACCTTATTGATATGTAAAAAAGGTAAAGTACATTTTTTTTTTTACATATCAATAAGGTACATACATATTTATAAACCAAGACCCAAGTACCTGTGAATTCCCCCCCCCCCCCCCAAAAAAAAAAAAACCAAACAATCAATTTATCAGTAAAATGTGCATATTCGCTGCTTTTATCCTTGACGGAAATGAAATAAGAGCATCTGAAGTACAATGTCCATAACATAGTATAACAGGTTTCACAATAAACATCAATTATTGAAATTAATTTTTTTCAATTTTTAACAAAAAAAAGGGGGGGGGGTTGTTGGAGACGCGCATGCGGGATTTTGAACAAAGTATTTTTTCCTGCTATAAGCCTGTAGGCTGTCAGTAGAAACTACAATATATTTTCTGTCGGTAGTGGTATAAATTCAATTCCCCACGCTTGCGCGGGATTTCATCTAGTTTTTATTATCAGTGACAGAGCAGTGCTTTGTGGTGTAGTTTGTGCTGTATATAACACGCTACAACAGTTGTCTATGGATACTGATATTATTTTTATTATCAGTGACGGAGCAGTCCTATGTGGTGTATTTTGTGCTGTATATAACACACTACAACAGTTGTCTATGGACGGCGAGTTGGACATTTTCTCTACTGTCCGTCAGTTACAGATAAGACGTCCAGAACTCTGCTCCTCAATGGTAATTTCTGTATCATAAACATTGATTTTTTCGATAAATGATAATATTTTTTTAGTTCAATCTTTCGTGGGAACAGTGTTTCCTTAATTAGCATGTGGTATCTACTGAGTTCATTTCAAAATTATGGTAGGAATACGCTTCCATTGAATTTTAATTTTAGGATGAATACAGAATGGTTTACGATGTTCTGTTGAACTACATCCGGACACAAGGAGACACATCAGAGGAAAATGTTTACTACAACCAATAAATAGGATAATCTTATGGTACAATAGACTACTGTAGGCACAGCATTAGAGGAAGCAAAATCAGAACTATGAACATTTTATCTGCTTTTTCTATAATAAGAATAAATGATTGAATCCCTTTAGGTATGAATTAATAAAAAAATATGGACGAGGGAGTATTCTGATCATATCTTTTTTCAAAAGAGCTTCGATCGAGGTCTGTGAAAGTTTTGACACAGAGACAATTATATGTATTTGTGGTTTATGAATTTGTGCGAGCGACTGACCTGTCAATAAAATCAATAGCATTTTAAAAATATTTTCTATCCTGATTGAATGGTAAGGTATTGATTTCATACTGTCATACATTTTTACTTGTTTTGTTAGTTCACAGAAAGATATTACATTAAATACTGTGAATTAAATAATAAAATTTACAAAGAAAATCGTATTTACATGTGTAATAGATGATCTTCGTACCCTATTACATGTATCTGTATAATTTATTTAATTTTATATACATGTATTAAGAACCCATCTTTTATTTTCCATGGTTATTAATTGTCTTATATTTACATTTCCAAATATTTTTCCTTAAGATTCTTTGCAAAGTAGAAAAAGTTCACGTTCTCATGATCTACCATGGGATGAATAGGGAAATTTCCATTGTGAGGTAATTGAAGTAAAAAAAAATGTGTAAAACTTTTTTTTTCAAAAATGATCCTTGAATGACAGAGATATGTGGCAAGTCATAAAAAGAAAACATAAATATAAGATATGAATTTAATTTTTGATAGTTCATGAGGTACATGAACTACAACGCTTCACGCCTGCATATTTATCATGAAGCACCAACGCGCTTCATGAAATACACCGGCGTGAAGCGTCGTAGTTCATGTCCTCAGGAATTCTAAAAAAAAATAAATAGATTCCTACCTTAAATTTTCAACAAATTGCCAGAAAAGGTTTTATGACGCAAACAACAAATTCTGTTTAAAACAATCTCTCATAGGCTAGATGGAAACTTTGTTCAGTGTGTGAACCATTTTGGTTTTATAGTTATACGGTACTTATAATTCACCCCCCAAAAAAAATACAGGAATGTTTGGCTGCTAACCAGAATTATTGTACACTCAATCGGATACTCCGCACGCTGTGTATATATGAAATCGTCTGAGGTGGTCCGTGTGTGTAGGATAGCGAGAAAATAAGACTATAGGTTTATGTGTTTATACCGCATTACACAGAAGAGCACTCATAGGAAGTTAGTTACGCAACACTATGACGGCAAGTTGACCCCGTCTTTGACACACGTTTGAGCAATTTAACACAACCAATTGAAATATTTTTAAGAAATAAGGAAATCTATAATCCATCATCCTCTTTTCAAAATTAACAAATTGCATAAGAAAAAAGATTTATATTTACATGTAGATAATTAAATGAATTATTAATTAAAAATAAAACGTGAAAAGTCAATTAGAGAAAGACCTAAAGGTTTAAGATTAAGCTGTAATTTCTAAAAAAAAAAAAAAAAAAAAAGTAATTAAATACAGGTTTACTACTAAATTTTTAGCAGTTTCTGCCTATTTTCTGTCAGGTCGGGTAAGTATACATTTCAAAGGACGGAGAATTAAATTAGCGATTTACTTGATTTAGTCTTAGGCACTGAATAGCATACACATCCAAATGCCATACGTTTACAGCAAAATGCTTTAATACAGAAGTACTGATACGACGTGAAAATATAAAAAAAAATGATTCCAGGAGGTATTTTATAATTTTTCTTAAAATTAAAAATGACTTCAAATTGTACAAAATTTAAATGTAACGTCAGGCGGATCGATACGCTTTTAACTTAGTTTTTATCGTTTTTAACTTGGTTATGCCCTTGCAATATTGGAATTTATAGATGACCTCAACACTGCAGGTGAATTTGCTAAAATTACATGATTGCCGCATCACGTGACAAGTCTAAATAAGAAATCTAATCGTCCTCAACATGTAGAACTTTTCAACCACATTACATTTGTCCGATAATAGTAAAGTCGTAGAAAGAAGCGTCCATCCTTGTAAAGAATATTTGCTATCTAAAAAAATAATTTGCCGATATTTCCATTTGGCACCTTAACTGTACTGCGTTATCAAAGAAACTGCATAATTATAAAGAACGACTCAATCTATCAGACTATGTGAAATACATTTCAGCAGGAAACATTTTGCAGACCCAGGATGCGACATCTCTCGGGCAAATGTTTTCATTATCATCTTATGCATGTAGCACTCCATGTCTTTATGTCTATTACATGTATCGTTAGCAATTCATGTCTTTACTCGTAAACACCAAATTGTCAAACTGTTTTTAAAAAGCAGCTACGCTTCTAAGAAGGGTGTTAATTACATATCCTCTTCCAGTGGAATATTTGTATTCATATTGCTTATAAAAGTATCCAGAAAAGACTAGTAAAACTACAGTTAAATTAGTTAATAATCAGAAATTATATAAAATAAATTTCACAAATGCTTTTCATGTGTATATTTATTAATTCATGTACATTTAAAAAATTTTAAAGAGTCTTAAACATCTTAGAGAATTCCAAAAATGTTTTTGTTTATGATTATTTATGTCAGTTAAAAGTCACATACATTCATCAGTGTGCTGTTGTTACACTAAAATTAATAGTCATTTGAAAAAATATTTGTGCCTCACTATAATTTTTTAAATTATTTTTTAACCCCCCCCCCCAAAAAAAAAACGGTAGGATGATAAAAAAAAGCATAGAAGACTTTTTCAATAAGAATTTACCAATAAATTCCCCTTAAAAATTATCTTTCATATGTTCAAGCAATGATCAGCTGTGTATTTAACAATCTCACCCCACCCGCACTCAATGCACTTGTTTAATCGGCATTTTACTTACTTGCTGAAGTTGTCTGGTAAATTTTAATTTTTGTATAAAGCTGTCAGAATTTCTCTATTACACACAGACACACAAATAAAGTAGATCAGTTGACCAGAGAGGTGTACTGTATTATGCAGTTTGAAGTCATTTCAGAGCACAGGTGTCATGTTCAATAGAGCGTAACTAATCTCTATCAATCGTTTCCTGATAGTGAAATGCACGGATAATCAAGCCAAATAATGTACGTTGTTTTCACAAGGGTACCATTTAGGGCTTCTACATGGACATTTTAAAGGTGTAAAGATATCGTAGATTTGTATAAGGTAATATATGTACACAGTGAACATTCTAAGTAATAATGAATGAATATCATAAAGTACAAAATTTAGCTTTAAAGATATACACGCTATAACTTGCGTCAGTTAAAAATAAAGTTGGAAATTTATTTATTTTGTTTACCAAATAAAGTTACGAAAATATTGTAAATTACACAACTGGAAATGAACGCATTATAAAGATCTCAAATTATAATTATGTTCCCCAAACGAAGTTTGGGAACATATTGTTTTTACTCTGTTTCTTATTATTAAGGTCTTCCGTCTCCAACGGAAGACCTTATTGTTTTCGTTCGGTTTCTTTTTCCCTATTATTAAGGTCTTCCGTCTCCAACGGAAGACCTTATTGTTTTCGTTCGGTTTCTTTTCCCCTATTATTATTCTTTTTTTTTCTTACTGATTTTGTGCACGCGAGTTCTCGGAAATGGCTCAGTCGATTTTCACCAAACTTTCAGATCTGATAGATATTCATCTGAACCTTGTGGGAAATTTTCGTCGTTGATGTCGTCACTTCCGGTCGTGAGATATGGACGATTTTATGATTTTCAAAGGGTCGGCTTGTCCTGGAAACTCCTCCAAAAGGACTTAAGATATTGAATCAAGATTTTCAGTGAATGTTGAGGAAGGTTTGTAGATGTGCAGATGGGTGTCCAAATCTTTCTAGCTCAAAAGGCTCCGAAGCTCGGTAGGGCTCGAAAAAATGTCTCGGAAACATCTCACAAAATTTGACACGTTTTGTCTCATATCTTCGTATCTTTTAATATTTTGTTAAAACATATAGAAGAAAAGTTGTGCAGAATAATAAGAGCTTTCATTTGATATCAAGAAAAAGGGGCTGACTTCCTAAATAAGGGGTTTAGAGGGGCCAAAAGCCTTTCATCCATAACTCTTTAACTGTCAATATTTTGTTATCATTTATTGAAGCAAAAATGTTTATCTAAACAATTTGCAACTATATATAATAAAATTAAAATCATATATTGCGTAATAAGGGGCCAAAAGTGGCCAGAATGCTAAATCTTTGACGCTTTATATCTCGACAAGGAGAAATATTTTGATTAGGAATATTGAACAAAAGATGTTCAGAATCATGTTCTAAACTATATGCATACTTTCAATTTTTCCAAAGCGGCCCCATTAAGGATTTGAAGGGCTGGCCCCTAAATATTTCTATTCTACATATCTCGAAAACGAAAAGGAACTTCTGAACAATTGTTAAACAGAAATGTTTTAAATCACAAGACCTTTCAATTGATATGAAGAAAAAGGGGCTGACCCCTCAAATTAGGGGCTCAGAGGGGCCAAAAGTCTTTCATCTATAACTCTTTAACTATCAATATTTTGTTATCAATTACCGAAGCAAAAATGTTCATCTTCGTGATTTGCAACTATATATTATGAAATGAAGATTATATATTGCATAATAAGGGACCAAAAGGGACCAGAATGCTAAATCTTTGACACGTTATATCTCGACATGGAGAAATATTTTGATAAGCAATATCGAACAAAAGATGTTCAGAATCATGTTCTAAACTATATGCATTCTTATAAATTTTGCAAAGCGGCCCCATTGAGGACTTGAAGGATTGGCCTTTAAATATTTCTATTCTTCATATCTTGAAAACGAAAAGAACCTTCTGAAGAATTTTTAAACGAAAATGTTTAAAATCACAAGACCTTTCAATTGATATGATGAAAAAGGGACTGACCCCTCAAATTAGAGACTCAGAGGGGCCAAAAGTCTTTCATCTATAACTCTTTAACTATCAGTATTTGGTTATGAATTACTGAAGCAAAAATTTTTATCTTCACGATTTGCAACTATATATTATGAAATTAAGATCATATATTGCGTAATAAGGGACCAAAATGGGCCAGAATGCTAAATCTTTGACACGTTATATTTCGACAAGGAGAAATGTTTTGATAACAATATTGAACAAAAGATGTTCAGAATAGTGTTCTGAACTTTATGCATTCTTTCAATATTTGCAAAACGGCCCCATGAAGGACTTGAAGGGGTTGACCCCTAAATATTTTTATTCCATCTATCTCGAAAACGAAAAGAAACTTCTGATTAGTTGTTGAACAAAAAATGTTTAAAATCAGAAGACCTTTCAATTGATATGAAGAAAAAGGGGCTGACCCCTCAGATTAGGGGCTCAGAGGGGCCAAAATCTTTCATTTATAACTCTTTTATTATGAATGTTTTCTTATCAATCACTGAAGCAAAAATGTATAAATTAACAATTTGCAAATATATATTATGAAATTTAGATCATATATTGCGTAATAAGAGGCCAAAGGGGCCAGAATACTTAATCTTTGACGCTTCATATCTCGACAAGGGGAAATAATTTGTAAGCAATATTGAACAAAAGATCGTCAGAATAATGTTCTGAACAATATGCAGCCTTTCAATTTTTTTTGTAAAACAACACCATTAAGGACTTGAAGGGCTGGCGCCTAAATATGTCCATTCAGCATATCTCCACAACGAAAAGTTATTTCTAAAGAGTCGTTGAATAAAAAGTCTTCAAAATCATAAGTTATTTGATATCAAGAAAAGGGGACCGACTCCTTAAATTAAGGACTCAGAGGGGCCAAAACTCTTTCATCTCTCTTTGATGATATTATATAAATCAAAGAATGAAATCTAATGAGGGAAGACTTTACATCATTATCTTTTAACGAATATCTTAAATTGGTCAAAATCACATCACATCTTATCGTAAAATCGGACGGAAGACCTACTCGTTGCTCGCAACGAGATCTCATCTATTATTCTTACCGATTTTGTGCACGCGAGTTCTCGGTAACGTCTCGGCCGATTTTCATGAAACTCTCAGATCTGATAGGTATTGATCTGAACCTTATTGGAAAATTTTTTCGTTGATGACGTCACTTTCCATCTCGAGATATTCAGGATTTTCTGATTTTCAGAGGGTCGACCTGTCCTGGAAACTCCTCCGAAACGACTTAAGATATTGAGTCAAGATTTTCAGTGAAGGTAGGGGAAGGTTTGTAGATTTGCAGGCAGGTGTCCAAATCTCTCTAGCGCAAAAGGCGCCGAAGCTCGGTAGGGCTCAAGAGATGTCTCAGAAACATCTCACAAAATTTTACACCTTTTCTTTCATATCTTCATACATGTTAAGAATTTGTTAAAACATATAGAAGAAAAGTTGTGCAGAATGATGCGACCTTTTATTTGATATCAAGAAAAAGGGGCTGACCCCTTCAAATTAGGGGCTCAGAGGGGCCAAAATCTTTCATCTTTAGCTCTGTAATGATGAATAATTTGTAATACATTACTGAAGCAAAGATGCTTATCTTAACGGTTTACAACAATATATGATAAGATACTGATCATGTATTACGTAATAAGGGGTCACAAGGGGCCAGAATGCTAAATCTTTGAGGCTTTATATCTCGAAAAGGGGGAATATTTTGATAAGCAATGCTGAACAAAAGATGGTCAGAATAATGTTCTAAACAATATGCACCCTTTCAATTTTTGTCAAACGGCCCCATTAAGGACTTGGAGGGGCAGCCCCTAAATATTTCCATTCAGCATATCTCCACAACGAAAAGAAATCTCTGAATACTTGTTGAACAAAAAGTCTTCAAAATCACAAACCTTTCATTCGATATCAAGAAAAAAGGGCTGACCCTTCAAATTAGGGGCTCAGAGGGGCCAAAAGTCTTTCATCTCTAACTCTTTAACGATCAATAATTTGTAATACATTACTGAAGCAAAGATGCTTATCTTAACGATTTACAACAATATATGATAAGATTCTAATCATATGTTACGTAATAAGGGGTTACAAGGGGCCAGAACGTTAAATCTTTGAGGCTTTATATCTCGAAAAGGTGTAATATTTTAATGAGCAATGCTGAACAAAAGATAGTCAGAATAATGTTCTAAACAATATGCAACCTTTCAATTTTTGTCAATCGGCCCCATTAAGGACATAGATGGGTGGCCCCTAAATATTTCAATTCAGCATATCTCAACAACGAAAAGAAATCTCTGAATAGTTGTTGAACATAAAGTCTTCAAAATTTCATGAACTTTCATTTGATATCAAGAAAAAGGGGCTGACCCTTCAAATTAGGGGCTCAGAGGGGCCAAAAGTCTTTCATACTTAGCTCTTTAATGATGAATAATTTGTAATACATTACTGAAGCAAAGATGCTTATCTTAACGATTTACAACCATATATGATAAGATTCTGATCATATGTTACGTAATAAGGGGTCACAAGGGACCAGAATGCTAAATCTTTGAGGCTTTATATCTCGAAAAGGGGGTATATTTTGATAACAATACTGAACAAGAGATGGTCAGAGTAATGTTCTAAATAATATGCACCGTTTCAATTTTAGTCAAACGGCCCCATTAAGGACTTGGAGGGTTGGCCCCTAAATATTTCCATTCAGCATATCTCCACAACGAAAAGAAATCTCTGAATAGTTGTTGAACAAAAACTCTTCAAAATCAGAAAACCTTTCATTTGATATCAAAAAGAGGGGGCTGACCTTTCAAATTAGTGGCTCAGAGGGGCCAAAGGTCTTTCATCTATAACTCTTAAACGATCAATAATTTGTAACACATTACTGAAGCAAAGATGTTTATCTTAACGATTTACAACCATATATGATAAGATTCTGATCATATGTTACGTAATAAGGGATCACAAGGGGCCAGAATGCTAAATCTTTGACACTTTATATCTCGAAAAGGGGAAATATTTTGATAAGCAATACTGAACAAGAGATGGTCAGAGTAATGTTCTAAACAATATGCACCCTTTCAATTTTTGTCAAACGGCCCCATTAAGGACTTGGAGGGTTGGCCCCTAAATAGTTCCATTCAGCATATCTCCACAACGAAAAGAAATCTCTGAATAGTTGTTGAACAAAAACTCTTCAAAATCACAAAACCTTTCATTTGATATCAAAAAGAGGGGGCTGACCCTTCAAATTAGGGGCTTATAGGGGACAAAAGTCTTTCATCTATAACTCTTTAACGATCAATAAGCTGTAACACATTACTGAAGCAAAGATGTTTACAACCATATATGATAAGATTATGATCATTCTACGTAATAAGGGGTCACAAGGGGCCAGAATGTTAAATCTTTGACGCTTTATATCTCGAAAAGGGGGAATATTTTGATATGCAATGCTGAACAAAAGATGGTCAGAATAATGTTCTAAACAATATGCACCCTTTCAATTTTTGTCAAAGGGCCCCATTAAGGACTTGGAGGGTTGACCCCTAAATATTTCCATTCAGCATATCTCCACAACAAAAGGGAATCTCTTAATATTTCTTGAACAAAACGTTTTCAAAATCACAAGACCTTTCAACTGATATCAAGAAAAAGGGGCTGACCCCTGAAACTAGGGGCTCAGAGGGGCCAAAAGCATGTCATCTATAGCTCTTTGATAATGTTATATAAATTAAAAGAATGAAATCTAATTAGGGAAATCTATATATTATTATCTTTTAACAAAGATCATAGTCAAAATCACATCTCATCTTATCGAAAAATCGGACGGAAGACCTACTCGTTGCTCGCAACGAGATCTCATCTAGTTATTAAGGTCTTCCGTTCCAGACGGAAGACCTTATAGTGATTGTACTGTTTATTATTATTATTATTATTATTTTTTTCCCCTTTTTTTGTCGGCAGGATTTCTCAGAGATGACTGGATGGATTTTCCTGAAATTTTCAGGGTTGATAGAGAATTAAAATACCCCGAGGTTTTTTTTTCATTTTTTCAAAATTCACTTCCGGTCGTCAGATATGTCCGATTTCCGTTTTTTTCAAAAATATTTTTTCCGAGTGAGATCTCAGAAACGGTAAGAGATTAAGACACCAAACTTATACGAGTAATAGATCATGAGGAGTAGGCGAGCCCATTTGGGTTAAGCATGTCAGCCGTCACTTCCGGTCGTCACAGGAAGTGATCAAAGAAATCGAAAATTTCAACTTTTCTTTTTTGAATTTTTTTTTGCATCACATTATTGCATCTTTTGTGTAGTTTCGAAATATGTCAGTTCCACCGGAAACAAAAACGACAACTTCCGGTTAGAAGAGGAAAACTACATAATTTGAGTAATTTACTTTCCCTTAAATATCTTTTATAGATAAAGTATTTGAAATGATTTTTAGATATGTTATTCAGACTGCAAATGTCTAGAGTAACGTCAAAAATCTTAGTAAAATTCACTTCCGGTCGCGTGTTTTTCCTGTCCTCAAAATGAAAAGTTGTCTCAGCGAGATCTCGGAAACGGCATGAGATTAAGACACCAAACTTAAATGAGTAATAGACCTTGAGGAGTAGGCAAAACACATAGGGTTAGACGCGTCAGCCGTCACTTCCGGTCGTCACAGGAAGTGATCAAAGAAATCGAAAATTTCAACTTTTCTTTTTTGAATTTTTTTTGCATCACATTCTTGCATCTTATGTGTAGTTTCGAAATATGTCAGTCCCACCGGAAACAAAAACGACAACTTCCGGTTAGAAGAGGAAAACTACATAATTTGAGTAATTTACTTTCCCTTAAATATCTTTTATAGATAAAGTATTTGAAAAGATTTTTAGATATGTTATTTAGACTGCAAATGTCTAGAGTAACGTCAAAAATCTTAGTAAAATTCACTTCCGGTCGCGTGTTTTTCCTGTCCTCAAAATGAAAAGTTATCTTAGCGAGATCTCGGAAACGGCATGAGATTAAGACACCAAACTTAAATGAGTAATAGACCTTGAGGAGTAGGCAAAACACATAGGGTTAGACGCGTCAGCCGTCACTTCCGGTCGTCACAGGAAGTGATCAAAAAATCGAAAATTTCAACTTTTCTTTATAAAATTAAAACTTGCATCACTTTGTTGCATCTCTTTCGTGTTTTGAAATATGTTAGATTCCACCGGAAAAAAAAACCTGTAAACTTCCGGTTTAAAGAGATAAACTATGTTATTTCGATGTTTAGCTTTCTCATGAATATCACTTACAGATAAGTATTTGAAATGTTTTTTTTATACATATGCTGTAGATACTACAAATGTCATGAGAAAATTCAGAGATTTTTATTCAATTCACTTCCGGGCGTGTGTTTTCCTGTCCCCAAAATTAGAATGTGTTCTCACAATTGCTCGGTAAGAGTAAAAGACTGAAGTCTAAAACTTTCAGGACTTATAGTCAGTCATCAGTTCATTTGCATCGTGTAAAAATCGTCTGTCGTCATTACTTCCGGTCGTGACAGGAAATGAAGAAAAAAGTTTTTTTTTTAAGTTATTTTGTTTCTACATCAGTTTTAGGCTTATACCGACGTTGGAAAAGACATGTTTATGCAAACAGGAAGTAGTATAACGGAAGACCTTCTCATTACTAGTAATGAGTTTCTAGTTATTATTATTATTCTTACCGATTTTGTGCACGCAAGTTCTCGGTAACGTCTTAACCGATTTTCATGAAACTTTCAGATCTGATATGTATTGATCTGAACCCTATTGGAAATTTTTTTCGTTGATGACGTCACTTTCCATCTCGAGATATTCAGGATTTTCTGATTTTCAGAGGGTCGGCTTGTCCTGGAAACTCCTCCGAAACGACTTAAGATATTAATGCAAGATTTTCAGTGAAGGTAGGGGAAGGTTTGTAGATTTGCAGGCAGGTGTCCAAATCTCTCTAGCGCAAAAGGCGCCGAAGCTCGGTAGGGCTCAAAAATTGTCTCAGAAACATCTCACAAAATTTAACACCTTTTCTTTCATATCTTCATACATGTTAAGAATTTGTTAAAACATATAGAAGAAAAGTTTTGCAGAATGAGACGACCTTTCATTTGATATCAAGAAAAAGGGGCTGACCCCTAAAATTAGGGGCTGAGAGGGGCCATAAGTCTTTCATCTTTAACTCTTTAACGATCAATAATTTGTAATACATTACTGAAGCAAAGATGCTTATCTTAACAATTTACAACAATATATGATAAGAATCTGATCATATGTTACGCAATACGGGGTCACAAGGGGCCAGGATGCTTAATCTTTGATGCTTTATATCTCGAAAAGGGGGAATATTTTGATAAGCAATACTGAACAAAAGATGGTCAGAATAATGTTCTAAACAATATGCACCCTTTCAATTTTTGTCAAACGGCCCCATTAAGGACTTGGAGGGTTGGCCCCTAAATATTTCCATTCAGCATATCTTCACAACAAAAAGAAATCACAGGGCTTTTCAATTGATATCAAGAAAAAGGGGCTGACCCCTCAAACTAGGGGCTCAGAGGGGCCAAAAGCATGTCATCTATAGCTCTTTGATAATGTTATATAAATCAAGAGAATGAAATCTAATTAGGGATGTCTATATATTATTATCTTTTAACAAAGATCATAGTCAAAATCATATCTCATCTTATCGAAAAATCGGACGGAAGACCTAGTCGTTGCTCGCAACGAGATCTCATCTAGTTAGGTCTTCCGTTTTCAACGGAAGACCTATAATGATTCTACTGTTTCTTCTTCTTCTTATTATTATTTTTCATTTTTATTTTTTTGACCTTTTCAAATCGCGATATCTCAAAAACTACCCATTCATTTTCAGCCAAATTTTTAGGAATCATGTGTTATCTCGTGCCATTTTGAAATATTGAAAAAGTCCGGAAAAATTTACTTCCGGTCGGGAATTATTACGATTTTTCATTTTTTCCACTAAAAATCTAGTCCATGAATGTTCTCAGAAACTGTAAAAGGTAGGAGTCTGAAACTTTCAGGTATGATAGAATTTGGTTTGTAGATGTGTGATGGATACATTTCGTGTGTCGTCGTCACTTCCGGTCGTCACAGGAAGTGATTTAAAAAGGGTAATTTTTAAAACTTTTTTATTTTTCATTATTTTTTTATAATGTTGATAGGCTAAATAAAGAGTCTTACAAGAATGCTAAATATGTAGTTTGTTTGAAAATTGATTAACCCATACTCAAAATATTTATCATTTTCAATTTTAAGCGATGGTGTTTGATAGCGTAATGGTTAGCATGTTGAATTTTCACGTGGGCGATCGGGATTCAATGCAAAGAATGTCCGAATTTTTTTCTCACTTTTTGGGGCTCATATATAAGATTTTATCTTTAAAGGGGGGGGGGGGGGCTATGTCGTTCGACGTCAGAGCAGCGGTGTTTGACGGCACAATATCAGCGTGTCTTTTTACTCCCTCATAAAGAGTTTGCAGTTGAATCTTGTACTAATTAATGTGCATAGATGCAATTGTGATATCACAAAACGAGGAAAACATGTTGGTACAAATGTATATGTAGCTAGATACCTATGCAATTGTATCACAAATTGGAGAGTTGCCGAATTGTATTTTGAAAGTAGAATTTGTTACTTTCTCATGTTGATTGAATAACATATAGCAATTTCAAATGAGAGAAAAATAAACTTCAATGATATTTTTCTTTGATTTTAGTAGGGCAATATTCCTTTATAGATGCACGTTACTGAACATAATAGGTATCAGATTCCTTGAGCGTCATATGGTGAGACGTGTTTTGTTGCGAAACATTCCAGTCTTTTCATTAATGTGTTACTAATTGGAATAATCCACTTTGGGGGTAAAGAGGAATATAAATGTGTAAGAAAACTTAGCGCTGCATTTATGTTACTTGTCCGTATACGGTATGTTATATGTACAGTGTGATAGATTTACATTCTTAGGCTAGAAAATCAGGCTATAGCAACATATTTTTTTTTTAAAAATTTCATTGAAGGTATCACGTACACTTATGCAATTGAAGACAAATTCCAAAGAAAAGGTGCGAAGATTTACTCGTGACATTTGGCGCGAAATAATTATCTTGACCCGCCTTTCACAAATGGTCTGATGCAGTAGTGTAGAAGTACAGAAAAAGATTACACGGACATGTCTGAATTTGGAATTGCATAGAATAGAAAGTTGAATGCATAAAGAATAAAGGAAGTAAACACAATAGTTTTTTTTTAGTTTTTATCAGTAACAGATTATTTTCTCTGCTATCAGATATTGTTAAAACTCAAGTAACAAATCCGATGTAAATCTACTAGTACTTGCACAAAATTTAGCTGGCTAGTTTTCATCCTATAATTCCACACTATAAGAAAAAAAGATTAACCTGCCTGACACTCGTTACTTCAGGGAAGTAGTGCAAGGTAAACATCTATGATGGCTGGTACATTGCGCTAGTGTAGTGGTTTCAATATTAAAGAACAAGGTTCACTTAGGGCCTTTTTTGGCCCTGTGAATTTCAGAAAAACTGAAACTGCTTGGGTTTAGTTGACAATGCATTAAATATCATTTAGACCTTTGATGACTGCATATCTATCAAAAATGACGTAATTTCTGGCTAGCCAATGCATTATGACGTCATGTAATGCGTCATTTTCCTCATATCGTGAAAAATTCTACAAAACGATATTTAATATAGTGCGTAACCTCTGATCTTAAATATGCAACTATAAAATGATAGAACTATTTCTGAGGATTACAAAACCTGTTTTATTTTTTTAGATCAGAGGGTGTGCTCATATTATTTCTCTTCTGTGAAAGTACTCAAATATACTTATTTTCATTAAAATTCAAGAACATTGCAATTTCATGAGCTCTGTTTTCCAAGACCTTGGCTATAAGGAGAAAATTTTTAATAGAAAATGAAAACACTAAGTCTCTACTTTATCTTGATGTTTAAAATGGAACATAAACTGTTAGTCAATAAATTGGTATATATACAGGGCGATTTTATGCATAAAGTGAACCTAGCTCTTTTCGGGCAGCCGATCTTGGTTTAATCCCGACTATATCTGAATTTTCTGCTTAAATTTACGTTTTCGTCTTTATCAATGATGTTGATCTTTGTTTTTCTCTTTGTGAATTCTGTGCTCTTTTTATTTTTTTTTATAAATAAAAAATCTTTTTATAGACCAATGTTAAATTTTTAGGTGTTTTTAAAAAGAGCAGATATAAATGTAATTTTACGTGCAAAGAATATCACAATTAAGGATGGCTATTCAGACGGAAGACCTCTCGTTGCTCGCAACGAGTATCTAGTTATTATTAAGGTCTTCCGACTTCCTTCGGAAGACCTTATTGTTTTCCGTCTGTTTTCTATTATTATTTTTATTATTTTTTTTTCATAGTACGGCCGATATCTCAGCTGTGAGTGGACGGATTTCAAAGATTTTTTCAGGGAAGATGCATCGTGAAAATATCTCCAGACGTGTTTTTCATTTTTTGAAAAATCACTTCCGTTCGCGATTTTGGGGGAAATTTTTTATTTTAAATGGAATTTTGTCCGTTAATTTTCTCGAGAACGGCTAAAGATATGAAATTGAAACTCACGGACCTGATAGAACATTAAATGGAGATATGGTGATCGACCTTTATTTTTCGTCGTTCGTACTTCCGTTCGCGAATGGAAGTGAATTCAAAAATGTTAAATTTGTAACTTTTTTGTTTTTCAATATTTTTCTTTGAAATTTACAGGGTTAATAGAGAGTCTTCTAAGAGTTCTATGTATGTTTTCATCATTTTGATTGATGCATTTATTGCAAAGAAATGACCGATCCAAACATTCTCATATTGTTGCGGGTTCGAATCCTGCTGGGGCGGGAGATTGTTTCTCTCTTTTCTCAGTTGAAAATAATATTTTTCTCTGTGAAGACATGTATGATAGTTTTTGCTTATTTTTTAAAGCTTTGTTTACAGAGATTCTACAGAAATCCTTTAATAATTATGATCTATGTTGAAAGACTGTGTTAAATAAACGTAAACGAAAAATACCTTCAATAAAGTATTAAACGAAGTGAGATAGCATAGCGTTCTGTAGAAAAGTTCGGTCGGAAGACCACTTGTTGCCCTAGCAACAAGAAACACATCTAGTTATTAAGGTCTTCCGTTTTCACGGAAGACCTTATAGTGATTCTACTGTTTCTAATTAGGTCTTCCGTTTTCAACGGAAGACCTATAGTGATTCTACTGTTTCTTCTTATTATTATTTTTATTATTTTTTTGACTTTCTAATTTTGTGCACGCGATTTCTCGAAGACTATTGGATGGATTTACATGAAATTTTCAGAAAAGATGTGCCGTAACATGAACTTGATCTATTTGAGAGAAAATTTGGAAATTCGCTTCCGGTGCCAAGTTAAGGACCATTTTCTGAATTAAAAATGACATTTTGTCCGCGGATAATCTCAGGAACAGTAAAAGATATCAATGTGAAACTTTCAGGGATTATAGATCGTGATAGGTACAAGCCGGGTCGCTACTTTTCGTTCGTCGTCGGCACTTCCGGTCGTCACAGGAAGTGATTAAAGAAATCGTAAAATTTCAACTTCGCTTTTCTAAGTCAATACTTATATCACATTATTACATTTCTTTTGTAGTTTGGAAATATGTTGGTCCCACCGGAAACAAAAACGTCAACTTCCGGTTTTAAGAGAAAAACTACATAATTTGAGTATTTTTCTTTCCCATTAATATCCTTTGTAGATAAAGAATTTAAAATGAATTTTAAATATGTTATTTAGACTGCAAATATCTAGAGTATCGTCAAATATCTTTGTAAACTTCACTTCCGGTCGCATGCTTTCCTGTCCTCAAAATGAGAAGTTGTCTGAGCAAGATCTCGGAATCGGTGAGAGATTGAGACACCAAACTTATATGAGCAACAGACCTTAAGATGAAGGCAAAACCATTTGGGTTCAGAGCGTCAGCCGTTACTTCCGGTTGTCACAGGAAGTGATCAAAGAAATCGAACATTTCAACTTTTCTTTTTGTAATTAAAAATTGCATCACTTTATTGCATCTTTTTCGCAGATTCGAAAGATGTTGGTCCCACCGGAAACAAAAACGACAACTTCCGGTTATAAGAGAAAAACTACATAATTTGAGTATTTTACTTTCCCATCAATATTATATTTTTTTCTAGATAAAGTATTTGAAATGGATTTTAAATATGTTATTCAGACTGCAAATGTCTAGAGTAATCTTCAATATCTTTCAAAAATTCCCTTCTGGTCGCATGTTTTCCTGTCCTCAAAATGTGAAGTTGTCTGAGTGAGATCTCAAAACCAGGTAAAAGATTAAAACACCAAACTTTTATGAGTAATAGATCTTGAGGAGTAGGCGAAACCATTTGGGTTAAACGCGTCAGTCGTCACTTCCGCTTGTCACAGGAAGTGATCAAAGAAATCTAAAAAAAATTAACTTTTCTTTTTTAAATTAATGCTTCCATCACTTTATTGCATCTCTTTCGCTGTTTTGAAATATGTTAGATTCCATCGGAAACAAAAACGTCAACTTCCGGTTTTATGAGTTAAACTACGTTATTTTTATATTTAACTTTCTCATAAATATTGCTCATCGATAAAGTACTTGAAATGACTTTATGTATGTTGTATATACTGCAAATGTCTAGAGAAAAGTCAGAGATTTTTATAAAATTCACTTCCGGTCTCGTGTTTACCTGTCCTCAAAATTAGAATTTGATCTCACAATATTGCTCGGCAACAATAAACGACTGAAGTCTAAAACTTTCAGGACTGATGGTCAGTCGTCAGTTTATTTGAATCGTGAGAAAATCTTGTATCGCCGGTACTTCCGGTCGTGACCGGAAGTGATGTAAAAAATTGAATGGTTAATGGTTAGCACGTTGGATTTTCACTCTGACGACCAGGGTTGAATCTCCAGAGTGTCTGAATTTCTTTTATCTCTTTTTCAGCTTGAATTTTCGTTTTTATTTTCAGAATCGGACGGAAGACCTCTCATTGCTCGCAATGAGTTTCTAGTTATTATTATTATTATTATTATTATTTTTTTGACCAAATTTTGTGCAGGCGTTTTCTCCAAAACTATTGAGTGGTTTTACGTGAAACTTTCAGGAAAAATTAGTCATTGTATGAAGTTTGTTCATCACAAGGAAAATTTGGAAAATTCCATTCTGGTTCCAAGTTACGGGCAATTTCCTGATTTTTAAATGAAATGTCCGCGAATGTTCTCAAGAACGGTTAAAGATATGAACTGGAGACTTATTGGAGAGCATACAACGTGACATTTTAATTTGTGGAATCGCCTTTTCGTTCGTCGTCGGCACTTCCGGTCGTGTACGGAAGTGATCAAAGAAATCGTAAAATTTCAACTTTCCTTTTTTGAATTAATTCCTTTATCACATTATTGCATCTTTTGTGTAGTTTCGAAATATGTTGGTCCCACCGGAAACAAAAACGTCAACTTCCGGTTATAAGAGAAAAACTACATAATTTGAGTATTTTTCTTTACCATTAATACCTTTTGTAGATAAAGTATTTGGAATGAATTTTAAATATGTTATTCAGACTGCATATGTCTAGAGTAATGTCAAACATCTTTGTAAAATTCACTTCCGGTCGCGTGTTTTTCTGTCCTCAAAATGAGAAGTTGTCTGAGAAAGATCTCGGAAACAGTAAGAGATTAAGACACGAAACTTATATGAGCAACAGACTTAAGATGTAGCCAAGACCATTTGGGTTCAGAGCGTCAGCCGTCACTTCCGGTCGTCACAGGAAGTGATCAAAGAAATCGAAAATTTCAACTTTTCTTTTCTTAATTTAAATTGCATCACCTTATTGCATCTTTTTCGCAGATTCGAAAGATGTTGGTCCCACCGGAAACAAAAACGTCAACTTCCGGTTATAAGAGAAAAACTATATAATCTGAGTATTTTACTTTCCCATAAATATTCTTTATAGATAATGTATTTGAAATGAATTTTAAATATGTCATTCAGACTGCAAATGTCTAGAGTAACTTCAAATATCTTTCAAAAATTCACTTCCGGTTCCGTGTTTTTCTGTCCTCAAAATGAGAAATTGTCTAAGCAAGATCTCAAAAACAGGTAAAAGACTAAAACACCAAATTTTTATAAGTATCAGACTTTAAGGAGTAGGCAAAACCATTTTGGTAAAACGCGTCAGTCGTAACTTCCGGTCGTTACAGGAAGTGAGCAAAGAAATCGAAAATTTCAACTTTTCTTTTTTAAATTAAAGATTGCATCACTTTATTGCAACTCTTTCGCTGTTATGAAATATGTTAGATTCCATCGGAAACCAATACGTCAACGTCTGGTTTTAGGTGATAAACTATGTTATTTCGATATTTAACTTTCTCATAAATATTGCTTATCGATAATACTTGAAATGTTTTTATGCATTTTGTAGATACTGCAAATGTCTAGAGACACGTCAGAGATTTTTTTTTTTTTTTTATAAAATACACTTCCGGTCGCTTGCTTACCTGTCCTCAAGATTAGAATTTGTTCTCACAATATTTCTCGGCAACAGTAAACCACTGACGTATAAAACTTTCAGGACTGATAGTCAGTCGTCAGTTTATTTGAATGGCGAGAAAAATCCGGTCGTGACAGGAAGTGATGCAAAAAAGTGAATGGTCAATGGTTAGCGCGTTGGATTTTCACGCTGACGACCAGGGTTAAATCTCCAGAGTGTCTGAATGTTGTTTATCACCTTTTCAGCTTGAATTTACGTTTTTATTTTCAAAATCAGACGGAAGACCTCTTATTGCTGGCAATGAGTTTCTAGTTATTATTTTTTTTCTTCCTGGGTACTTTTTTGTCCGTGAGTGATCTCCGAAACTATACATCCGATTGAGTTGAAACCTTTTTAGGGTTAATAGGAATGTTATGTAGATTTGCGGAACGAAGGTCATTTTGCGCGCACGTCCGTGCGCGTGCAATGAGTAAAATGACCAATATACTTGATATAGCCATAACTTTTATATCTTTTATATCTTTTGATGAAATACTTTGATATTCAGAATATAAGGATATATTAATAGTGTAGACAAGATGACATGGTCAGAATGCACATGCATGCACGTGCGCGCATGCGCATTGATTAAAATAACCAATACAATTGATATAGACTTAACTTGTACATTTTTTAATGAATTGCTTTGACACTCAGAATTTAAATATATATTAGAAGTGTAGACAAGAAGACTTGATCAGCGCACACATACATGTAGGTGCGTGCACGTGCGTGCGCGTGCGTGTGCAATGAGCAAAATGACAAATATACTTGATATAGCCATAACTTTCAACTCTTTTGATGAAATGCTTTGATACTCAGGATATCGGATATATTAATAGTGTAGACAAGATGACATGGTCAAAATGCACATTCATGCACGTGTGCGCATGCGCAATGATTGAAATAACCTATACGAATGATATAGACTTAACTTGTATATTTTTAGATGAATTGCTTTGAAACTCAGAATATAGATATATATTAGAAGTGTAGACAAGAAGACATGATCAGCGCGCACATGCATGCATTTGCATGCACGTGCGTGCGCGTGCAATGAATAAAATCACCAATATACTTGATATAGCCATAACTTTTATATTTTTTGATGTTATGCTTTGATACTCATAATATATAGACATATTATAAATGTAGACAAGACGACATTGTCAACATGCATATGCATACACGTGCGCGCGCATGCAATGCTAAAATGACCAATATACTTGATATAGCTGTAACCTTTATACTTTTTGATGAAATGATTTGATACCAGAAATATGTAGATATATTTATAGTGTTGACAAGATGACACGGTCATCATGGACATGCATGCACGTGCGCGCGCGTGCAATGCGTAAAATGACAAATATACTTAATATAGCCGAATTTTTTTTTTATCTTTTAATGAAATTTGAATATAAAGATGTATTAAAAGTGTAGACAAGTTGACATGGTCATTTTGTACATGCATGCCCGTGCGCGCGCGTGTGTAATGCGTAAAACCCCCCCAATATACTTGATTGCCTTATTAAATGAAGCTTACAGGGAATAAGACACCAAAAGGAAGTCGGGGAGCGTTTGGGGAACATCTGTAACGGTCTCCGTTACAATTAATACTAGTTATTTATTATCCTACTAGGAAAGTAATGCTATATTTAAATTCATGCATCATGTGACACCGTCGCTACTTTTAGATTGATAAACAAAAATGGCGTCAAGAAAACGAGGTAGGCCGTTTGGTATACAAAATAGCTTTTGACATGGATGGCATACGTTTTATGTTTAAAGATACTTATCTTTGAAAAACAACCATTATTAACCATCTACTCTGTAATGACAGATATTAACTTTTATTCAAAATAGTAGTCAATATGCAACGTATCTCGTTGTCTATGATTTCCCGCGGACATGCGTGTCTATATACTGTTTACGCACTTCCTTCATCAATATTCATGAATAGGCTGAATTCTTAATTGCAGATCTTGCTTAATTGTTTTGTAATTACAACGAATTATTTAGTCAAACTTTGTGGAAAGTAATTATTTTTTATTACACATCATGTTTCTCAAATCATTTAATCATTTTGTTTTACATAAAAAATCGCGTTTATATAGCGTGTATATCTTTAAGAATTGATTTCTTAAGCAATGGGAAAATTATTTATCGCAATTAAATTCTTTTCTTTTTCAATCGTTCGTGTTGAAAAATCATTACCTGAAATTAAAAAAAAATAACCAAATGGTCTAACAGGAGAATATAATTTTTTCATTAACACAAACATAGTTCAGCGTATCTAATTTGTTTAATTGCTTTCACAGGTTAAAGTTGACCAATGAGCATATAATTGTCCAAGCGAATGTGTTAAAAAGACGCGATAGAATCGAGGCAGTGGGCGAAATGGCTGCCTATTACAGTGTAAATAATGTGATGTTGAGTGGCCGCTGGCCGCATTACACAGGTGGCCGTTTATTCCAGTTAAAATAGATAAGAAAAATCGTCGAGGGGAACTGTATATCACAACTGAACAGAGAGAATCCAAGACATGTACTTCTCAATAATCAAATACGACACAACTTCAAACAGTAAGTAGAGTCCAACACCAAAGAAAAAAATAAGTATGATAAAGAGAATGATTTTTTTCTGCATAAAACGTGAGCATATAAGCTTTTCTCCATTAATAAATGTATCAAATTTTCTCATCAGCTTTCTCATAGATGTGAAGCTCATCATAGGTGTTGTGTTTGCCGAGTTCTCCGAGTTCTGCATAAGGGGAAGTTCTGTTATAATTAATAGATCAACAATATTAGATAAGTCATTTTTAGAATATATTTTACAAAATGTTTCATATCGAATTGCAAACATTTAATTAGTGAGAGAAGAAACTATGCATACTTATCCCCCGCACTGTATTGATCTGGAAAGTAAAAAATGAAGGTAAAAAATTATCTTTGAAATCAGAGATTAAAGTTACCATAATAATCAAACGTAAGATTTTGTCGCCAGCTACACATACAGATAGTTTAAAAAATATTCTGTATGTATTTTCATAATTACATAACGAGATAATGTAGAATACACTATGACCCGAGAAAGATCATAGACAGCAAACCTCTGATCAACACACAACTTATAATAGAAGATTTTTGTTACGGAGCTTAAGACATACGTATCTGATATTTCTGATTTTAAGTTTTGAAATCCTTTCAAACTAAGCTTTTATTGGGATAATTGTTGACACTTTTGAGAATCTACTAGTCAGAGTTGTTAGAAAAGCTTACTTTGTAGATTTAAGGTCAGTTTATTTCTGATATGTTTTAAAAATAAAATAAGGTCAATTTATTTCTGATATGTTTTAAAAATAGTATTATTCATTGCATGGAAATTAACACAGACAAATCATTAATATGCACTAGAAATTAAGTCAGCACATAAATAAGGCATTCTTGGTTTAAATTTTGAAATCCTAGAAATATTACCTGCAATATCGACAGCTGGAAATTCCTTCACATTATCCTTTTGATTGAAGAACTTTTCAATCGTACCTTCATTTAATCGAAGAAAATATAGCGATTTTAATATCTATAATCTTACAAAATGTTCCTTCTTTTTTGTTTTATTTGACGTAAAAATTCTCAATTTCTTTGTTGTAAAATGCATTCTATTCTAATCTTTTTAAATCAAGATCAAAAAGAGTCTAACTTATTTTAAACCATACAGTAAAACGTGATAATGTGAAATCGTTTTATTTCATTTTAAGGAGAGAGTCATTATATAGCTCTTAAAAAATTAGCATTTTCATAGTAATATCCATACTTCAAAAAATCTTTTTATTGCAACCCTTTCAAGTCAACATAGCAGACATTCTCAAATTTCTAACGTTGAAGTAATCTGATTACTCACTCTGATTTCGTTTCCAGATCAGGTAATTTAAGACACTTCCGGAGATAACGATTAAAACAGAGACAATAATACTAATAATGGTAGTAGTGTTGCCACAGCTACAAGCTTCACACATCTGTGACTGCGAAATTTTATAAAATGAGGCATTATTAATCAATAACTCAAACATAAGGGTCAGTCGACGGAAACATCAAGGTAGCATTAAATTTAGTTACCGGTAAACTTATATATTTTCTAGCGTGCTATCGTTTTAAAAACATTTTCTTTCTTTCAAATCACGAGTATTCGGCAATTCCTTTTAAAACAACATAAATTTAAAAAATGCATATCCTCCACTGCATTTTTTGACATATATTTGATAGCTCACCTTAACATAAGTTTCACAAACTCCTGATTCGTGATGACATATCTGGTTGACACAGTCTGTGTGACATTTCCTTTTACAATTCTCACCCCAGTATGATCGTCTACAAACTACAAAGAAAATAATTCTAAAAAGCACTGATCGATTTTGTAAATACAAAGGTATCTGTACATATAAGACATGGTATTTCATATGATCATGTCTCCGATTTTGGAAAGAAAGAGAATTAATATTGTAAGTTATATGTTTGTCTACAACCTTTCATACAAAGAGATCCTTCGTAACCAGAGGAACACCCTTCTAAACAAGAGCCGTTGACATGGTGGCATTGTGTGTCATTTAAACAGTGGCCACAGGTTTGGTTACAAATAACCCCGTAAAGTCCGACTCCACACTCTTTATAAATAAAAAAGTGATCTGTTTATTTTCTTTAAATATTAAAAGAATGATATGATCAAGAGGTATGTATCTCATATTTTTAAAATCTTTTTTTCCTTTTTAATAAATAAATGAATTTTGAAATATAACGAGTTATTCCTTTTCATTTTTTTTCTTATCAAGAATGTATCTGCAAAGCACCTCTCCCTTGTACGTACTCTTATCACATTGAATTCCTTGCCATCCGGGCTGACATCCTCCCTCACAATGTCCAGTTATTCTGTCACATCGCTTAGACACTCCACAGCTTTTACTGCAATTCCGCATGCAGTGTTTTCCGTAGAAACCAGGTATACACTCTACCAAAACAATAAAAGGGGCTAAATTGTAATGTGAGCATAAAATCTTGACCAGATTAACATCTTCCATTATATAAATATTGCATGTAGTTGAGTGTAACTTTGAAAATTAAATCATTGTCAACCGAGGCGGAGCCGAGGTTGACAATAGTTTTCGAGGGGTGAATTTTTTCTCATTTTACACTCAACTACATGCAATATTTATTATATTATACTGGATGTTTTATACACATACATATTACAGTGAACCTTGCGCGCATAAATTCTGCGCAGTCAATGTTTTTTTAATGTTACCCGTCGTCAAGCAATGCTGACTGTTGCTACGCTGGAGGGCGTGGCTTCATTATTAAGCGGGTAATAGTGTTTTTTAACAAATGTTTCTCGACGAATCAGATTCAACTTATTTACATGAAAGTATAATATAAGAAAATGGAGAGAACTTATATAAGCCACTTTTGCCTGCTGTTCATTTAATGTTAATTTATATGATGACCGTCAAGCGAAAACCACCCTTATGTGCATTGTGACGTTATCGAGAAAACGAGCGGTAAAGTTGACGTCATAAATGTTTGCCGTATTTTGCAAATAAATGCAGTGTGAAGACGCATCATTAATTAATATATTTCTTTATAAAGTAAATGCCTAGACTAGACAACATAATGAGTAGTCTTAAGTGTAATTATTAAAGCCTTCAGTTTAGTATTAAAAAAATAATTTTTTTAACAATTTATAGCAAACTGAAGGTGAAAATCTTTCGAAGTAGCGAATGCACGATCCTCGACCTTGTTTTCATTTTCAAGGAGCATTTTCTTTTTACTTAGAACTAAAACACAAATATGGGGAGAAATCGCACATTATCTTGAGGCTTGGGCAATAACAAAAAGAATATAGATCTACTCTTATTCAACATGATTTTTTGTCACTATTAATTAATATTTCTATATTTATAATAAAAATCACAGAAAACCTAATCAAAGGGTAAAGCCAAGGTGTTGGATTTTATACAAAGGTATGGAAGTTTATTTGCATACTAAACAGCATTATGTACCAAAAATCAATAACAAGCTTGAAGGAACTGGGAAGGGGGGGGGGGGGTCACAGGAATATAATTTTCCAGTATATAATTTAATTTGGGAAACAAAGCTATAAATTTACAGTTGTGCACCCTCGGTACAATTTGGCCGGTTTATACTATAACAAATGAAAAAGTTCGTTTTGTTTTGCTTTATGTTATTGCTTGTCAAGAATCCCCGTTCTGTACTGTTTTGCTTGCCAAGAATCCCCCCCCCCCAAAAAAAAATAAATAAATAAAAAAATTGCTTCCTACGTGCCTGAAATAATCTACATGGATGTTAACAGAAGGGAAGTAACCTGCATTATAATTATTTATTGCTACCTGGCAACAGGAAGCGTTCAGTATTCACCACTTCCTCCAAAGATTTTTCGGTATCTGTGTGTATTTTATTTGCATGTTTATCGATATTTAGAGGGGAAAGTATAAACTGTTGATTATTCGTTCTATAAAATAGTTGTTAAAAAAGAGTTTAAAACAAATTGATATTTTAAAATTTTTAATCTGTTCATACTCTGAAAGGAATAATACTGCAACATTATGAATCCTTCGATCAGTTAATTAAAGACAAACACAACCTACATGTTTTGGGAAAAGATGAGAAATTATCATGAAAATGAAATTATTTAGACTCTAAATTGTGTTGGAGATAATACTAGTAATACATGGTTTAAGGTGGGTATAAGCAACTTTAAATTTGATGAGGTCAAAGAAATAAAATTAATTAAATTGATTCAAATAAAACTTGAAACTGATGTAATATTTAGCATTTGGCGAATAACTATTTAAGCTATTTTAATGTGTCATTTAATCGACCAATCAAACCACAATTGTACAACTGTGTTAGAAACTTCCAGGAGTTAGTTGCTTTCGGGTTATTTTCCTCCTTCTACCGTGCAACCACGGAAAAAAGAAGTTTATTCTAGTATGGTCTCGCTCACGACGCTCAGCCAGCAGGAAGTAGACATGCAGTGGGATTAACAACATTCAAGGCTCTTTGTACAACCCGCTGCACCATTTTCAACAGATTTACGACAGGTGCATTATGCAATGGACTATTCTTAAGCGCTTTCAATTCCGCACCACGTATATGTACATGTATGCCAAGTTGACCTAGTGTGTTTTGGAGTACATATTTGGCCATACATGGTACAGTGCAGGAAACTAATTTTGTTACAGCATCCATGCTGATTTGAATGCTTCCTTTGCTTGCTGATTTGAATGCTTCCTTTTCTTGCTGATTTAATGCTAGTAATCCTTATCCTGATGCTGTTTTATAATTAGGTCAATGCTACCGGAAGTAGATAATGAATTTCAGCATTGCCGTTTAAAGCAATAAAAGTGCCTTTTACAATTATTTGATCATAATATCTCACTATGTATCAATAATGTGAATACTTTAACCAATATTCTTTCTTTCTTTTTTTAATTTTTTACTGAATTAAAACTCATTGATTTTCTGATGCTAGTAGGATAATGCTGATTTTATGGAGGTCAATGCTGGTTTTATCCTTTGCTTGCTGATGCTGATCCTGGTAATGCTGTTTTTTAAATGCTGATCCTGATGCTAGCTCGATCCTGATGCTACTAATGCTTATGCTGATGCTGGTTTATGTAACAAAATTAGTTCCCTGCACTGTACTTAGTACATGCAACGCTCTCTCTCTCTCTATCAAAAAAGGAATTGTTTTAATGCTGCATTTTTGCATTTTTCGTCTCATGCCACTCTCTATCTGCATAAAATCTGTTCAGAATTAATGTGTGAGGATCGTATGTTTTGGTCTTTTTTTCCGATGGTGTATTTCAGGGAAAACGTCTTAGATTCTTAAGGCGAAATCAGGTGTTATTTAAAAGTGTACTTGTGACAATGCTTCAGATCTCATTTCTTTTTAATATAAAAATGTTTGTCACGTCAGGAGGAGGGGTGCACGAAACGTGTGCTTAAAAGAAAAAACAGTACCCCTCCCTCATGACTGGTCTCTAAATTTTACGTTTTAAAAACTTTATTCTGTGCGGAAATCTTCATCCTGATAATTATTTTTTCATCAAAAATATGGACCCCAACCACACTGCAAATTACAAATTCACTTCTGGTAATGCATTTTTATCTGCATAGCTGAAACAAATAGGCAAGTAGGTCAGGTATTAATTGTCTTAATTTTAGCAAAATTGTCGTCTACAATCAAGCAGGAAAAAACACATTCAATTTGTTAATTATTTTCAAATAATTAATTCTTTTCCTAAAATAGATATTTATTTATCATGAAGACTTGCTATCAGTTAAAAACTTTACTTCCTATGCAAGTCCTGTACCTTGATAAGAGGTGGTGGATGTTGAACTTCCTTTAATACGTAAGTTATATAGACGGAGAGAAGTTGATTGATTTGTGAGCTTGCTTTCTACCACAAGGCGTGAGAAATGCACATTTTCAGCAGATAAGAAAGGGGGGACTTCCTTCCGTTTACTGGAAAACGAAGTTCAGTGCCAAAAGTTATATAAAAATTATATTACAGCGATATGTATTATATGCATATAAATGCAGTGTCTCTTCAGCAAATCTTGTTCATCTGCTACCGGTAAAATGTGTAGCTGCGGCTAGAGAGGATGATTTCTTTATAAAGCTCTTAGGGCCATTTGTGAGAGATTAATAGAAAGATGCAATCGAATCTGCTCCTCAAACTGCTCCAAAAAAAGAATAAATTCTGGAACAAAATCATCATTTGAAAAAAACAAAAAAAAACAAAAAAACACCAGGACAATCTGCACAGATGATACAAACAAACTTTTGTCAAAAAATTTGAAAATAACAACATGAATCGTGTTTATGTAAGTAAAATGAAAAAGTTTAGCCGTATAGTTTTTAATATTTCATTCAAAGTTTCACAAAAATGAGATTTGAAGTGTCAAAAAATTATATAGATTATGAAGTATGGTTGCTGAAAGGTACACTGTACAATTTTAAACAGAAGGTTTACAATTTCTTGATATTTTAGAAATTTATTATTTGCCACATTTACCATTGAAACAAGCCCAAAAATATATACCAATCCAAACATCCATTTTTTGTTTGTATCATCTGTCCTTAAGGACAGAAAGTATTTTCGACGAACGGCTTGATTTAATTTATATGTGAAATAATATATTGATCTCTCTCTCTCTCTGGAAAATGGTGGGGCCTTTTGTTATCAGAATGCCCCTTATTAGCAGACCTAATTTTTGTATTCATATGAAGCCGAATTTATTCAGAATCGTACACATGAGAAACAGAAAACACTTTATGTGGCCTTACACAATTAGATATATATCGACAACGTATTATCAATTAGCAACATTTACTTTCATTCATATGTCGACTCGACATATCCTGATCATGAAATTGTTCAATTTTCGATCATAAAATAGCGATTAATACTCTGAAACAAATGAGCATACAAACCATCTGGGTATCAATCTGATCTGAACTGTGTAAGTTTTTTGGGGGGGTGGGGGGGGGTGGGGGGGGTGAGGGGGTGCAAAAAAGTCTCTAGCATAAACCATATAAAGGGCATAAAGGCACAATAAACCCCCTCCCCCAAAAAGAAATATAAACTGAAAAATGATTACAAAAGAAGAAACAAAACATATCTCGTGTCTCTTTTGTAAAAAAAAAAAAAGGGGGGGGGGGTAACAGGAACCTGATTTTTCTTCTAAAATGCTAAAATTATCGATCATAAAAGGGACAATAACAAAGTTATTAAATAAAAATCTCATATATAATGTCATTTGTAGTCCGGGGTGTTTTTGTGCAGTTTTTACAACACAACCATGGAAATGTGAGAACAAAATAAATGACGTTTTCCGATAAAACACAACGTCATGACATAGAGTATGTATTTTTTATTTTAAATTGTCACATATTTCTAGCTGATAAACAATGACATGTTATATATCATTCGAAAGAGGAGAAATTTGTCTATCAGGATCGCTAAACAACTCGAAATGTCAAATTTTTGACTTAAGGGTGGTTTTTGCTTGACGTTCATCATATACTTCTATGCATATCATGAATAAAATAGTTCTTAAACTAAAGGAAATGTTGACCAGATGATCAGAGATTCAACAGAAAGCATGAAAAATTGACCAGATAAACAATTTCTAATGTAAGCTTGAAAAGTTGACCACATAAACATTCTCTACTATAAGCAAGAAATGTTGACCAGATAAACAAGTTGCACTTTAAGTATAATGTTGATCGGATACAAAAGGAAAATTATACATTAATGTTACAATTGGGATGTGAATCATGTGTAAAACCATGTAGAATTTATAGGCCTATCAAAATAGATACCTTCCAAATTATATGAAAAGACATGAAATTTCTTAAGGAGGCTCATTACACCCACATTTTATTTTAGATTTCATTACAGCACCACTTATAATGTAGATGTCAAATATCCAAATGGAGGTTATGATATCATCAATATTTTTAGTGAATTTTTAAACTTTTTTTCTGATTTTAGTAAAAAAAATTTTTTCAAGTTAATTATTAATAGAATTGCAGAAATTTAAGTGTCAGGTGATGGACATCTTCTTTAGACATGTACACAAAATGACAATACTTCATAATATTTAATATTATTTTTATTAGAAAAAATAGTTTTCTCCAAAAAAAAAAACAATGAATGCCATTTTCTTCTTAATTTGTGCTTCAATAATTTGGAAAATGAGTTCTAAAGAGACAATGAATGTATTTCAATGAATTACGTGTGGCAAATTGAATGAAGAATGTTTTAACGAAATGAAAATTCCAATTTAAAAAATATTTGGAATAAAAAGTCCACTTACAAGAGTTACCTTTCCTAATTACCCAAGACTCAAAACACAAAGGAATGTTTGAACATTACATCTTAAGTCCAGAATAAAGCTTTAAATTTCTCGGGTATATAATTAAAACAATAAAAACAAGTATATAAATCAACATGAGTACAATAAATAGTGCAAGTAAATTATTTTTTTTTATTTCATCAAGGTTGTAGAATTTAACTCGAATTTCCTCCATACATACATGTTGTCATTGATAGAGCTCACACCGCTTTCGCTACATGTATGACATTGTACATTACTTGTTTATCGATGATTTGGGTGTTGTTTTCTTTGGTTTCTACATAAAAACAATCCTTCTTCGTGTATGCATGGTGAATCCGTTACTTTGTTTTCACTGTATACAACATCGCATGTTTAGTCTTTTTTTAAAGCGTTTTAAAGATCCGGGTCACATTATAAAGGAACTTGTAGAATTCGTTCCCAGAGGAAAACGGACGAAACAATGGAAGTTTATTTTTTTGTGTAGGACGTCATCAAAAAGTGGTGTAATGAGCCTCCTTAAATACTACATGTATTTTGGAAAATAATTCCAATGAACATGTGTTAATTATCAAAAATATTTTTTCCTGTTTCCTGGATAAACAGTAACATGTGAGTATGCATTGTTTCTAGGTAAAGTTTATTAAACATTTACGCCTGTCCTAAAATTGTAATTGGAATGTCATATCTTTTTATATTCAAGTTATTTTGAAAAAAAAAAAAATCAGAATCAATTAAGACAAGGTGAAACAATGTTTTGTTTTTTTTTTTGGAACTTGGAAAGCGTTACTTACCTTTGTTACAGAGCAATCCATGGTAGCCCGCAGAACACCCGTCAAAACATGTACCGTTACTATGGTGACACTTTGTATTGTTAAGACAATATCCACATCTCTGACTGCAGTTAGAACCGTGCATTCCAGCGTCACATTCTTTAAATATCAATTAAAACAAGGACTATGTATTTTAAAATAAAAATAAGGCTTATTGACAAATTATCATGTATGTAAACTTTATATTTAATTTTCCTATTTTTTTCCTTTTCTCCGATTTAATACACTTTATACAATTTAATTCCTGGTAGAAAAATCTATCATAACATTACTGTTTTGATCTTTGTATTATCTATATCTATCAAAGAGATCTTTAGTCTTATGACCTTTGTCATTCTTTTCATCTCTTCCTATTCTATATGCGTTCATCCTTTCCTATTCTGAATTCATACCTTGAGTTTGAAATTGTGTCACAATGTCAATGTTCTAAACTTTATCTTTTTTAGAACTTATAAGAAAAAAAAATACAGTATATGAATAATGAATATGAGGTACCTTGATCACAAAGGTTTCCTTTCCAACCAGGCTGACATCCCCCCTCACACTCTCCAGTAAACCTGTCACATCTTTTGGGAACACCACAGTCTATATTGCATTCATGTACACAGTCCTTCCCGTAGTATCCTGCTTGGCAGGCTTGAAATTAAGACATATGTATCAACGATAATTATAGGTTCTAAAATCACTTCATGGACAAGTTTATTATAACTGCAGTTTTTTTTTAAATTTTATTAATACCAATTATTTTTTTTCAGTATATTTCTTTTAAATATGACAATATTTATGGCAAGCTAACTATTTTTTCTGTGTGCTTGGACTAAACTATATTTAATCTTTATAAAATCTTACTAAAATGCATCTGTCATTGAACTGAATACTATTTTTATGCTAAATATTACGCTTTTGGTGAAAAAGCTTATAATTTATATTAGAATGAGAATATTCGTTCTAGTTTTTAACTCACCTGAGCCAAAGGCTCAAGTGAGCTTTTCTGATCACATTTTGTCCGTCGTCCGTCTGTCTGTCTGTCTGTCTGTCCGTCTGTAAACTTTTCACATTTTCGACTTCTTCCCCAGAACCACTGGGCCAATTTCAACCAAACTTGCCACAAAGCATCCTTGGGTAAAGGGAATTCCATTTTGTTCAAATAAAGGGCCACGCTCTCTTTCAAGGGGAGATAATTAAGAATTAGTGAAAATTTGGTGGTATCTTTTAAAAATCTTCTCCACAAGAACCAGTGGGCTGTAACTTAATTTATATATCATAGTGTAGATTCAAGTTTGTTCAAATCATGACCCCCTAGGGTAAGGTGGGGCCACAATGGGGGATCAAAGTTTAACTTAGGAATATATAGGAACAAATCTTTAAAAATCTTCTCCTCAAGAACAACTAAGCCACAATTAGTCATATTGTTGTGGAATCATCCTCAGGTAGTGTAGATTCAAGTTTGTTCAAATCATGACCCCCGGGGTTAGGGTGAAGCCACAATGGATGATCAAAGTTTAACATAGGAATATATCTTTAAAAATCTTCTCCTCAAGAACAACTAAGCAACGATTAGTCATATTGATGTGGAATCATCCTCAGGTAGTGTAAATTCAAGTTTGTTTAAATCATGACCCCGGGGTTAGGGTGGGGCCACAATGGGGGATCAAAGTTTTAAATAGGAATATATAGAAAAAAATCTTTAAAAATCTTCTCAAGAAGAACAACAAAGCCACAATTAGTCATATTGATTTGGAATCATCTTCAGGTAGTGCAGATTCAAGTTTTATCAAATCATGACCCCGGGCTGTAGGGTGGGGCCACAATGCGGGATCAAAGCTTTACATAGAAACATGTAGGAAAAATCTTGAAATTGTTTTTCTCAAAATCAACAAAGCCACAATTAGTCATATTGATATGGAATCATCCTCAGGTAGTGTAGATTCAAGTTTGTACAAATCATGACCCCCGAAAGGTAGGGTGGGTCTACAATGGGGGATCAAAATTTTACATAGGAATATATAGAAAAAAATCTTTAATAATCTTCTCCTCAAGAACAACTAAGCCACGATTAGTCATATTGATATGGAATCATCCTTAGGTAGTGTAGATTCAAGTTTGTTCAAATCATGACCCCCGGGGTTAGGGTGGGGCCACAATGGGGGATCAAAGTTTTAAATAGGAATATATAGAAATAAAAATCTTTAAAAATCTTCTTCTCAAGAACACCAAAGTTACAATAGGTCATATTGATATGGAATCATCCTCAGGTAGTGCAGATTCAAGTATGTATCAAATCATGACCCCCGGGGGTAGGGTGGGGCCACAATGGGCGATCAAAGTTTTACATAGGAATAAACAGAAAAAAAAACTTGAAAAATCTTCTTCTCAAGAACAGCAAACCCTTGTTAAGTCATATTGATATGGAAGCATTCTCAGATAATGTAGATTTAACTTTGTTCGAATCATGACCCCCAGGGTTAGAGTGGGGCCACAATGGGGGATCAAAGTTTTACATAAGAATGTATAGGAAAAGACTTTCAAAGTCTTCTTCTCAGGAACAGCAAAGCCATGTTTTTGTTATATTGAGAGGGAATCATCTTCAGGTAGTGTAAATTCAAGTTTGTTCAAATCATAACCCCCAGGGTATGGTGTGGCCACAATGTGGGATCAAATTTTTACATAGGAATTTATAGGAAAAAAACGTTTTCAACAACAGAAAAGCCATGTTTAGTCATATTGATATGGAAGCATCCTCAGGTAGTGTAGATTCAAGTTTGTTCAAATGATGGGGGGGGGGGGGGGGTAGGGAGGGTCACAATGGGGGATCAAATTTTTAACAAGGGAATATATAGGAAAAAAATCTTTAAAAATCTTCTGCTCAAGAACAGCAAAGCCATTTGTTATATTGATATGGAAGCATCCTCAGGTAGTTTAAAATCCAACCCCCCTTTAAACTTTTCAATACTGAAGTGATTTGTGATTTTTCCTAGCCAATGTGCTCAGACGAGCGATGTGGCCCATGGGCCTCTTGTATCAAGTTGCATTTGAAAAAGTATCTCTTCAAGTCTTTATGTATCTGAGAATGGTTGGCAAGGCCAATAATTTGCATAAACAGCATCGCTGCCTATACGAATAATCGTGTACTAACAAATTTCATATTTACCACATAAATGCCAACACAACTTTACATTAGATTGATGATTTAAGGATAAACAGTAACATGAGAGAACGCATTTTTTCAATGTAAAGTTTGTTAAATATTTACTCTTGCATCAAGTTCTAACTGTAATGCCATAATAATTTATATTCAAGTAATTCTGAAAAAAAAAATATGGATATAACGAACAGTAATCAAGCTTTAGAGTCCATTGATTAATTAATTGTATGCTGTTTAACGTCCGATTCGAGAATTTTTCACTCATAATAAGACGTCTCTGTATTCCATCGAAGGGATTCAAATTCAAACCTATACTCGGCACTCATGGCCTTTAAGCAGTGAGAGTTCTTTATCGTTTCAAAGCCCATGAGACCTCGGTTTTAAAGGTTTCATCGAAAGACCACTGACTTTTAATTCTAGTGCCGGGCGCTTGGCGAAGGAACAGTCACCACTTATGTTTACATCTTAAGTTTGTCTTGGTGCGGCGAATAAGAATCGATCCCGGGTCTCCCGACCACGAAGCGAACGCCTTACCAGTAAACGTTCATTGAAACAATAGAGCAAACCTGGACCTCTAAAAGCATCAAAGGTGGAATCAGTTTCCATGGAGGAGTTAGCATTCCCTTGTCGTGATCAGGCAAACGGAAAAATCCGTAGACAATTCAGTGTATATAATGGCCCAACAATAAGTATGAAAAATGTTGGACAGCATTCAACGTAATGATAGCTTGTACCGGTATTTGCTGACAAGGTCAATAAATAAGAACACGGAGAGAATGATAATAGACATTCCTTCCTGCTGTTCAATCTTATTCAAGGAAAATGAATAAAATATATTTTAAACCAAAAAAAAAAAGACAACGTGAGGTTACTTACCTTTGTTACAGAGCAATCCATGGTAGCCCGCAGAACACCCGTCAAAACATGTACCGTTACTATGGTGACACTTTGTATTGTTAAGACAATATCCACATCTCTGACTGCAGTTAGAACCATGCATTCCAGCGTCACATTCTTTACATATCAATTAAAACAAGGACTATGTATTTTAAAATAAGGCTTTTTGACAAATTTACACGTATGTGATCTTTCTCCAATTTAATAAACCTTACCAAGTATCACTATTCGGTTTACTGAAAGAAATATCTTTTAGAACATTACTGTTTTGATCTTTATATTATCCATATCTATAAAAGAGATCTTTAGTCTAATGACCTTTACTAATCTGCTCATCCTTTCCTATTCTACATGCATACTTTGAGATTGATTGTCTCCGAATTTCAATGTTTTAAACCTTTTTTTGGAACTAACAAGAAAAAGAACAATAATGATTAATGAATATTAGATACCTTGTTCACAAAGGTTTCCTTTCCAACCAGGTTGACATCCTCCCCCACACTCTCCAGTAAACCTGTTACATCGTCTGGTTACTCCACAGTTAACACTGCATTCATGTATACAGTCCTTCCCGTAATAACCTGGTTGGCAGGCTTGAAAGATAGAAATATTTATCGACGATATAAGTTTTAAAATCGGATTATAGACAAGTTCCCTATTACGGTAATTATTTGATTTAATGAATGAAATATATGGAGATGACGAACAGTATTCAAGCTCAAACGTCCATTAAACAATGCAAAATAGGACCAGTTATTTATTCCTGCAGAATATGTTTTTTGATAATTTAAACATTAACATTTTAAAGATACATGTATATGGCAAGCAAAATTTTTTTCTGTATGCATGGAGTAAAAAATATTGTTATATTTTCAAAAAAAAAATCTTATTATAATGCAGCTGTCATTTGACTGAATACTATTTTTTTTTATCAAAGGCTAAAAATTTACATTACAATGAAAGTATTTGTTTCAGTTTTATTAACTTGCTTTTAAAGTTGTATCTTTTTATGTACTTGAGAATGAAAGGGGACGACCGTGATTTTGCATAAACGACATTACCGCTTTAGGAATAATTGTGTACTCAAAACTTTAAAATTACCACTTAACACCAACACAAAACATTATAAATCGTCCATTTAGACATCTTCATATTGCTAGTTGTTCGAGGAAGAAGTATAATATAAAGCTGAGTAAAAAAAACCCATCACTTCAAACTAAGCTCTAAAAGTTTTATTCATTAATTATACGTTAAACATTCTTACCAGTTTGACATTTCTCTCCCTCCACTCCTTCACTACAGCCTCTAAGACACGTGCCGTTGACATGGTGACAGGTTTCTCCGTCACTGCAGTTACCACATGATAGAGAACACTCTAAGCCGTACATTTGTTTACCACACACTTAACAATAAAATAGTAACAAAATACGATCATCAATATCTATCCTACGTAGTACTTATATGAAAATTGTGAAAAGAAAGATTCAAAAGAAACAAATTATCAGTTTTGAGTTTTGTGAGATGCAACACTCACTTTGCAAAACTTACAATGACTACACATACGACCTTGATACCCCGGTTTACAACCCAGACATTCTCCTGTGGTGATGTCACATCTTTGCTCCTGACAGTTCTCAGGACATAATTGGTCACAATATTCTCCGAAATATCTTTGATCTGGGCATCCTGTTTATATAAAAAAAAATCCTTTAGCATTGAATTTGTTTTCGATCTAAATAAGGAAACATTATTAGTCAGGATGAATTCGCTGCTAAAGTGCATTTTTTCTGTATAACATAACATATCTTTAAAAAAAAAGGTACCATAAACTTCCAATTCACATAATTCATTGTACGCGTATTTAGAAAAGTAACTTGGGTACGTCACACCCCGTCTCCTCTCGTTGTAGTATATGACGTAACGTCCATGTACAGGACAGCTTATTGTCTGGTTCTCTGTTGGTGTACCGACTACTGTTTGTATCTCATGGAAACAAAGATAGCCATCGTCCTTCACCGTGGTATTAGAAACGTAGAGGAAAAATCCAGCAAATCGACCGTAGTAGGCACCAGGACCTACAAAAAAAAATCAATCATATTTTGTGCATTTGATTGTAAATTTGAGGTGATATTTTTTTTTAATCTTGAATAAGATAAATGTGGTATAATACCGCTTTTAATTTTTCCCTATATAAAATAATTTTACTGACAAATTGTTCATCCAGTGTGAAAGCAAAAGAGCCGAACGAACAAATATTTTAGGAACTAAATAACATCAACCGTTCTAACGTGAGTACAAAAAATTGCTACATGACAATGTATGGTAATTTTTGACATATGGGTAGCATTTACGCGATTTTTTTCAACGAAAAGTTTAAGAAAAGAGAGTTTGAGTTCAAGAATGATATTTAGTGATAGCAGAAAAAGATGAGTTAAAGCTTCGTTCCGATGGAAGAAAAAAAAAGGCCCAAGGGCCTTAACGGCCACCTGAGTATAACACAACAATTTAGAGGATCCATAGAGTATAAAATGAACTGAAAGGTGAAGCTTTGTTGCCCAAAAGCAAGAAAAATAGGGTGATCAGGATCAACAAAATAATTAGTCTAGTATTCATTAACAGTTCATAAATTAGGTTCTAATCTGTTCCCCATTTATCACTATCACCATACAGCATATTAACAAACTATCTGTGCTTTTGTACTATTCTAATTCCTTGTTGAAATCTCTTACATTGGCCTCTCTTGGTCTTTGGTGAACATTTAATAAGACAAGTTATTTTTGTCTCATTTTTCTTTATCTATTACTTACAAGTCCACCTGATCATTAAAACTATGAAAATACTTTTTGTATTATACAATAAAAATTCTTGCATAATTCTCTTATTCTATTAACCTTTCAAGTACATTATTTACAGTGATTAATTATCAAAAGTAAATGGCAAAGGGGAATAACTCCTCTCAGTAGAATACAAATTAAAAGAGCCTGGCCAGGACCAGAACACTTGACCAAATGGACCAGATGTTCAAAAATCTGGTAAAAATACCCGTCCTTATTTAAACTTTTACTCTTTTTGCCTCTGATATGCCAAAGTAGATTTTAAAGAAATAATGCATTTTTACTACAGATTCACTATATTATCAATAGAGACCCCACCCTCCCCACCGAGAAACACCAGAGCCTCTCACCCTGGGACCAGAAGTTTGCTCATCATAAGTAATAAGTAATCACTTTGTTTATCTGCTTAACACAAAGGAGCAGACAGGATTATTTAATAGATTTAATGCATTTTCACTATATTATCAAGAGTCCCACCCTTTCACCAACACATCTGACCCAGGGGTCATGCAATTCACTACTCTGGAAGAAGCACTCTTGCTCATCATAACTATATACTTAGCTTCTATGCTTTTTAACTAGAAGCAGAAAAGAATATTTTCAGAGGAATTTTGCTTTTTCGCTCTATAATCAATAGAACCCCTCCACCTTTTCACCAGAACCCTTGACCCTGGAGACATAAAATTCACAATTTTGGAAGAGGCATCCTTGCATATCATAACAATGTATTTTGTTTATATAGTACCCAGGGGCTGGGAAGAAGATTTTCAAAGAAATAATTCACCATCACTAAAGGAGCTATATAGCCCCACCCTAGCACCAGAACCTCTGTCCCTGGGGCAATGAATTTCAAAATTTTGGAAGAGATATCCCTGCTTATCATAACAATGTACTTAGTTTGTTTAAATAATACCCAGGAGCAGAGAAGAAGACTTTTAAAGCATTAATGCATCTTCACTATATAATAAATAGAGCCCCGCCCTAACATCAGAACCCCTGATCCAGGGGCCATGAAATTCACAATTTTGGTAGAGTCACTCTTGCTTATTATAACTATGTATTTAATTTGTTTAAATAATACCCAGGAGTAGAGAAGAAGATTTTCAAAGAAATGATGCACTTTCACTATATGATCTATATAGTCTGCCTTAGCACCAGAACCCCTGACCATGGTGCTATGGATTTCACAATTTTGGTAGAGTCACTCTTGCTTATCATAACTTTGAATATTTAATTTGTTTAAATAATACCCAGGAGTAAAGAAGAAGATTTTTAAAGATTGCATTAATTTTTGTGGTTTGAGCCCCACCCCTCAGGCCCCAGGGACCATGAATTCACAAATTTTGTTCCCCTTCACACATAGATGCCATATGCTAAAATTGACTTCAGCGGTTTCAGAGAAGAAGCTGAAAATGTTCAAATGTTAACACACGACGACGGACGAAAACAGATAGCAATAGGTCACCTGAGTCACTCAGGTGACCAAATAAAAATCAACAACTGAGGTAATGACCTTGCAGTAATCTCACGGACTGCTTCAGGACTTATCAAATAGTGCTATTAGCTAGAAATTTTGCACATTTCTTTTATTTGTTTTTGGTAAATGTCCTGGAAGTTTCATGAATTGATCTTTTTTTTTCTTTTATGGAGTTAAAGTATATGTCAAAAAAAAAAATATCCGAAGATCCCTCGTACAGCTATACTATTTGCAACTTTATAATAAAAGAGTGTCAGTATGCATGGAAATTCTCATTCTTTTAAAAAATTTTTGTACAATTTTGTAATTTCGTAAAAGTACTTTATCCCTGATGGGGCCAAGTGTAAGCAAAGTTATCAAATTCGACTATAGTACACGAGTTTGCAGCATTTTCCATCATCTTGCAAGAACAGAGACAGTTCCATCTCATGTTTTTTACAGAAATTGGGAAGGTGTGAATATCATTCATATATCAAATCTCTTTATTTACTCAATATCGGTGTACTTTAACCGGGACTTTTATATTAATGCCTCTGCCTTGAAATTGCAAGGGCATATAATATTACCCCCTTTCCGTCCCTCACTCTGTATAAGTGTATGTCTTTTCGTATATATGATGGGTTCATTTTAATTTTTTCTCTTGATATTCATGGCTTACCGATCGAATTTGAAAAGTTTAATAGAAACCCGACAAGGTTAATAAAATGTCGTTTTTTAAGTATACAGTCATTGAAAGAAGGGAAAGGGATAGGTCAAAATGGTCTTCCATTTCGAGTACATTTAGGTACAAATTATCAAGGAGCAGGACCTTGAACTGATGAAAAATCTTAACTTTTTAAAAAATATATTTTTATGCATTTAATAATAATTTAGAATGTTCTCATAGTTTAAAGCTAACATCCAAGCCACTTTATTTATTCCTTTCAGAGTATTGTTCCTAAAGTGAATACCTCATGCTGATAGACCTGGCTTACCCGGTCTTCTAGCTAGACCACGGATTAAATGGCTAAAGACAAGGGAGATACTTTTTTTGTGAATTCATCAAACATGCAATTGTGTCAGATGAGAGAAAAACATAAAAATTACAACCCGTGGAATTAATCCTCTATGCAATACACAAATCAAGTAACCTACAAATGTGAGAACCGTTGGGTCAAAGATGAAGGATAAGAAGACAATCTAAAAGAAATTTCATGGCCCTATATGATTGTGCTAATTTTTAAGTATACCTAACCTCCTTATTGAATTTTCAACGCAAACTATTAAATGTACAGAACTTTTATGTTTATTCCGTTTGAAGATAATACATTCTTCGGGCAAAAGTAATCGTCACTGAGTCAAAATACACAGATGGCCGTAAAAGTTGTCATAGCTTTTTTTCCCCATCGTGCTATTTATGGAGAACTTATCGGATTCGGATGTTTAGCCAGCGTAAACGTTACTAGATTGTGATGACCTAAATATGTAACATTTTGTCAGTTTTTCTCTAGAATTTGTTCAGTAATTACATTTACAAAATCGCAACGATGGAAAACGGAGGAAATTCAAGTTGCCATTTTATAACAAGGTAGATGAAGTCTATTAAACCGAAATTAATATATCAAATATTGGTAGATTGTTTGGAATATCAGGCACAACTATGTAAGTATATAATGAAAAAATGGAAGATTTCGACGAACTTTCAAACCTGGTGAAAAATAACGGAAGAGAAACTTAAAGTAAATTTACAAATATTAATAATTATGGAAAGGAATATTCTTTATTTTCTTAAACTACGAAAAGAAAATAATTAATTTGAAATTTCAAGACAGAAACAGCAGATGGTTGTCATTTGATGTCACAGAAAAATATGCATATCATTGAGTAAGGAAAGAAAGAATTGGAACTGTGGATCGTCATTGGAAAAACTAGGTGTACGGTTATGTATGCCAGCTGATTAATCGACTGTACTTTTTGTGAAAGGCCGTCAAAGAGGACAACCCTCATCTCGTGCATGCGCCTTCCAAGACCCAACTTTCTGTTTTGATATCGGCTTGTATATGTTTCAAAATTACAGTAACTTAAACAAGTGTATATAGAGGTATTTACTCTGAAAAATATATGGATAAATTTTAAAACTATTTGTGACCTATTATCCTGACTGAAGTCACATCTATCACAATGACGATGTCCAAATACATCGATCCCGATTATTTGGTGTCTTTATGGAGAAAAAAAATTATCGATACATATTGGGCAATGTAGTCTCTAGTTATAAAAATATTAAAGACAATTTTGCAGGTACGTTAAGGCTTCCCGTGGAATATCGCAGTGTACCCTGTGCCTTCACTTCTCTGAAATACAAATGTATGACGTCATAATTGAACTGCAAACTTGAGCTGTTATGATAGGGGGAGTGTCATAAACTGTACTGCCTATTTTCAATCTGCCTATAAAATGTCAGAAAGCTATTGTAAAATAAACGTGTTTTAATCGTATTTTTAGATCTTATATGTCCGAATATTTTAAAATACTTTGCTTTATTACTCCTGTTTAAATTCAGCGTGTTCAAGGTATATACGAAAAATATACGTTTGACATTTACCCTTTTTAACACCAGTGGATAGAGGTAGAATATATAATATGTGTATAAAGGAACCTGGCGCATTTGATTAGTGAGGATTGATTTGAGATCTTTTATGGAAATCTGTAAGAGGAGTTTCCCCTCTAACTGAATCTTGCTTGGGGAAAATGTGTGATGGCTTTGTTTTAACACAGATGACGATATTGAGTGGAAAATACCCTCAAATTTGTCGGTAAGTTGAATGTATTGTGAAATATTTTGTACCCAGGTAATTGTATAACTTTTCCCAAGCACATTTCGGGTTCACAAGGATACGCTGAGTTTATTTATATGACAAAAAGTTAATAATAATTGTGTTAATCAGCTGCGCCGAAGCGATTTGTGTGAAACACTCAAAAAATTTTAAATGACCGTCACGTGATCAAGGAAGTCATGTGATATCATAACGAATATGTTTATAAATAGCTAAGGGAACTCTTTGTGTAAATTGGCCGTACTTAAGTACATAACTTACAAATTAAAATCAAAACCAACCTTGCAATGCAGTGTTATGTTTTGAACGTATTTAAATCTTCGGGAAGCCTTAACACTGCTGCGTTTTGGTAACAATTTAAAAAAATCAATAAATCATCAAAAATGCCATCTGACCTTGTGAGCAGCTAATCATGGAAGTATAAGGGTTCTGGAAACACGTAAATATATATTTTATTCAGCAGGTTTATTCAACAATTTCCTCCAAGACAAGGAAAAGTAAGTAGAGGGTTCCAAGGAGCGCACGCGTCGCCTGCTTTGTGTAAATAAATCTAAGAGTGGTCAGCTTCTTATTTACTATTAGCATAATAGTTCGTGCATTTGTTTGCAAAGAAATAATGGCATCAATGGTAAGTATAAGACTGCGATAGAATCTGACAATAAAATAAAATATGGTTCGGTTATCCTCAAAAGAATAACTAATTAGAAGTTATTAGAAATAAATATTCATCATTTTATTAATATGTGATTCCAACAAAGCTCCAAAGGAAATTTCAGTCTGTCTTTACTGCAATTGTCAATCTAAATGATTTGTTGTGAAATAGTGATTTAGATGTATTTTCATAGTATTTAAATATAAGTTTGTCCGGTAACTGAACACCACACAGTATCATGAGATCATTTACATACATAAATGATAATTATCAAAATTCTGTCTATCAAAATTCAAAAGTCATAAGAAAAAAATAAACTACCCGGGGTATTTTTTGCAAAGAAAGTCAAAGGTCAAGTGGATTGTATGCTGGTATTTTTACATTGTCTTAACAAACAGTGCGCATGCTAAACAGGATAGATTTACCTCTTAAAAGTCAAAAATATGCGGTATGCACTACGATTTATTTTGAAAAGAAACTCAGAGGTCATTGTCAAGGGTCAGGAGGTTGGTAACCATTGTAATTTACAAAAGCCATAGTACCAAGCAATATATTTGCAAAATATCAAATCCATAATTTTTACAATTTTGGAGATGCAGGGTATGACAGACAAATGGATAGGAATATTTATGCCCATTGACTGTATCTGCATGATGTTAAGGTCAATAGTAATTTTAATGTACTTAATTTTTTCATGCCATTACATGTAACACATGGGACAAATCTCGGAGAATATGAAAATCTCAACATGTAATCATTCCACATGAAAAGGATAACTAGTACTATTATCAGGCTTTATCCAAATGAATGTTACCTTCACTTATGAAGCTCAGGAAATATCAAGGCGCTCGAAATCTCATATCATTTGAATTCTGCATATACACACATAAACATATATAATAATACTTCATCCTTAGTTTCACTGATTAAATATTTGAAACATTATACATACTAGGTACGTTATCTGTCCTGTAGTAGATGTTGATGTGACTGATGCTGACCACTCTCTGTAGATCTACTCTCAGTGTCGCTGTTTGTTTTCCGTCTGCTGATTGTGTGCATTGATTTCCTCCTGCTGAACGGTCAGTATATTTCCCGTCCACCGCCTTGTCTGCTCCCCAGTCTTTTTCTTTACCTGGGAAATTGTTCTGCTGCCAGGCAGAGCTCCGTAACGCTAAGTTAACTTGCGAGAAAAAAAGTATATATGAAGATAATGAACAGTAATTCAGTTCAAGAGTATAAAAATAAAACGCTCAAAATATCTGTAAAAAGACAAAACAGAGAAAATTAAGTCATACGAGGGTTGTTAGAAAAGTTTGTGGATAATTGATTTACGGAAAATATATTGTGTACTTTGAAGAATAACGTATGTCTAGTAAAACTTAAATTTTGAAGTGCGATCTTACGATTCTCGGAACATTCACTTGACGTTTTTTGACGTCAGGTGACTTGACAAACTGATTCCAAACCTGTTAAGCTTCTTCACGTTTTTAAATATAATTCATATTTATTATACTTCTCATGTCTTTTCCTTACTTAAAAATTGAATAACTATGTCAAGACATGTTATTTTTGTTCTAAAATGTCTGTTGTGGAATATTGGATATTAGTGAGAACTTAAAAACAATGTCTACTCAGTTCAGCGATCAGGTACGAGAAACAATGCAAAATCCATTGGCGCAACACCCAAGCGATAAGAAGGATATTGGGATATCACAGGAGTTTATAACAAAAAAATGTCAATCCTTCCATTCTCACAAAGTTACTACCACTTGAACACTTTGGTACTAGACACTTGAATGCAATCCTCAGCATCATATAAAAAGATTTAAGTCTCCCTGTCTTCACACATAATTTCTTTATAGCTCGGTACGTGCTCCAAGACGTTCAATGACTTTACTATTCTTGGTTTCGTTTTTACGCATTGATCATCCACAATTAGCAATAAATCAGTCATATCTCCTCCAATTTAATTCAAAATTTCGCAAAATAAATGTTTTGAAAATATCTTAGCGACAGGTGAAGTATCAAAAATCTTTATGCATAACAACGGTGCAATTTTAAATTTCATAAAATGTCTCTGAATGTAAAGGTGCCAAAAAGTAACATGCTCCATGAAGCATGACTTATGTAAATAATTAAGCTGTATACTTTTTAAAGATCATGAAAACACCAAATATTTGCATATGTATGGGAAAGTACGGTTACTTTTTATCTGTGGAGATTTAGTGATTTAATGCGAATAGCGCGCTCATTATAGAACTTGTCCGTGAACTTCCTAACGATCCTCGTACTCATTCTGATACCCTACAAGGATATAGTGATCAAATTACACGCATCTTTATAAGGAATGGGAAAAAAAATTGAAAGAAAAGATTTACAGATAACAGAAAGAAAATAACTTACAATAACTACAACGCAGACCTTGATATCCTGATAAACAACCATTCACACAGTAACCAGTAACGGCGTCACATTGCTGTCCCGGACAGGTATTTGGACACGTTTGGTTACAATATTCTCCATAATATTCAGGAACAGGGCATCCTATTTAACGAATATTAATCTTTTGATTATCTATAACTTACAGGCCGAAAATCTCAAGAGTGATTCACTATGAGGATTATGAATTGATATACATGCAAGCGTTATTCTTTTTTTTTTTTTTTTTTTTCTTTAACTTTTTCTTTTCTTTTCTTTTTTTTTTTTTGAGAAAAAAGAAGGGGGGAATCCACTTTTCTCGGGACAGATATGTAAATTAATAGTATAAAAAATAACATATTTTATAAAAGAAATGCTTACATAAAGTCCATTAATGAAAACTGTTTTTCTTCCGTCTCGTTTGTTGGTATTAAAGCTCGTATCTTTCTACTGTTTCAGAATATAACAGATCTAGATTGATTAATTTGAATTTCTTTACGCCGAGTCTCTAGTATTTTTCTATATTTAGGTATCTAATTTTGATCTTCATATCAGTTTTTGAAAATTTTTTGATTGGGTAATTTTTAACGGCCCCCTTGAGCCTTCTATTTTCAAAAACCAGAAAAAACGATCTTTTACGTGCCAAGGGGGTTGTTATCCTTGATACGGGGACACCATTTAATGTCCCATCCGACGGACTTATGATTTTAAAAAGTAACTAATTAAAATTAATTTAAATTAAAATTTTTAATTGCTATATTTGTGTCAAAAATAATGTGTCATTTAAATGATTTTTATCTCATGGAAATTAGCTGCGCTTAAAAAGAAAAACAAATTTATGAATACTAATATTTCTATAAGTTATGCGCTGTTTCCATCGTTAACACGTTATTATGTCTACTCTAAATAGGCGAAAAAATTAAAGCATACTGACACAATATATCCAGTAAGTAAGTATCCATGATAGTTAATTTCTTCATGCCAATTACATATTCTTGAAAAAATCTCTTCGTCCTGATGTTTCAGGCCGAAATCGAATGATATATTAATTTTGTTTTCTTAATCACAATTGTAGTGGTCTCGGAGGTGCTGGGCACGGATTACCCTGCTACCTCCGACCACGTGGTACACGACACGCACCTGCCGTGACGTGTACCTATCCTCGCTCTCTTTTTCTGTTATCTGCTGCAGGGTACAGACGTGTCTCTGTCAGCTCCGTCATTATTGTATTTGTACATTTATATAGTATATAGCGGGCACTAATAAATCGCGGATTTAATTCTATCATAGTGTTTTCTCTGTTCCGCCATCACCGTACATAAGTAGTATATAGTAGAGAGGAAACGCTATATTGGCGCTGCGAGCAGGGTATTTTTGTTTAACTGCGGGGTAATACCTGGCCCGCACGTGTAAGTGTCCGTCGCCATCTTGGATATTTTCCGAGATGTAAGGCAGCAGTATTTTTTTTTTATTTTATTTTGTATATACGTTTATACTTGCGTCTCTTGTTATAGCGGATTAACCGCCTCATGTAAATTTATATTTGTGCCGTTTTGAGGGTGATTTAATTTTTTTTGGTATCGGGAGGGGGACTGTGAGGCCTAGTTGGGACTGGGACGTTCGTGTTGGGGGAAATGACCAAGAGGGTCTGGGGAGTACCCCGGTAGGGCGCAGTCCGCGGGAAGTCCCGCCTTCCGGAAGTGTGAGGTTTGCTTCGGGTGTGTGTAGCAAACCGATGCCCCAGGGGGAGGGTGCCTTGGATGTCACCCGGTATGGGGGTGGAGACATGTCGCTTACACGGGGAGGGGGGGGGGGCTGATTCTGATGGGTTGTTGGAGACGCCCGGTTTCCAGCAATTTTATTCCCTGCTCCAAGGACAACAGACTATTCTTCAGGGGGTCGTTGACCGAATTCAAAGGGAAATGGGTCAAATTCAAGGAAATATTACACAAGGTCAGGGTAACCTTGGTGCGGTTAATAGCAGAGTAGATAGCCTTGGTCGGGATGTAGGAGCTCTGCGGGACGATATAGGCTCATTAGAAGCCAATTTTACTTCTCAGATGGGGACTCTGAGAACCGACGTGACGTCTCAAATGGGTTCTTTGGAATCAAATATGGGGACTCGGTTAAGCGACATTACTCAAATGCTTGCGGGAATGATGGCATCTTATAAACCGCAGTCAGTAACTGAACCGCAGGATCTCAAGGTCACTGCCAGCCCGTCTGTAATGACTAGTAGCCATGGGAGTCCCTGGGTTCCACGCTCATTGCCAGAGCAGTGCCTTCCCGTTGAGCAGCCCGTACCTAATTTGTCGAGTCGCGGACCCGTTTCTATTCATAATTCTGAGGTCACGTCTGTTTCCGCATCTCAAGGTCAGCCACTTTCTTCAAAAGGCTACAGTAGTCTTGGCTCAGCCTTGCCGAGTACTATTACATTTAGTTTATCAGGGGACACAATGAATGGGGGGTATCCTATACATCCCAGCATGGGCACACCCGTCCCGGGTCATGTTGCTGGGGGTATGGGTATGCCAGTTACAGCACCCACTGCATCTGTGTATTCTAGTGCAGCTAACTAAGTTCTCCACAATCGCTGAATACCATCAGTGGGGTGACCCCGATCGTCTGTTTGCCCCAAGTTTGACATTAAAGGGAGCAGCGCTCAAGTACTTAGATATCCTGCGTCGCAGGGGGGCCCTGTTAAGTTTCCGAGAAGTTGTCCTCCGAATGGAGGAGAGGTTTGGGAATAGTTCCTTAAGGGCAGCGTCACAGCTGGAATTCAGTTCGATAGGCCAAAAGCCAGAAGAAACCATGGAACAGTGGGCAGATAGAGTCATGGACACTGCCCAGAAGGCCTTTGGTGGCGGAACCTGGCCAGAAATATTTCAGAAGCAGCTCATTGTTAGATTTGCTCTTGGCTGCAGTGATGGACACTGCCTAGAAGGCCTTTGGTGGCGGAACCTGGCCAGAAATATTTCAAAAGCAGCTCATTGTTAGATTTGCTCTTGGCTGCAGTGATGGTGAGGCTGGTCAACAGTTGATCAACAATCCCCAATGTATTCTAGTGGAGGCAATAAAAAGAGTAAAAACTTACAAGTAAAGCCGCCGTGCAGTGGTTCGTCGTCCACGTGCAGTGAGGTCTGTTTCCTCAGAGCGGGATCATGAAGGGCGGAGAGATTCTCGCTCGCCCGCCGCTCACCGACGTAAGCACTCTGATTCCGAGTGCCGAGATAAGTCGGAGGTTCGGAAAACTGGTTCCACTCACGACTCTAGGGAGAGAAGTAGGGACCGTAGCCCAACTCGTAGACCTATGAGGGGGAAATCAGCGAGTCAAGGCCGCTCAAAGAGTTCAGGGACAGTAGTTTTTAATGAATGCAAAAAACCGGAACACATACGGCGGAATTGTTCGCGTAGGAGTAACCCAGAGTCCCTGTGCTCGTGTCTGAAAAAATCTGCCGAGACTAGGTCTAGGGAGCATTCGTCTAGTGCTAATAGGGTGACCTTTTCTGATACTCCAAATGTCAAGGCCACTTATGTGATTCCCTCTATAAGGTCAGGTAGTCAAAGTATAGGCTCAGGTGCGTGGCGAATCCTATACAGATAGGTGGCCAGCAAATTAAGGCGACTATTGAAACTGCAGCTGACATCACGATAATCTCGGGGGAGGTGTACAAGTCATTGAGGCCGCAGCCCGATATTGTTAGGGACCCTAATGTCAGGCTCGCAGGCGAGGGGGCTGGTATGACCGCCCAGTACCTCGGACGTTTAAATCTTCGCATCGGGGATTATGATTTTGCTCACCCGATTTATGTTGGCCCCTTACAAGACGAATTGCTTTTGGGAATTGACTTCCTGTGTGCACACGGCGCAGAAGTTTCCTGTGAAGCCGGTACATTAAGGGTCAAGGGCATTGATACGATTTTCGCCCTGAGTGCTGATGAGACAGTGCCAGTACTCGATGCGGTGTCAGTCCGCAGAGTGCGGGTCCCTCCGCACTCAGTTACCGAGTGCACCCTTAGTTCCGATATGCCAGAATTTATACTGGAACCAGTCAGTATATTTCCGCCTGGTATAGTAGCTTCGCGGACATACAATGCCGCAGGAAATAAGGCCAAGCTATGTATCCTAAACCTGACCGACAGAAGTCATATAATCAAGACTGGTACTACAGTAAGGGAAGCTGCTCCTGCTATGTCTGTTAAGGGTACCGATCCCACAGTGCGCCGCATGTCAGCGGAGGGGGAGACTAGTTATAAACACACAGCCCCACTCCTAGATCAGTTAGGGAAGAGTGTGCCTGTGGAGGTGAAATCTCAAGCTGTAGAGCTAGTTGAAAATTTTGCTGATGTCTTTGCTGTAGATGACCTTGACCTCGGAAGCTTTTCCGAGATGGAGCATCGTATAGATACCGGCGATGCACTTCCCGTTAAACAGCGGATGGGCCGCACTCCTGCTGTGTTCCAGGGGGAGGAAGAGGGTCATCTAGACAAAATGTTAGAGGCCGGAGTTATCCAGCCATCTTCTTCAGACTGGGTGTCTGCCCCGGTCCTAGTAAGGAAGAAGGATGGTAGTGTCCGCTGGTGCGTGGACTACAGAGCCCTGAATAAGGTAACAGTCAAGGACACGTACCCCCTACCGCTCATCGAAGAGTGCATGGACACGCAAGCGGGAAACCGCTGTTTTTCTAAACCGGATGCCAATGCAGCCTATTGGCAAATTAAAATAGCTCCGGAAGACCGGAAAAAGACAGCCTTTATTACCAAATACGGACTATTTGAATTCACAAGAATGGGGTTCGGTCTCTGCAATGCCCCCGCGACCTTCGCTAGGGCCATCAATCTGGTATTGCACAGACTTCACTGGAAAATTGCATTAGCTTTTCTCGACGATGTATTAGTATTGGGGGCTTCAGCACACGCTTACCTTGATAACCCGAGACCAGTGTTTGAGCGATTCCGAGCATATGGTCTTAAGTTTAAGCCTCGGAAGTGCGAGTTATATAAAACTAAAGTTGAGTTCCTTGGTAGAACCGTGAGCGAGCACGGAGTCGAGATGGGGGATCAGTACATTGAGACAGTACGTGACTGGCCTGTTCCTTGCGACGTGAAGGGCGTTGAGCGTTTCTTAGATTTCGCCAACTATCACCGTAGTTTCATTCCCCATTTCTCGAGAATTGCGGCTCCGCTGTACGCCGTTACCGGAAAGAGTGGTTTCCGATGGGGGGCTGAACAACAAAGTGCCTTCGGGGAACTCGTCCAATTAATGACCAACCCCCCAGTACTTGCTATTCCGAATAGTACAGGTCACTTCATTCTGGATACTGACGCCTCGGATCATGCCGTAGGCGGGGAACTTAGCCAGGTCAAGAATGGAAGAGAGAGAACCTTTGGGTATGGCAGCGCAGTGCTGTCATCTGAGCAGCGCTGGTATTGCACTACTAGAAAGGAGTTATTGGCGGTAATTAAGTTCACTAGACAATTCCGCCATTACATGCTGGGCAGAGAGTTCACAGTCCGGACAGACCACCATAGCCTGGTCTGGCTGATGAACTTTAAGCATCCACAGAATCAGATTGCTCGCTGGTTAGAAGAGCTGAGCCAGTACAATATGCGGAATAGTCCATCGCCCAGGCAAGAATCATACCGATGCGCTGTCCAGAGACATACCAGACACATGCCAGAGTTACTTTACTAAAATCAGAGTCGAACGCCTTTGACAGTGGAGACTCAGTCCACTGAGGGGGGTAATTATAAGATGTTAGATCCTACTCTCCGTCAGGCTATTGTGACAAGTACTTAGGAAGATGTTCCATTGGCAGCAGGTGCCCCTGAACTTCCGAGTTTTGAAATCGCTGTCAATGGGGTGTCGAGTTTAAGTCCCGAGATTGAAAGCCTCAAGATTGTCAAGTATAACAGGGTGACACTGCGGGAATTTCCCTATCATCTTACAGTCCCGCAGATATGGCTCATAAACAGAAATCAGATCAGGCCATAGTTTACCTGAGACAGCACTTAGGGTCTGCAAGTTTACCTACCTAAAGTGACATGATTATTTGTAGTCTGGAAGAGAAATGTTTTCTTCTGGAGAGAGACTGTTTTACACTGGACGAGACGGGTGTTATTTGGCGAGAACCGGAAGACTCGGATATGCCTCGTGGATTGTTAGTTCCGAAGTCTTAGGTCCGAGGTCAAGCACTTATGTCATGACATTCCGTCGTCCGGTCACCAGGGTATACAAAGAACTAAAGAGAGACTTAAACAACAGTTCTATTGGTGGCGGATGGTCAAGGATATTAAGTTATATGTCAGGACATGAGACATTTGTGCCCGGAATAAGAGGGGTTCTTTGTCGAATAAATCGGAAATGAAAAGCTACCAGGCCGGAAGTCCGATAGAGAGAGTGCACTTATAGACTTCCTTGGGCCGCTACCCCGAACAGATATCGGAAATGAATATATACTCATGATGGAAGATAACTTTACCAAGTGGGTTGAGTGCATTCCGCTCCCGTCTCAAACAGCGGAGGTCACGGCCAGGTCAGCCATCAATGATTTCTTTTCGCGATTTGGCTATCCCTATGAAATTTTTACAGATCAGGGCCGTAATTTTGAAAGTGAGCTTTTCTGTAAAATCTGTACAATGTTGGGTATTCATAAGGCCCGGACCACGCCATACAGACCTTCCGGGAATGGCCAAGTAGAATGGTACAACCGCACCTTAATGGATGCGGTCCGCTGCTACATTGATGGTCAGCCCAAGACATGCGATAGGTTTTTGGGTCCACTGGCTGGGGCATTGCGGTCGGCGGTAAATCGCCACACCGGATATACTCCAAATCGTCTAATGCTGTGTAGAGAAGTTAACATACCAGCAACCTTGATGTTTTTTCCACCCCCTTCGGAGTCTTTTCAAAATGGGGAGGAGGGTGAGGTTGACAGGTATGTACGTGATCTAGAACAGAACGTGCAGAGCGCGCATGACATTGCCCGCAAGAAACTGAAGGTCGCGCAAAAGGCAATGAAAAGGTCGCACGACATTGAGATCCGTACCCACAAGTTCAAGGTCGGAGATTTGGTGTAGTGGCGCCGCAATGCGGGAAAGAAAGTCGAACCTATGTTGAAAGGTCCAGGTATCATTACTGAAGCCAAATCTGACACCGTATTTGTTGTCAAGTCTCGGAGGGAAGTCAAGGTCATGCACCATGACAAGTTAAAAATGTGCGAGTCGAGACAACTCCCGAAATGGCTAGTATCATATAAAAGTAGGTTGTCTGGAAAATCCGCAGTCCGAGACCGAGTTAGTTCTCCCATGAGTGATGTAGCTCAGCCGCTGGGGGCCCTAGGTTCAGGGGTAAGTCCTGGGGACCCGGGAGTCAGGAAAAAACAAGAGTAGATCCACAGCCAGTGGAAACAGAAGGTCCATATCTGGGTACCCGGAAACGGGTAAGGGAAAGGTCAGAACAACCAGATAAACCCAAACGACCTAGAGTCACTAAGGGGGCTAAGACCAGACAGTATTGTTTATGCTTACAATCCAACCCTAAAGGTTTGATGGTTCAGTGCGACAGTTGCCGGGACTGGTTTCTTCCCAGGTGTGTGGGTATAGGTGAGGATTATGCTAAATCAGTACCTCAATATGCTTGCCCCGAATGCAGTCCCGTCAATGTTAGCAATCGATAGGTTAGGATTCCGCAAGGGTGCGGAAGCATGTGCTGGCGTGATTGTATATATGTTTGTTCTTACTGCTAGGGAAGCAGATCTTTTTAATTATACTGGGATATTGCCCTGATCTTATGATTTATTTACCCCCTATGTTCCAGGGACGATGTATTGGAGCCAGTTCCTGGATAGGTCGTTCGCTCCGTCGCGGACGTTATATCACGATAGATATCATGTCTGTCCTGGGCTCGGATGTCCGGATCCGGAAGTGCCGACCGAAGATGCACCGGAGGACCACCTGATGAGGGAGACAACGATGGACCCAGTGGTAGACCCGAGCGGACTCGGAAGAGGGATGCCCAGGACCAGACTGACGTGATGTATCCTGTGAACTGTGATATTATAAACTGTTAATTTTTATTTTATAATTTTATAATGGACATTAATATGTAATTGTTATTAATGTGTAAGACCCTGCTAGGATTTAATTGTTTTATTTTATGTACATTGTATTTTGTCCCATTGTAACGGGCTGAGACGCCCTTTTTCAAAATGGGGAGGAATGTAGTGGTCTAGGAGGTGCTGGGTACAGATTGCCCTGCTACCTCCGACCACGTGGTACACGACACGCACCTGCCGTGACGTGTACATGTACCTATCCTCGCTCTCTTTTTCTGTTATCTGCTGCAGGGTACAGACGTGTTTCTGTCAGCTCCGTCATTATTGTATTTGTACATTTATATAGTACATTGTATATAGCACGCACTGATAAATCGCGGATAAATTCTATCATAGTATTTTCTCTGTTCCGCCATCAACATACATAAGTAGTATATAGTAGAGAGGAAACGCTATACAATGTTTATTGAATCGAAAGAAATGGTATGCAGTTATATCTTTGAGCTTACCGTAAACTTCCAATTCACACAGCTCATTGAAAGCATACGCAGAGTAGTAACTAGGATACGTCACACCCGATCTCCGTTCATTGTAATATATCACATATCGTCCATAAAGAGAACAGTTTATCCTCTGGTCCTCTACAGGTGTACCACTCACAGTCTGTATCTCATGGAAACAAAGATGACCGTCGAGTTTTGAGGTCGTGTTCGAAATGTAGAGGAAAAATCCAGCAAATCTAGTAGTGTAAACACTTGGAACTAAAATAAAATGAATCGAACAATTGGGAAGGAACCTACATAAATGATTCATTGTTTTATGTTACAGTATCTTTCTAATATGTGACATCACCAAGTGAACATTAATGGTCTAAATTTTGACTTTAACTCGCCTCTCTGGACCACCATGCAATGGGGCTTTTTTATAGTGTCAACGCATACCGGGGCCTGGATTCTTCAGATCTCGTCCGAAAAACCAACTAAGCCTCAAAGTGCCAAGCACTAGGCAAAAGCCCAGTGCTACGTATTTCTGCATACGCCTACCAATAGAGGTGATGGTCGATATATACGAAAATCATTTATATTCTGAAGGAAAACAACTGCTTCCAGATTTTATATTCCTATTTATATATATTTAAAATTATAAAACATCGTTCAACTTCTAAGTAGTTGCGGTCTTAAAGAAGAAAAGTTTGAGATTAATTTACACTTGACCTGAACATGATTTACTTTTCATGCAGTGGTAAGAGCGTTTGCTCCAGAGTCGCGGTGTGAGGCGTTGATCCACTGCGAGACTTAGAGACTGGTCCCTCAGATGAGACCGCATACACCGAGGTTTCATGTCGCAGTAGGTGCTGGCTTGAAAAAGATCCCTAACTGCTCAATGGCCCTAAGTGCCGAACAGAAACAGTAAAACTCCAATTAAAAGTATGTTTCCAGGGGTCTGCAAAGTATAGGAATGAAAGTTTTACAGGTCCATTGATTGATTGATTGTGTGTCGTTTTGCTTCCCGTTCGAGAATTTTTCACTCATAGAAAGACGTCACCATATTAGATCTTTACTTGGTACTTAGGGCCATTGAGCAGTGAGGGTTACTGATCGTGCCAACGCCTACCGTGACATAGGTCCTCGGTTTTTAAGCTCTCATCAAATACGCAACATTCCAATGTGCCGAGCGCTTGGCGAAGGAACAGTTGCAACCTATTTTTATCGACTTTGGTGTTGCGTTTGCTGAATTTGTTATTTAAATTTCAAAAACGTAAGAAAAGACACAAATATTATATCAATAAACATGAACTATTTATTTAGATCATAAAATATTAAAAATAATATTTACAAGTTTAATTTACCCTAGTTACCTTTTAACGTAGGTCGCGGGGTTGGTGACCTTTAAAAATTGCTTGAAAACATATTATGAAAATTTGTTATTTGAATCTCCACGTTTTGTTGTGCATTCTCTGAAAATTTTATAAAATTCGTCTGCATCCAGTTTGCGTTATTAAATCCCAAACATGCCATCGTTGTCGTAACATTTTCGACGCTATTCTATTGAATACTATAGGGAAACGTTATTTTTTACTCGATTTTAGGCAAGATTTCGTCCTTAAAAAATCTCAGTAATTTTTAAACGGTGAGGATGAAATTGTTCCCCTTTTGGTCATTTCATATAGAGATGATTTCCGATAAATCTATGTAAAAAAAAAAAGTCTTCGAATTAGTTTTCTCGGAATTTAAATGCGAATTATTGCTTTTACTTTGCACATTTTTAAGAATGACGCTATAAACTATCGCGACGTCACGCTTGACGTCGTGAATACGGTCCGGTATAAAATAAGAAAGAAATTTGTCTATATACATTTAATGTAAAATAAGCACAGATGTATGAGTTAGGTAACAATGTATCTTGTCTGAAACTCGTTTTGATTCAGTTTTTAGTATTTGCACTTAGTTCCAGGCACGTTAACGAAAAGTTTGAAAATGTGTTTAAAACTCATGTTATAGGAATTATTTGCAAAATATGAGGGTTTTTACAATAAGTAATCAGTGTTCCGAGACGTCCGGTGCATACAGATCGGTAGGTGCAGCGTTATTTTCAAAGAACAAGCCATGTAAACAACCGAGTTGAGCAGACGCCATTACGGAGCCTGCATACCTTTACTTTTTTTACATACCAATAAGGTACATACATATTTATAAACCAAGACCCAAGTACCTGTGAAATAATGGGGGAGGGAATATTAATTAGAAAATTTAATTAGAAAAAAAAGTTTTGTTTATTTTTAACACACTGGGAGCTAGTTCCTATACACGATTCCTTTCCCAAATTTTACAGAGTTATCGCTCTTTGCCACACGGCGGCGTTGTCGTCGGCCGCCATTACGGTGCTGACATTATGACAAGAGTGACACTATGCCATATGAATAAAGGGGTTGCAGACACTGTGTTGTCTTTGTTGTACAAAGGCGAAAAAGCTGAAATACGATTGCTAAAGGTTGTCAGTAGCAAATAAACCCGCTGAGAAAATTTACATGTTTTAATATATATATATTTTATTTTATCTGTTTGATTGTATTTATTAGTTCGCCTATGGATATATACGCCCGTAGTGCTATTTATCCAATTTCTTTTTATTTGACGTCATGTATAATTTTTATACACCATGTAGTGTTAAACTAAAACACAAAAATTAAAAAAAAAAACCAAGAAAAAAAACTATATTTCGTGTTTAACAAAAAAAAAAATAAAAAATAAAAAAAAAAAATTGATATTTGTTAGTTAACACCTATCGATAAAATCTAGACGACCGTCGTATTATTTATCAAATATCGTTTTATTTTACTTTATGCATTATTTTTATACTCCATGTAATAGTGTTATACTAAAAAAAATTTAAGAAATGAATTTAAAGTTGTTTTTATTTAATTTATTATAATTAAAACTCACCCTGGCCCTATATATATAGAGCAACTACCTATATATAGAGCATCTGCCGAGAAATCTACATGCATGGCGGTAAGAACCGGGGGGGGGGGGATTAATTTTGCCGATATATAGAATACTATAGAAAACATAGCTGCTATGTGCTTGTGCACCCTCAATAATAACGTCTGATGCCCTATTTTTTTTTTTTTTTTTTTTTTTTTTGCTTGTCAAGGAATTTTGGTAGTTGATAGTGCCCCCTCAACTGAAAATGTATGGTTGTGCCCCCTCAAAGTGAAATTGCTTCCTACGGGCCTGACATGTATAATGTTAACCTCTAAAAATATGACTTACATGTATTACGTTTATAACATTTGAAAAGGAAAAGCATTTAAATAAAAATACTTCTTTAGAATATAGTGTGCTTAATATTAAACACAAAATTAATTAAGGCGAACGGTACTGAATTAATTCATAAATTATTTTCATTATACAGTAAAAAGTCTTGAGATGATTGCACGTGCATATGAAAACAGGATTGTTGAAAAAAAAATATTAAGAAATAGGAAGTGTTACATGTGCATAAAAGGACTTGTCACGTGCTCTCCAAAGAAATCGTAATTTTATGAAAAATATTATCTACAACCTTGTTTATCAAAATTTTGAATGCACACATTAAGAAACATTTTCATTAAAAGAAGCATACTACACAGGGATATGTTCAAGTATAAACATACGTGTATAAGTCATTTAAAAATTCTATTAAGTTTCACTCAAAGTCCTGGGTACTCATAAATTACGAAAAGAAAGAATCGGGGGAAAAACGGAGAAATGTATAGTGTAATTCACTAGTTCTGAAATTATCATATTGTCGATTTCAGGGATCATTTGATTTGCTTTGGTTTAAAAACATAATATCGTAGGCGTCGCAAGAAAAAAAAAACGGGGCCGAGGGGGGGGGGGGGACTTCATTGATCTGTATGATCAGCCTTGATATTGAAATTACATGCGTGCCTTGTGGAATATGGGAAAAAAATAATCTTTTTATTTTCAGTGACAGATGCAGATGTGAAGGGTAAGAAATTTTGTCGACATTTTTAAATGTTAAACCTCCAATGAAGTCGAAAGCGTCGGAAGCAAATTAGAGGGGTGGGGGTGGAGTGGTTAACTCCGTTAAGTGTGAAAAAAGTGGTAGAAGGTGTAAGTTGTATGCTTCATTAATAAAAGGGGAGGATTTGTCCTTCACTCACCCCTCTTTAAAACGTGCTAGTTGGTGAAGAATTTATATACTGTACGTATGAGCATACTGAAAAGAAATCCATCGTAAAAATAAGATTTAAAGCCTGAGTCAAAGTTCCAGTCGTAAAGCATTGGTTTGTCTTGATCTGCTTCTGTGTATGTGTATTTTCCAAAACGGCTTTTCAAATCACGTGTTATAATTGCAGATCTACGAAACATCTCTTTCTCTCTTCTATAAAAGTTATTACAAACTTACTACTATCAATTTTTACCTTTTTATGTTGCTTAAATTTATTTCAAAGAACTACATGTACCCATCGTTTCAAGCCACGGTCCGGAGTCCGCATATAGCTCTCTCCTACCAGAATGGGAGATGATCGTATAATTTTGGCCGTGGTTTGCGACGATGAGAACTACCTGGCGTAATATTTATCAACAATATACGTCGCTGTGCTGGTACGGATCCAAGAATAAATAGCATTTATACAAACAACAAACAAGAAAAAAATAAATAAAAAACAAACCAAAATATGTATCGGTTAACTTTATATTTACGAGTCTTAATGTATTACACCAATATTTTAGAACAAAAATAGTGAAAATGTGGGGAAAATTGCTGCATTGAGTATGACCGAAAAATGACGTTGTCAGCACCTTCATGGCGTCAAGTCACGTGATCAAAACATGGCGGCGCCCATAAATAAGGTCAGAGCATTGTGTATAGGGGTGGATTTTTGTATTTAATATGGATGGATTATATTTCTTATTCTATAAAGAAATCTATACAAAACCCTTCTTTGTATACGGAATTTTCACACTGGTAATGCTTGTACGAGTGCACACGCAGCATACATGTACCACTGCTCCTTTAACATGATGTCGCTGTCGTATCAGCACATGTCGTCAGCGTTTTTTCCAAATTAATCCCATACCGTTGGTAAATTTAAAAAAAAATGGATTATATTTCTTATTTTTTGAAAAAGCTCTACAAAACCCCTCTTTGTATACGGAATTTTCACATTGGTAATGCTTGTACGAGTGCACACGCAGCATACGACTGCTCCTTTAACATGATGTCACTGTCGTATCAGCACATGTCGTCAGCGTTTTTTTCCAAATTAATCCCATTCCGTTGGTAAATTAAAAAAAAAATACCAAGAACTACTCGTGTTTTGTCTGAAAAGATCACAATTATTCACCCAACTTTGTACATTTTTTTAACGTCCGATTTTTCATTCTCGACACCGTTCGATGTCAAAGTATTTGCAAAACATGGGATTATAATATTCTAAAGAATTTAGCCTTTGATGAGAGTTTTTTGAAAGATATTAAGATACACAGGAACAAAGGATGCAATTTTTCAGGGGGGAGGGGAGAGAGACAACCCAACAGATATAAACAAGCTCAGGCCCGTAGCAACGGTTTCCATTTTTTTTTGGGGGGGGGGGGGGCAACCTAGCTCAAAAACACCCCAAACAAACAAACCTATTTAGCTGTCCAAATCCTGGATGTGCCAGTGCTCGACCTTACAGGAACAAAAAGTGGGGGCCCTACCCCTCCCCTCCCCCCCTGCGTTTTACGGGCCTAAAGCGGACATTCTTGAGGGGGCAGGCAGAACCGCAAATTACATGTAGTTCTGTTTTCTAATTTATATACTCTTCAAAAAAAAGAAACGCATAATAGGAACAATACACTGAAAAATGTAAGATAGTTTTGTGTACAATTTTTTTTAGATGGATATGATTAATTCGAGTAAAATGCGTTATTTTTTAACTCATTTGTTAATTGTACAGCTATTTTACAAACCTCACAGACAAAAAGACCTGATTTTGCAAAATGCTTAAATAAATTTTTTTCTCAATTTTCATTTGTTGGTTTTTGATGCAATTGCTTCAGGCACCAAAGCTATCAAAAGCTAGGGTTCTCGATATTTTGATTCTGGTTTTATCTGAAAATTGACGCTATTTAAAAATGCTGCATCTGAATGTTGCATGTCACAAAAAGGAAAATGGGCGACTGGAAGCAGCTGTACCACAGTCTACAATTGCAAGAGGTTTTAATGTTACGCACAGCACCATATCTAACATAAAACATTTTCCATTAACATGGAACACCCAATGTTTGCCAAAAAATATGGCAGACGACACGTGTCATAAGCAGCAGAGGATCGTTTCAGTGGTTTACTTAATTTTCATAAATGTTTCACAATGACGTCATCTGCGGCATTAGCTATCCCAGAACTGCACAGAACATCCAAGAAGACCGTTTGCAGTTGACTATGGAATGCTGGAATTATTGCAAGAAGATTATTCATGCCATTGTTCTGTCCCCACAACACCGCAAATATCGACTTCAAAGATCTCAGATCAACAGAGTATGGCCACATCAACATCGCTGAACATTTTCGTTTAGCTACTATTCCAAAATATTTATCGCAAAGCCTGTTTTGAGTTTAAGAGTGCATAAGCTTCGTAATGAACGTTTTACAGAAAACTGCCTCCGGGACGTAGATAGATTTGGTGGTGATAGTGTAATGATATGAAAAACGATATTACATAAAAGTAAGACTGATTTGGTTCATATTCAAAGGACTTTGATGGAAAAAGGTACTCTAACGATGTTGTACCTGCACATGTCTTTTCAATATTGCAGCATCCTGCAAGCTTATCAAAGCTCTACATTTACAGTGGGAGAGTATTCCTATTCATTTTTAATTACGCTCATTTGCTTCCATTAGATGCCGTTTTAGGCTATCACTTGTGTCTGTGGGGTGCATGCAAGATATTGATCTTTAATGACCTTGAACCGTCTAAAATTTTAAAATTCTTGAGTAATTATGAATTTAGATTGTAGGCCTATTGTTAACCAAATTTCTTTATTGTCAATACATCATGTTACGAAATAATCTTCATGTTCAATGTGTCACTAAAATTCTTCTAAGCGTGTTTTTTTTTTTAAAGAGTATATTTCCATGTACTGGTAAAATTATTGAGGAGGTCAATAACTGTAAATTAGCTTGATTTTCTAATGTAATTTATATGCATTGAAAAATTATGGGGACACGCCCATCTTCCGATTCCTACCGAACTAATATCCCTTTCTTCTTAGCACGAATTCCTCATAAGTCTGCCAGCGATCTTTTTAATCAGGCGAAATAACACACAAGTGCCGCTAGCTCCGAGACGTTGTAATTTTGGACCTTTCATTTCTTCCACGCAATACTTTTACTTTGTTTAATCCCCTCTGTGATAATATATGTATCTAAGTATAATTCAACATCACTGCCTTAATTCTCTGTACAAGTATATTATCTGTATTTATGCGGCATTTACACTGCTTTCCTCGCCGATTTATTATTTATTCCTTACTCGATTTTTCATACAAATGGGGGCTACCTCCCAAACTTTTGCCTTAATTTTATGAAGTATATCATTAAATACTTTTTAAAAGAATTTTTGAAAAGCCATAAAAAACAATAGGACGAAACACTATGAGAGTGGTAAATGGAGAATTAATTTTATCTTGTCTTACCAACAGGCTACAAATAACCACTCAATGTTTTTTTTTTTTAATTTAGCGACTTTTCAATTTATAGCGCAACTTGCTCGACCAGGTAAGCATATAAGAGAAAATCTGAAGCTAACAACAGGCGCGGATCCAGGAACTTTTCCGGGGGGGGGGGGGGGGTTCCACCGCAGTAAGAAAAAATTCCAATCCAGAATTTTTTTCACAAAAAATGACAGTTTATCAGTGTAACAAACTTTTTATTAAAATATGTCAAAGGAAAGACAATAATCATGCAGTTAACACTTGTTCAGTTGTTCCATATCTTTTCATGACAATGTTGGGGTCTCAATGTGATGATAAATAAACGCTTTCTAACGCTTTCGTTTTTTCAACATTTAAATGGTAAAAAGTGTTTTCTATTTGTGATACAACTTCAGTTTGTTGTATATGAAAAGTAAAAAAAAAAGAAAAGAAAAAATCGCAGATTTCTTACTCATTGTGACGTCATATTCAAATGTGCACAAGAAAGTCGCCCAAATCATATAAATTTCGTACCCAGTTTTAACGTCAGCAAACCCGCGACCTACGTTAAAGAAGTTTTAATATATAATTAAAATCCCTGGTCAATATAACATTCGTTAAAACAACTTTCTACAATTTTACAATATAATTTGAACCTCTAATCACTAAAAAAACAGTAGTAAAATATACCTTTCAACAATTGTGTACGGCTGTCGTACTTCTACCTGTTCTCCATCAAAAGCTCGTACGTAAACAAGTGTATTTAGGTAACTAGATACCTATATATCTACAATACACAACTTGTATCATTCAAATGGCCATAAAAATACGATAATACTTCTTTAGAATATATAACATTGTAACATAAAAACAGTACTCGAGTCAAAGTACAGGATAAATACGAAATTCTTAATACAAATGATGTCGAGATCGGGATCGGAATTGCAATATAGAAATATGGGATTTCCCGGTCAAGTCAAAACAAACAACTTCACAGTATTGGATACAAGATGCAGTTTTCTACAAAAATATACATGCTCATGGAAGCAGAGGTAAATAAGTATGTACAATGAATATGATTAACGTTCAAATTAGTTAATAAAATATGCATTTATATAGTAAACCTACAGAAACACCAAGTTCGAATTTCCACGACACGTCACAACAAGAATATCATCACGTATCATACATTCAAATAGAAATACACATTGCATACATGAAAATATAATTAACTTTCCACATTCATCACACTTCCCCCCGCTTGTACTACTTTTCGTCCTCGAAATGTGAACCAAAAACAAATACACAGAACAACATTAAAAACATAGGAAGTACATTCATAGTGTACAAACATCATGAACTACATTTGATTTTTAAATCAATCACACATACTGGATATGTGTAGCTTTTTTACTTTATTTCATTTTTAGCTCTACTGGTCAGAGACCAGAAGAGCTTATGCGATAGTAAGGTGTCCGTCGTCCGTCCGTCTGTTTGTCTGTCTGTCTGTAAACAATTTTTCAAAATGCTACTCCTCCTACAATTCTGTGTATCGGATTTTAATTTCGGTGAACGGTGTTGCCATGGTTACTAAAAATAGAAATTTCTGTGAAATACATTCAAAATACTACTCCTCCCACAGTTTTGGTCTGATTTCAATATAACTTGGCACAAAAGTAGACTACACTAAGATACATAATTCTTTGTATCGGTTTTTGATTTCGATGAAAGGTGTTGCCATGGTTACTAAAAATAGAAATTTCTGTGAAATACTTTCAAAATGCTACTCTTCGTACAGTTTTGGTCTGATTTCAATATAACTTGGCACACAAGTACAGTACCGACCGGACACAACCTAACACAAGAGTGAACCCAAAGGTTCGCTTCCTGGGTTCGCTCGGGGTCCGCTTTCAGAAAATTTGGGACCGCTCTGGGTGCGCTTCGTGTTCGCTCGGAGTCAGCTCTGGGTCCGCTAGAGCGAACCCGGCGTTCGCTTTCCGGGTTCGCTTTACGCACTCATGCGTGAAGCGGACCCCGCTTTAATCTTGCCGCCAGTAAGCCCCGCCCCTTGTATATTCCAAATACAGTAGTGAAATCGATCATTACTGTTTTTATGGCGATCGAAACATGTACATGTAAGTGACAATATGGAGAACGTTGATAAATTTTCAAGAATTTCACCATACATTCGACGTAGAATTATCACTTTCATTTTTCGTAACTTATAAGCTAAGTATATCTCGAAAGAAAAAGAAGAAAAGGTGTTAAATTTATTTTCGATGTTTCGGATGGAGTGAAATTGATAAGAGAATCTCAATTTTAAAAAAAGCTTTCAAATTCATTTGTTTATATTATTTATGCTTTTTAAAATAAGTTGGAACTTCCAATTCTAATTGCAATTGCTAAATCGTAATTTAAATGTTTGAAAGACAAACAACTGAATTATGATCTTACCTACGAAAATAGCTGAGAAAAAGTGTACACGTAAAATGCTAAGTTTTCATATTTAGCAGTTTACATTTAAGCTAGGTTGTCGTCCATTACACGTATATGTAGGTCGTGATAATTACTAAAAATTCTCATACAATGTAACTTGAGTTTCGTTTTACAGATCATTTATAATTTACTTCCATGCTATAAATCATTGTTTTATCAGGCGAGTTTAACGGAAGACTTATAAAAAAAGAACAATCAAACCACCAAAACAAACAAAAACCTATAATTGGTCCACTGATAAGAATATATTATCTTTTTTGAGTTGTTTTCAAATAAATGATCATTTGAATAGTTTGTGTTCCTTACTGGTTCATGACCCCACCCCACCCCCCTCCCGTCCCACTACATACATGTACATACTGGAGCGGCATGTTAACAATCAAAATTCGAAATGTTTAAAAATAAATAAAAACAAGAAAGGAAACAAACAAAACAAGAATTCAATAACTGTAAACTCGCATGATTAAGTAGATGAAATTAAGATAATAACGCCCGATGTTTGTTTTTTTTTTATTGTTTTATTTTGATGAGCCACCCACCCCACCCTACCCCTCTCCGTACTCGAATTGTTTTCTATGGGCCGGTTGTAGCGATTTTAATTTCAAATGATATACAGTACTCTCTCTCTCTCTCTCTCTCTCTCTCATAAAGCTATTTTACTGATTTTCAGCATTCAGGTGGCAGCAGATAACATGAACATGTACTCTTCATTCAACGTACCAAACAACTATGACGTTCCCAAATTCAAAAATCAAAAAAAAAAATAAATAAATAAAAAATAAAAAAGAATAATAATTGAATTTGTCATTGATAATGTGCCCAGACGAGGTACATGTAACTTAAGGGGCATCGAATGTAGGGGGAATATATACTCAGGTATACCGTGACCATGGAGACAGTATACATCCAGCTAGCAAGTGTCAATTAAAAAAACCCACCGCAATTGCTCTTAGCACCCGCAATATCTTCGAAAGAGGTGGATGATTACCGACACGTGATGGCCTTGGCTTCACTTTGAAACTATAATTATTAAAGTGTTAAAATTAAATGATTATGACAATTACAAATTTGAAATACATGTAATATGTAATGAAAAAATATATGTACGTTTTCGTATTAAGGTATGTTTGCAAGTTCAATTTACTAATGTTGGAATTACGTGTACTTCTCATGCACAAGTACAAAACGTACCCGTCTAGTATTTTTATTATATCCATATAAAGTATTTCGAAAATTACATGTAGTACATGTAAAAACATGTAAACATATATATATATATACATACATATATATATATATATATATATATATATATATATATATATATATATATATATATATATATCTCGACGCGAAGAAAAATGATAAGCATTTTTGCGGAGGTTTTTTTGTTTGTTTTTTTTTTTGTCTGACTGACTTGCAAGTAGGTACAAAAACTCAAATACATACAATGTAAGGTCTACATGTAGGAAAATTAGAATTGCCAAAATAATCTTTCCCTATATACATGTATTTAAATCAAGCTATTTATTAAATTTTGGTAATAGATTAATAAAAAAAAATATCATAGTAGTTAAAAGAAATGAGATTTTTTTCTCTAATTTACGTATTGACATAATGCACATTTATACTGTACAATGTACATTTAATTTTTTTCATGATTAATTATTAAGATCGATAATTTCGATGTTGATCTGGATAAATTAAAACGTGCATGTAAATTGACATAATAAATAAAAAATAATTAAATTGAAGCACGTACATGTTCTTATATTGTATCTTGAGATAATAAAATTCTATAATTTATCGAAGACCAGTTTTTATGCCCCTGTATCGAAAGATCCCGGGGGTATATTGTTTTTGTCCTGTCTGTCTGTTTGTCTGTCTGTCTGTTGTCAACTTTAACCTTGCCAATAACTTTTGATTATTTGGGCTTTGACTTTCATATTTCACATGTGTATTCCCTGTGACAAGCCCTTTTTTTGGGTACCATCATATTTGACATTTTGACCTTGACCTTGGAGTTTGACCCACTTTTGCAAAATTTTATGAGACTTTAACCTTGGCCATAACTTCTGTACAGTTGGTGCTTGGGGTTTCAAACTTCACATGTGTATTCTTTGTGACAAGGCCTTCCTTTGGATACCAACAACTTAGACCTTTAGACCTTGACCTAGGAGTTTGACCTACTTTTGAAAAACTTTAACCTTGGCCATAACTTTTGAATGGTTGATGCTAGGGCTTTCATACTTCACATATGTAATCCTTGTGACATCACCTTCCTTTGAATACCAACCACTTTGACATTGACATAGGAGATTGACCTACTTTTGAAAAACTTTAACCTTGGCCATAATATTTTATTGGTTGGTGCTAGGGCTTTCATACTTCACATATGTAATCCTTGTGACAAGACCTTCCTTTGGATACCAACCACTTTGACCCTTTGACCTTGACCTAGGAGTTTGACCTACTTTCGAAAAACTTTAACCTTCGCCAAAACTTTTGAATAGTTGCAGCTAGGGCTTTCAAATTTAACATTTTTTTATCTTTTGGCCTGGATTTTGACTTGCATTTGAGAAACTTTAACCTTCGCCATAAGCTGCCATACGGGGGCATCAGTGTTTCACAAACACATCTTGTTTTAATTCTTTTATTTAGATACAATTGTTATAACCATCATTATCTTCTTTTTGTTAGCTCACCTGAGCTGAAAACTCAAGTGAGCTTTTCTGATCACATTTTGTCTGTAGTCCGTCTGTCTGTCTGTCCCTCCGTCTGTAAACTTTTCACATTTCCAACTTCTTCTCCAGAACCACTGGGCCAATTTTAACCAAACCTGCCACAAAGCATCCTTGGGTGAAGGGGATTCACGTTTGTTCAAATGAAGGGCCACGCCCTCATTCAAGGGGAGATAATTCAGATATAGTGAAAATTTGTTGGCATATTTTAAAAATCTTCTTCTCCAGAACCAATGGCCCAAAAAAGTTGAAACTTATAGGAAACCTTTGTTATATAGTGTAGATTTAAGTTTGTTCAAATCATTACCCCCGGGGGTAGGGTGGGGCCACAATAGGGAATCAAAGTTTTACATAGAAATATATAGGGAAAAAAAATCTTCTTCTCAAGAACAGCAATGCCATGATTTGTTATATTGATATCTCAGGTAGTGTAGATTTGAGTTTGTTCAAATCATTACCCCAGGGGTTAGGGAGGGGCCACAATGGGGGTTCAAAGTTTTACATAGAAATATATAGGAAAAAAACTTTTAAGAATCTTTTTCTCAAGAACAGCAAAGCCTTGTTTAGTCATATTGATATGTAAGCATCCTCAGGTAGTATAGATTCAAATTTGTTCAAATCATGACCCCTGGGGGTAGGGTGGGGCCACAAGGGGGATCAAAGTTTTACATAGAAATATAGGAAAAAACTTTAAAAATCTTCTCAAGAACAGCAAAGCCATGTTTAGTCATATTGAAATGGAAGCATTCTCATCTATTGTAGATTCAAGTTTGTTCAAATCATGACCCCCAGGGGTAGGGTGGAGTCATAATGGGGGATCTAAGTTTAACATAGGAATATAAAGGGAAAAAACAAGAACAGGAAAACCATGTTTAGTCATAATGATATGGAAGCATCATCGGGTAGTGTAAATTAAATTTTGTTCCACTGATTACCCCTGGGGGTAGGGAGGAGCCACAATGGGGTATCAAATTTTTACAAAGGAAAATATATAGGAAAAAAAACTTTAAAAATTTTCTACTCAAATACAGCAACGCCATTTGTTATATTGATATGGAAGCATCCTCAGGTAGTAAAAATTCAAGCCCCCCCCCCCCCCCGTAAACTTTTCAATACTGAATTGATTTGTGTTTTTTCCTAGCCATGTGTTCAGGTGAGCGATGTGGCCCATGGGATTCTTGTTCTATTATGAATTAAAGTACTTTTACGCAATGTATATTTATATATTAATGGATTTTAAAAATATAAAGAAAATAAATATGTAACTTTACATGTAACATGCTACCTGGATAATAAAAAATATATAATGTATTAGTGGATTTTAAAAATAAAAAATAACGAAAATAGATGTGTAAATATTGCATGTTGTCTGGAGAATTAAAATTTATAAATATAAAATCATGTTTAAAATCATATTAATAATATTTTTACACTGGACATTCACACGCTTTGCTTGTACAATGTTTAGATTACAAACTGGCATGTTGACTGGTCGATGCGCTGATGGTCAACATATTTTATCACTTATCCTGATTGACAGACCTGTTCGGCATGTTGATTGGTTGACGCGCTGATGAGTTAATCGCTAATCCTGATTGACAGCTCTGTTACGCAACAGCGAACGCGCGTTCGCTTTCTGGGACCGCTTCTGAGTTTGGGGTTCGCTTTCAGCGTTCGCTCCGGGTTCGCTTGGGGTCAGCACTAGCAGACCCCAAGCGAACCCAGAGAGCGAACCCGGGGTGCGCTCTGGGTTCGCTTCCTGTTAGGTTGTGTCTGGTCGGTACTGTAGACTACACTAAGATACATAATTCTGTGTATCGGTTTTTAATTTTGGTGAACGGTGTTGCCATGGTTACTAAAAATAGAAATTTCTGTGAAATACATTCAAAATGCTACTCCTCCTACAGTTTTGGTCTGATTTCAGTATAACTTGGCACAAAAGTAGACTACACTAAGATACATAATTCTGTGTATCGGTTTTTGATTTCGGTGAACGGTGTTGTGATGGTTTCTAAAAAAAATTCTATGAAATACATTCAAAATGCTACTCCTCCTACAGATTTGGTCTGATTTCAATATAACTTGGCACACAAGTAGATTACACAGAGATACATAATTCTGTATATCAATTTTTTGATTTTTGTGAAGTGTTGCTATGGTTACAAAAATCTGAATTTCTTTGATATACTTTCAAAACATTACTTTGCCTTCAGTTTGGTCTGATTTTAATATAACATGGCATGAAAGTAGACTACACTGAGATACATAATTGTTTTTTTTTAATTTTGATGAATAATACTGCCATGGTAACTAAAATCGAAATTTCTCTAAAATTCTTTTAAATGGCTACTCCTTCTACAGTTTTAGTCTGATTGCAATTCATCTTGCAACAGAAAGAGAGTAAAACAAGGATTACTATTTATTTATTGCTGTTGCAAAGTTTCAAGTCCAAGTGCTACTTTTCTCTTCCTTAATTGTTATAAGTACAAACCAATAGAGCTACAGTCTCGACAGAGACTTCTGGTTTATCTTCTTAACCCAATTGGGTGTTTCAGCACAGAGAAAGGGCTTTAGCCTGTCATGATGTATGACCTCTGTTTTATGTTTATTTCTAATTTTGTAGGCCAAATTTTTCTATTACTAGATAAGGACCTGCCCATGGGGATTCAAATTTCTTTATGATTTGGTTTTAATTTATATACAAGAAATTCAAATGGACATAGTGTTTTCACTGATGCGACTGTCATAGTCTCTCTTTTGTCTCTCTGTCTGACTTTGTAAATTTTTACGAGCCAAGTGATACAGTTGCTCCATTTTTTCTCTCAGGTTTTGAGCATACTGGTCTATGGTGTTTAGATCATGGTCATTTGGCAAAGGATATAAAATGTGAATTGGGGTATTGACATCCCTTCCAAATATTAACATGTTTGGGGAATATCCGGTACTTGGATGGGGTGAGCTCCTGTATGCCGCCATCAGAATGCAGAGATATTTGACCCATTCCTGAACATTGCTTTCAATAGAGCTCCTGATCATTTTCCCTAAAGTTTGGTTGAATCTTTCGATCTTACCATTGGAACTGGGACGATATGGTGTAGATCTAGTCTTTTTGATTTGAAGAAGGGAACAGACTTCTTTGAACAGATTGCTTTCAAAATTAGATCCTTGATCTTTATGGATTTGTAATGGAGTTCCATAGCGTACAATAAACTGGTGTACTAATTTTGAGGGAACAGTTTCAGCATTTTGGTTTCGAATAGGGTAGGCTTCCATCCATCGTGTAAAATGGTCTCCAATAACAAGGATAAATTTATTTTGTTTTCTAGATCTAGGTAGGGGTCCTGTAATATCAATGCCTATGCGGTCTAAGGGATAACCCACACGATAATCGCATAACTTTGCTCTTGGTGACTTGTTAAGTTTCTTCCACCTGTTGCATGCTGGACACTATCTAACATGGCACTTTATGTCATCTCCCATCCTATACCAGTAGAAATGGTTTTGTACTTTATGAATGGTTTTATTTACACCTTGGTGGGCTGAAAATAGGTCATCGTGGCACATTTGAAGAATACTTTGCCTTAGTACTCTTCGAACTAAGAGTTGTTGAACCTCTCTTTGATCTGTAAAAGTTAATTTCCTGTACAGGATTCCTTCTTGTGCGATAATAGATCCCCAGTTTAGCCAAAAGTTTCGAACAGCTGGACCAAATTGTGCCACTTCATCCCGAGAGGGTAGTTGCTTTTGTTCTAACCACTGATGAAGAGTCTTCAGATCTGGATCTTGTTTCTGAAAATCTGTCATTTCTGTTGGTGTAAATTGCTGCATCCAGTTGCAAGTTTTGTTTAAATTGATGACTCTGGTACTGAGAGTTTTTCCATTTTTGCTTAAGTCAGTTACATTATCAATATTTTCTTTGAAGTCCTGCCATTGTTCAGTAGAGTTTTGGCATTCCAGACACTGTGGTTCTGTGTCGTCATGAGAGCATTTTCCTGGAACACGAAACAATGAATCTGCATTCAGGTGTTCCTTGCCTTCTCGATGTTCTATTTTAAAGTTATACTGTGATAAAAACCTCTAGCCAGCGAGCTAATTGTCCTTGAGGGTCTCTAAAGTTGAAAATCAATCTCAAAGAACTATGGTGAGTTCTTAGAAGAAACTTCCTTCCAAGTAAATAATGTCGAAACTGGCTTATGAAGGTAATCACTGCTAGTAACTCACGTTTTTGATGTTTATCGAGTTTCTTTGAAGCATATGCTGTAACTTTTTCTTTGCCTTCTTTCATTTGTGACAGTACTGCTCCAATCCCATTATCCATAGAATAGTGTCCAGTACAAAAGTTTCAGTAGAGGATGATATGACAATATTGGAGCATTACATAATGCTGCTTTCAGAGTATGGAAAGCTTCTTCACATTCTGATGACCAAATGAATTTTTTATCCTCCTGTGTCAAACCGCTGAGTGGTGCTGCAATGTCACTGAAAGTTTGTATGAATTGTCGGTAATAATTGCGAAGACCAAGAAACTGTTGTATTTGTTTCACATTCTCTGGAATCTTCCAATTTTTAATGGATTCTGTAATCTTGGGGTTTGGTTTAATACCTTCTTTCCCAACAACATGTCCTAGGTATAGTACTTCTGACTGGAAAAATTCGCACTTGGAAGGTTTTAATTTACGATCTGCAGCTTGGAGTCTTTAAAGAACCTCATTCAACTGTTTAAAATGATCTTCCATATTCTGGCTAAAGATAATGATGTTATAAAGATATACCAATAGATGTTTCCACTGCATTCCTCTGAAGATTAATTCCATGCATCTTTGAAAAGTACTTGGTGCTGAACCTTGACCAAAAGGCATCTTCGTATATTCAAATTGACCGTAATTCGTGATAAAAGCTGATTTTTCTCAGTCTTTTTCTTCCAGGACAATCTGCCAATATCCACTCTTAAGGTCCATTGTAGAAAAGATTGATGCACCTGCTAAACAGTTTAGACACATGTCAGTACGTGGTAGAGGATGGGCATCTTTCCGGGTGCAGTCATTGAGTTTTCTGTAGTCAATGCACCACCGGACTGTTCCATCTTTTTGCGAACTAATACCACTGGTGAGGCTCAAGCAGATTTGGAAGGTTTAATAATTCCATTACGTAGCTGTTCTTTTAACTAAGTTTCTTCTTCCGCCTCAAATCCTTGAGGAGTCCTTCTAAGGGGTTGTCTGATGGGAGCTGATCCTGCCGTGTCATCTGTTTTGTTTTGAGCAAAAGCAAACAATATCTCTGCCAGTTTGATTTTGTCCTCACTGAAATGAATTTTGCTGCAACTTTGTTCATACAAGTCTTTCAAATACTCGGGTAACTGGGGAACATCGGCCTTGTTCCGAAGTAAGTTTTCTTCAGTTTTATAGGGAATTTGGAGGTGTTAACAACTCTCACTGGAATTTTCGGCCTGAAAGGGTTGACTAGACTGCGGGCCACAAATACCTCTTGTGAATCTTCAAACACTGGTTTTATTGCAGAAAAACAGTTGTCAATCAACTCAGGATTTTCACTTTTCCCAATTACTAATGCCTCAGAAGAAGGAGGTATGGTGATTGTCTCATCAACATGTACCCTTGAAACTTTATCCTGTTTGCGATCCACATAGTATTCCAACCACTTGCCTTGAATTTCCAAACCACGTCGTGTATTAATGGTTACATCATAATTATCAAGGAAGTCGCAATTTAGTAATAAGTCATCTGCTATTGGAGCAACATACATGTCCCATGCATAGTTTTCATTTCCTATTTCCATCTTGCCCTCTTTGATTCCACTCGTCCTCATTTTCCTACCCGCCTCTGCTACCACTAAGCTTCTTGGAGCTTGTCGCAACTGCGGACGTTTCTCAACAGGAATTTTCTGAAACGTTCTCTCACTAATGACTGTCACTTCTACTCCAGTATCTACCAGAGCATTCATCTTAATGCCTTCAATGATTACAGGAGCTCTGATAGTTACAGCATGTACCCTATCAATGACAACCTCACTTTCCTCTGATGCAGCATTAATAGGTATACAACGTTCCTTCACCCGTTCAAAACTTTCCTCCTCTATTGTTTGTGGATTTGCTTTGATCACAGTGGATTCCTTCTCCTTTCTATTTATCATTTGGCTTCCTCTATTTTACTCATTTCCACTTTTTCTAGTAGGGCTGATGTTTGCCCGACAACCTCAGTCCCTTCTAGTTTAAAGATTTGTTATTCTCTTCTGTACATTTAGGATGAGGATATAACCTCATTTGGTTAGATCTGTCTTTGGGCTGTGCCTGATAATTGTAGGCCTTTGATGTTGATTTGAATTCTTTTCTATCCCTTGATAAGGGTCACATTTTCCTGGTGTGTCATTCCTCTCGACAACCATAACATACAAAGGGTTGTTTGGACAAACTGTTCGTTGTTTTTTGGTCAACATAGCTTTTCATTTTTTTTTGTATATCTCGCATTGAGCTAGTGATAGATTCTGTTAACTCTCGTCCAAATTGACACAATCTATCCTCTGTGATGAACGGTTTATTTGCCACTCTTTTGACTTTTGGAGTAATATATCCTTCTTCCACAGCTATTTGTCGAAGTTGTGTGTTGTTTAGCTTTAATTCCATGTTTGCAAGAAAAATGCCAAGAAAGCAGATTGACAGCCTCCTGGAAGGTTTGTGGTCGTTTTGTTAAAACATCATATGCGATAGACTGATCATTAATTCCATTAAGCATGTGCTCGATGCTTAAACTCTTGTAGATTTCTGAATTCTGCATTCCAGGGTATGCTTTGCTCATCTTAGCTTCAATCCGAGTAGAGTATTCTTGAAAGTATTCACCAGCTGCCTTCTTGATTTGTTGAAGTTCTCTTCTATGTGTTTCAGTCGCCCGCGTGGCGCAGTGGCTAGAGCGTTTGCTCTAGAGTCGCGATGTAAGGAGTTGATCCTTACGTCGCGGGTTCGAATCCCACTGTGGGGCGTGGAGACCGGTCCTTCGGATGAGACCGTATAAACCGAGGTCCCGTGTCGCAGTAGGTGCTGGCACGAAAAAGATCCCTCACTTATCAATGGCCGTAAGTGCCGAGTATAGGACAAAATTTGCAGCTTTCCACCGGCAAGTGGTGACGTCTCTATATGAGTGAAAAATTCTCGAGAAGGACGTTAAACAACAATCAATCAATCTATGTGTTTCAGGAAGTGTATGGTCACCAAATCTCTGGTTCATTGATTCTATCAGATACAGCCATTCTGAGCGGACTTCAAGAGAAAGTTGAGTCACAAAGGATAAGGTTTCGTCCCTTAGGCAGAAGATTTCTTCCCTCCTCCTCTCAATAGTCCATTTGTATCGGTCTGCCAGCATCTCAAATTGAAGCAGGAAAGACTTCCAGTCTCCCTTCCCATTAAATATTGAGAGTCTCGGTTTTGGTTCCTCATATCCACTGATGTTATTTCCATTTTCATTTGGAAAAGACAAGCTAGGCTCTGGATGTATATTCCAACCTGGACGACTATTTGCTGCTGGAGGGATCCAGTGATTTTGATGATTTCCCTGGTTTGGTTGAATCGCAGCTGATGGATAGTCAAAGTTTTGAGCATAACCATTGCGGCCTTGAGAATATCCTATATAGCCTTGAGGATGAGCATTTCGGCCTTGATTGGGATACAAACCATTACTGCTTGAAGAGTAGCCATTTCAGCATTCATACGGATAGTAACCATTACGATCCACAGGGTAGCTATTGCAGCCTTCATCCATATTTGAGTCATTGCGGCCTTGATTGTTAACTGCACTTGTACCAACCTGACCTGATTCTTTACTACTGGCTACCTTTAATGCTACCTCCAATTCTCGTATTCTTCTCGACTTTCTACCGCACCTTGATTTTGTGTCATATATTCTGCAGTGTCTACACCCATTATACTTGGAATCCTCCTTGGACTGTTCACTGGGGAACACACATTTTCCACCACAGAAGAAAATGGGACACTGTGATTCTCAATCTCTACATCCCTACCCCCCCCCCCCCACTTTAAAACAAGGAGAACCCAATTTCCTATTTCTTAACATCATTATCCTAACTTCTTAAAAACAAAAAAAAATTACTATTTAAATTATTTTTAACCACTGACACCAATTGTTGTGTTTGCTGAATTTGTTATTTAAATTCAAAAACGTAAGAAAAGACACAAATATTATATCAATTAATGTGATCTATTTATTTAGATCAAAAAATATTATACATATAATATTTACAAGTTTAATTTACTCTAGTTACCTTTTAAAAATGTTTTACAATATAATTAAAATCCCTGGTCACTATAATATTCGTTAAAACAACTTTCTACAATTTTACAATATAATTTAAACCTCTAATCACTAAAAAACAGTAGTAAAATATACCTTTCAACAATTGTGTACACCCTTAACGGCTGCCGTACTTCTACCTATTCTCCATCAAAAGCCCGTATGTAAACAAGTGCATCTAGGTAACTAGGTCATAGCAATACTTTTACATCTATAATACACAACTGGTATCATTCAAATGGTCATAAAAATACGATAATATTTTATTTAGAATATATAACATCGTAACATAAAAACAGTACTCGAGTCAAAGTACAGGATGAATACGAAATTCTTAATACAAATGATGTCGAGATCGGGATCGGAATTGCAATATAAAAACATGTGATTTCCCGGTTAAGGACATACGCAACATACGTTACCTACTGATAATTTCTCAAGATGTTCTTAATTTAAGATTATAGTGCCATCAGATGTTTGTAGACAAAATATCAGCATGCATTACCAGGGGTTTTGAAAAGATATCAACTAATGAAAATTCTTGTATAATTCAAAGAAAAATATACAAAAAATACTAAATATATATTCTAGATGCTTTGTTTATCCAAACTTGTTCTAAAGGAAGTGTACAGTAGCATATATAGACATTAAAATGTAGCACACAATTCCTTTAAGTATTGGAACTCTTCAACTCCAGGGAAAAAGACAATAAAGTTCAAACTACATTGCGTATGTCCTTAAGTCAAAACATACGTCTTCAGAGTATTGAATACAAGATGTAGTTTTCTACAAAAATATACATGCTCATGGAAGCAGAGGTAAATAAGTATGTACAATGAATATGATTAGACGTTGCGCACGGTGTTGGCACACATTGACGTTACGTCAAAATAACGTTATTAAAGTCATAACGTTGTTACCACGTTTTAAACGTTAATTGAAAATTTTAGTTGTTTAATGTGAATTCTATTTATTAATTTTTTTTAAAATCTAAATAAAATAACAGAGCACAAACTTTTTAATTTTTGAATCTTCGTTGAAAATATTAAGATGTACACTAAAAATCTTATAATCTTATAAATATTTAATAAATTGTCAGATTTTTATTATGAAATTGTCACAGGCATACATATCCCCATTCATATTCTTGATTCCTCTTTCTATTTCTTTTTTCTCACTTTGTACGCTCTGTCTTGCAAAGAGAAAAACACATCAAGTAGCTTTCTCTTTCAACCGTTTCTCCTTCATTTTTTGCCATCAGATCATTTCAAGTTTTCTATTTCTATCAAGCCTTGCATGCGCCTTGATTTCTGACAACCAAGATCAGAGAAAAGCACAGAAAATCGGTTAATGCGCGGTTCCAGGAAAGTTTGCGAGGGGGGGGGGGGGTCCAACCAATTAAAAAAATATGACACTCGAAGTTTTTGACAAGCCTTTTTTATTGAAACTTTCTTTCTATATTTTTCTAATATGTTAAATCAGGTAATGTATCTAGCATTTACAACCTTGATTCTGCGAAGGAATATATTTTTCTACGATAGAGAAAATATGTCTTTCTACGAGAAAAATGGAATTATGAAATCAAAACATATGAATGATGTAATTTTTATGACAACCGCTGTACAAAGTAGGATTTCCCCCATAACCAGCCCTCCACCCCACCCCGGAATCTATACTCAGGAATCTTACACTAGAGCTAATTTTCCTCTCTTTCTCTCTCAGAGTAGGTTTTCCCCTGTTTTATCAATGCTTAAATCATATCGACATTGCTAAAGTTTATATGAAAGTCAACTGGTTTTTTAATAGAAATATGAGTGTTTTCGCTCAAAATATTTTCAAAGGATCACTTCTAGGTAAAAATATACGTTGACGTATATGGCCGATATTGGTTTCGGTCTTTAGAGAAAGCTTATCGATATCCGTTCCGGTCCCTGACTTTAGGCCACATGCGTGTAGTTTCTTGTTTCTCATGTATCGTTTTAGTTCTAGTCAACTGTCTTCATATGACCCTACATCGATATTTACAGAAACATCCTTTATACGAGGGTCCTTACTTGATACCTGGGTAATGGCAACGGGACATAAAACCTTAACTGACATTCTTTTCTAATCTGTAAAGCTCCCCCTGCATTTTTGACATAACATGTCGCCAATGCACACAATTTTCCTGAGGAATGAACTGCATCTACTCTGCATAGCGCAGTATCTCTCCCAGTGGCACAACAGTACTATTACCCAGAGATGTTCTTGAAAGACAAACACAGCGATATTTGCTCGGCATGATTTTTTTTTTTCGTGACATATGCAGTATCGAGTAACACAAAGTGAATGATTCGTGTCCTCGAACAAAGTGTGCTTACACTGAGGTATAGTTCCGGTTGATTGCGTTTAGTTAAAGAGAATTTATGATCTGCATTTCCATAAATGTCTTTTATATCAACAGCAAACATATACATTTAAGGAAGAAAATAGAAGTAAAATGAAAAAGCCTGTATGAAAAATTAAATTCGTGTTAATACAGGTGAAAAATTTGAAAAAATAAAAGTGTTCCAACAGGTGGATTCGAACCAGGACGCTTAAATTGTCCATGGTGAAAGTCTACGGTCTGTCTCTCTGAGCTATACTAAATATGAGAACATACATCTGACATAAATATAATCCAGTATGGTAGAAATAGGTTTTCGCACTTTTTGTAGGTTTTTTTACGAATTTCGACCCTAGGGCAGGGGTGTCCCTAAAAAACCTTGTTTTAAATCATTCTTCAGATCAAAATCTATCAAAATTTCATAATTTAAATTAAGGGTAAGCCTGCCCTGAAGGACTTCTATTCCAAAATTTACGCAAAAATTAGTGCTTTAACGGACAATATACTGTCTTGACCAACTTTGTAGGTTAATTTCAAAGTTGCAAATAAAAAAAATAGGTTCAAAATGCAAATTTGAAAAATTTAGACAAATATACGATAGAAAACAACTAAAGAACATTGATTTTTGAATGTGACTTTTTCAGGAAATTGTTCTCTCCTATAGGTCAATTCTTTTGTTATAACGAAAACCTCCTTTAGTATTAAATTTTAGTAGTTAAAAAAATACAGTACAAGAAGCACTGCTCTTGCAAGCCGTAGGATAGGTGTGACCCCTCGACCACAGAGGTGTAATACTGGATAGCTATTTTAAACCCCAGAAACTTGGCGAGACACTTAATCAATATTATGCACATGTAGTTTTATGAAATATAACTGGAGAAAAAAAATCGATTAAAAAATAAAATTCGTTTTTTTTTTTTTAAATTAAATGTTGACACAACTAGACTTTTTTCTATTACAATTTTTGTGAAGTTTCATTAAGATTGTCTACTGCGAGAGCACCTGTGAAAAAATTACAGAAAGTACATTTGTAACCATATGTCGCCCCCTCCCCCTCATATATAAGTACTGGCATGATATTTTATAGCAGAAGGGGTAAATTGGCTCTTAAGGGAATCGCACTTTACAACTGTTACACAGAGTAGGGATTTCCCCGGAAAATTGAATGTGGTGTGAGATTTCTGATGAAGGGGAAATTATACTCAAGAGCCAGTTTTCCGAAAAAGACTTTAGAGGGGAAAGACCGGTATAAAGTTCTTGTTTTAATTTTGGGCTTTTGTACTGATATGTTTTTTGAATCGGTAGATAGGTTCTAGAATTATAGGAGGTCGCTAAACGGAAAAAAAAATTAAATGGCCTTATACTGAATTAAACTTTTCTTGTTTTTTTTTTCTTCACCCCAAGTAGTTAAGCTCTCTTTATAAATGGGGGGGGGGGGGGTTACTGACATGCAAAAAAGAAGGGATTGGGATGTTTCGCTATTAAAAGCCCTACTAAATTGGAAAAAAAAACTAGCCAGAAAAAATAAAATTCAGAAACCCTTTCTTTACCTTTTTCGTGGAGGGGGGGGGCTCTCATTCTCATTTTAGCAAAGAGAGAGAGAGAGGGGGGGAACAATAACGTGATATGTTTAGATATTGCTGCAGCAAAATAAAGAGGGGGTATCGGCCTTTGAATGAAAATTTTCAGAATATTTAAAACAAAAGATTGTTCTAAAATGGTACTCCGGACCTGCAGAAAATTGGAAAAAAAGAGCACGGCGATACAATTTGACGCTCCCGACGTCATTCGTATATATGTAGTGTGTAAAATGACGTTATTCGTACCTGTGACAAAATGGCAACATCTATATTAATGCTTGCGTTTATTTCATGTAGATGATAACCGTAAAAATTGTGTTATTATCTAATACAGTATGAAATGTTCTTTCAAGATACAGTAATGATTGGTATATATATGACATTAATTTATGTATATTTGATATGTAACTGAGACATATTAAGTACTCGTGCGTGCATAACAAAATGGCTACACTTAACAAAGCCTTACTAATATTAACGTATCAGCAGTTATATAGCATGTATCAACATAACTAATTTTAGAAACATATGTACTTAAAGATTATTCATCAAAATTTATCTTTTTGTGGCATTTATGTCTAGTACACATCGCCATGCGTGCTAATGTCAACTTTAGGAAACGATTTTTTCCTGTTGGACATATTACTTACGCACTGTAAATACAGCCCAAACTCGTGAAATTGAGAAAATGATGCTAAAAATTCAACAATATCATAAAGAATGCATACATATTATTGTATTTACTAAATTTTATTTGAATTAGAGGATTGGAAGTGGATCTTTTTATATCTTGAAGTTGCGCGAACAATAATTTATGTAACGTTGGACACGGGAATTTCGCCGTAATAACCAATAATGAATAAAGCCATATCATAGCTAAGATATTTTTATATTATTAAAAAGAGAATTTTTAGAATAATTTATTACCTTGGTAAAAATAATTAATTTCATTTTTAATTTCTAGTATCTTTATCATCTTGAAAACGCCAGTTTCTTTATGACCTTTAAAGAGTCAGATTTTATAGTACCAACATCGTGCGCAACGTCTTAACGTTCAAATTAATTAATGTATAATGCATTTATTTAGTAAACGTACAAAACACCAAGTTCGAATTTCCTCGACACGTCACAACAATGAATATTATCAAGTATCAAACATTTAAATAGAAATAATACGCATTGCATACATGAAAATATAATTAACCTTACACATTCATCACATTTGGTCAGTCGCTGCCGTGATTCGAACACGCGACCTTCCGATCATGGAGCGAGTGCTCTACTGACTGATCTACCGTGACGGATTTTCCAGGTACAATTACATCGTCAAATGTACAGACAAAAACCGTAAGTTTTACTTGAAGAGTTTGGATCCTGCCATCAAAAGTAATGAGAATTTTTTATCAAGTATGCGCTTCTTTTGGCGCTACAGAGCATTTAGTTTTACCTTTTTGCACTGTAAATACGTCTTACACATAAATCAATTTTTAAAGTTTTTCCTTCAATATGTTTTGTTCAAATTAATTATGGTGAACAAATACTGTCTTATTTCATCTTAAATAGACACATTAAAATTTGTAACAACGAAGAAATTTTCGAATTACTCCGCATGTTCAATTATTTGACCTTTTTGCACTCAAACATTTTCATTTTTCTGGCATTAAAATTTAACAAGCAAAAAAATCATTTGAAAGTAATAACATTTTACTGAATTTAAGAAGAATGGTTAAAAGTATCGTATATATTCAGAAAAGAAAATTAAAAGTGGGGGTCTGTGATTTTAATTATTAGATATTACTAAAATAGTGCTAATTTTAAGCTTAATTTAGGGCTATTTTTTTCTTCATTTCCACAATATATTTGCTATATTTATCAAATATGATGATAGAATTCATGACAGTTTATTTAATAGATAATTTAGACCAGTATAAAACAGTCCACTGCACAAAATAACTATGTGTGCAGACTGCATGTAAAAATAGGAATCCAAACTTAACATACTTTAAATACTTCGAAAGAGAAAAAAATGATCATTTTCTTCTAAAAAAAAAAACTTCCGCCACAAAATATAGTTCATCACTTAATGCTTTTGGTGTGGAATTTAATCATGGAGTTTTAACTGAATATAGTTAAATTGGCATTGTAGAATCCAAATTTATTGTAAGAATTAAACATTATGCAGAATTTTTGAAATATAGGTTAAGATAAGAATCTGCTCAAAAGCTCAGGAGCGAACCTCGTTAAGTGTACTTGAGCTTCTGGTGGTTCTCAATACCAATACATTTGCTTAGTAAGATGCTCGAGAGCATGCTCTTAATACGATCAAATTTTAGAACAAGGTAGACTATTGACGGATAAGTCGCTGTCACAAGGATTTCAACCATGTCATTTAAAGTCAGCATTTCCTAAATTCTATGGTTGTTATAATGACCTTGTTAACAAATATAACCTATCATTAGGTCGTGTTTTGAACTGACACATTTCATACAAATTGTTCAGCTTTTGTTTTGTACTAAATTTGACTACGGAATATTCTTTCCACCTCAATCAATGCATAGGGCTCACGGCGGCTGTGACCGGTTGACAAGGAATTCTTACTTCTACTTGGCACACGATTCCACCTCTGCAATTTCTATTTTACGCCCATTTCTCAGATATGTATTTCTTGTAAGTTTTTCGAGATTGATCAGTATTTATGATCTTTACTTTTTTTCATTTTAAAAGCAGTTTGATTTCATGGCACAATTCCTAGAGCTTTAAAATAACCCCCTGTATCACGACCCATCCTAAATCGAATAACTGAATACTGAAAATACACATACTAGGATTATTATCCGTCCTGTAGTAGATGTTGATGTAACTGATGCTGACCACTCTTTCTAGATCTACTCTCCACTCTGCTGTCTGTTGCATATCATTTGACATTGTACACTGGTTTCCTACAACTGAGCGGTCAGAATATTTCCCATCCACTGCCTTCGCTGCTCCCCAGTCTGTTTCTTTACCTGGCCAGTTACTTTCCTGCCAGACGGGTCTTCCAAGAGCTAAATTTTCTTTAACAAGCATATTTAGTTTTAAAATTATTTCCTTAAACTTGAAAACAATTAAAATTTTTACTAATATGTTATTCATTAACAAGTGTAATTATTAAATATATAACACATAGATGGGATAATTAAGAAAGACATTTCCTAAAATCTGTTTTGTCTTTTGGAAGATATTGTGCTTTTACTCCTATTAATTGTTTTAAACGCTTACCTATGGCCCGAGTACATATTGCAAAATGTAAGAATTGAATTATTGCAAGGTTCATCTTCAATCTGAAAGGAAATTTAAATAAGAACATACATATACCATCTTCATCTTCGTTTTGTCTTTTAAGTTATTTTGATCTAAACATATAAAGTGAAATTGTCTTTGTTTATTAAAGCCGTTAATTTATATTTGTTAATTTATCTTATATGTTTTATTGTTGTGATATGCATTCATCTAAACACGATACAATTGTTATGTTAAAATATTCCTAAGTTAGGTTAGAGACAGCCAAGGAGCTCGGATCACCGACAAAATATGTCACATATTTTGCATAAAGTTTTAAAAGCTATATTATATTTGAAAAAAAAAAAGATTTCCTCTTTTGCAATTTTTATCTTCTCATTTAGTGGATGATTCCCGAAGTAATATAACCCGGTACTATTACATTTATTTTTTGCCCAACGTAGTAATGTATTCATGTAATCCAAGGGTAACATTTGGTCAACAATGTATGTCGCAATGTGTCTTGAGGGCCAACATTGTAAAGGTACATGTTGGAATACACTAGTAATCGTAATGCCAACATCCGACCAACGATGGGCACGCGTTCAACTGACTGGCTTTCAAGAAAAGTTGCTCAACACAATCAATTCCTGTATTTCTTTTTTATTTCCATGATAACACCAGAATGAATTTTATCAATTTTGGAAAATCAACTTATTCTTAAGACAAGTGTTTAAGAGTTTTCTGGTCTCTTTATTAAAAAATCTTATTGAATGCAATCAACAGAGGAAAAATGAAGACAGTTCAATGATTTCTCAAGTTTATTTCCACATCAATATTATCACTTCAAAATTCCTCTAAATGGGAATCCACGATTTCAAATTTGTAGAACGTAGGAATGTTAAAAGTGCATTTTCAACTGTCCTAACTTCGTATCACATTTGAATCAACCACTCCTCTTTCCTGTTCATGCGATTGTTGTTTCCTTATTCTAGAATCAATGCCTCCTACACAAACTGTTACATCAAAGGCCGTATGGCATAGATGATTTTATCACCACCAGTTGCTATGAATGATAAGAATACCATATTTTAAATTCATGTACTTTCAAAACTAGTAGCTTAAACAGACAACTAATTAATGTGCATGCAGATTTTCAGACAAATAATATCTTTGCACAAGTTGATAAATTTTTACATAAAGCATAAGTTTAATTTTAACATAACATTAAATTAAATTAGTCACACATATTACAACTATTCTTACATTTCATCCATTTTATCTTTCTTGTGTTTAAACGTTTGCTTTGTTCAAGTGTGGACGTGATAAAAAGTGACCGCCCAGAGTTGGCAAGTTCTGATTAAGATGACCATCTCCTAGGAATCTTCCTGAGCAACTGAATATCTACACTGACCTTATCATTCACAACTTTATTTATTATCTAAAATAAAACTTCTACTTGCAATTTTCGTACGTTACTAATATAAAATAATTAATAAAATATTACTTTACATAATCTAGGTTCTGGAATAATTTTTCATTTTAAATAAAACCAAAATTAAATGAATAATTTAGAAAAAAAAATACCTCATCTCTTTAACCATGTTAGTAACCAGTTTTTGTTTATAAGATGTTATGAAGAAACTACAATGCACCTCGGCTGGCCAGCATTACATTCCTAACACAGTGACCATGATTCATGTAAACCTTTTTCAGTTGGAGATACGTTTGGCCAACATTACATTCCTAACTCACACTGGCCTTGTTTATGCCAACATTTACTCTGATGGACAATGGATCTACAGTTGGCCGACATCGTATGGCTCGCAGTAATATTCATTGGGCAACATTGGAACAATTTAAAGATCACGCCTGCTAACACTAGGCAAACATACTGTTATCATATAAAATAACAACGTTATGTGTGCATTACGAACGAATTGGCCAACTTAAGAATTCTAAATTCCTTAGAAAACATAGCAAAAAGGAATTGGTTAACGTTTGATCAACGTTGGGCCAACAAAAGAACCCCAACATAGTTTGGCACTAAAGATTGATGGTATGTTGTTTAACGTCCCTTTCGAGAATTTTTCACTCATAATATGCATCAATAGAATTTAACTCACTAATGAGCCCTCCGGGAGTTTTTTTTTCATTGATTCAAAGGCATAAGTCTCATCATCAGAACAAGATGAAAACAATGTACTTGTCATGTTCAGTCAATCTGAATACGTTTTTTTTTCTTTAAATCTTAGTAACTTCACTAACTTTTATGTCTTTTTCCAGAATACTCATGAAAGTTTTACATGTGACATCCATGCATTACATAATGCAAGTACATATATTATTTTCAAAACCTGCTATAACAGACCATCCCCAGAACTACATAACAACAATGAAGAAACTCCATATAGAAATTTTTTTAAAATTCTATAAGTAAGGATTGATTGCATCAATCTTGTAAAAAAAAATGATATCCTTGACGAAATAAAAAGCTTGAAGAGAATGTAGATAAAAGTTTTAAGAGAAAATATATAAACTTCCAAAAGATTATTTTCTATAAATCTGTTGAATGTAATTTTTGAGCTCGAATATCTAGTTAGACACAATTGCTGTGGCAGTTTTTCCTGCCAGACATACATGTATCATCACTTCACTTGGTGTCAAGGAAGTGGATTCCTGGATTTATTGTATTGATACACGGTCAGGGTAAATATTTTACCGAGGACTTCTCTATTAAGAACAGCAATAAAGTTTTGAAAAATAATGTTCATGATATCTTTTTTGACTGAAAAAATATATATGACATTTTTATGTTGTATCACAAATTCCTTTTGGTATAAATTGAAGAATCACTATCAGTGTTCGACATTCACCTCGCAGTAAACATGCAGAAGACATAATTTATAAAATACATGTTTGCTTGATATATCTGTTTTGGAGGTGTTTATGTTGTTTGTTTTGACAGCATATTTGGTAAAAGATATTTATTGTTGTACCTTTAAAAACTAGTTCCTATATAAATCTTTACTAAAAAAGTCTAACATTCCTAATGTTTTACTGAGCAGTCACAAAAAGATCGATTTTTGACCGCAGAGTGAGATATTGGACCTGTGGACGAGATATTGGACCGCTTACGCCACATTATGGGCGGGATTAGCTAAGTCTTATTTGCATTCGTTGGTATGGAAGCCAGCGGAAAAGTAAATGTATAGCAAAAAATAAATAAATAAATAAAAGGTATAACAAAACATTTTTGGAATGTGTTCTCGGGCAAAATGCGTTTTGTCGACCCCTCGAACCAAACTGTTTGTCTTCGGCCTAACAGCCTCAGGCAAACCGTTTGGTTCTTGGGTCCGACAAAACGCATGTTGCCCGAGAACATAGTCAATAAATGTATAGTGAGATACATGTAAATGCCATTTCTACATAGCACTATAGAGTTCTTGTTGAAAAGGGACCGTTCAGATATTCAAGAAGTTTTCCTGGTTATATATAATTAGACAATGGCAACTCTCAGATCAGTGAAGTTACTTATTTTAAAATTCCAATGATTTGAATTCGATATAAACTACATACAAAGGACAAACAGCGCAATCTTACCTTACAAATGTAGAGAACTCGATAACAAAGGTAAAACATACATGTACATTGATATACGATGAAAACCAGGAAGTATATTTCCTACTAGGCATAAATATCCTTCATCGGTCTTGTTTGAGATAAAGCACCATATAGATAAAACATACATTGATATATGATCAAGACCAGGAAGTATATTTCCTACTAGATATAAATATCCTATCAGTCTTGTTTGAAATACTAGTAAAGCATCCTGAAGATCGTACGCTTGCTAGGTCTTACTTATACGGAGATTAACATAAAAGTTCACAGGATTCACTATAAATAAACAAATGAAAGATGATATATCAAAAGTGCAAATCAAATGACACACGAAACAAAAAATATCTCTCGATAAGGTAATGTTTGCCTTTTAAACATTGGTTTGCTTCTTTACCTTTTCTTTCGCACAAAACGGATATAATTTCAAAGTAGGTCAGGTATGTATGCATGGGTTATATTTAAGGAAATATTTTTCAAGTCTCTCTGGTATTGATACATGTACAGTATTTACCCTGGTATCATTCCATTTGCAACAGTTAGCTTTTACTCAGTTGCAAAACACTTAAAAGTAATCGGCAATACGGACAGGAACTTGAACATAATAAAATAACGATAAGAGTCAACAAAGGTTTACAATATTACCCCCCCCCCCCCTTCGACAAATTTTCGATTGGTCGAATACGATAAACCTTGTTCGGGTTTTGAAAATGGAAAATCACTGGACGTTCATCCTTTTTTCAAAGATCGCTTTGCGTTCTAACATAACGTCATTTCAGGGTCTCTGAGACGTCGTGCACAGTATTTGGGTTTTAACTTAGTAATTTGCACCAGTAAAGGACGAGCGCTTGTAGTTTTTAGTCATTTGTTCAGTTTTGTCTGCATAGATTTTTCTGCCTATTTGCATATAACTTCTATAACGTCCTATGATGAAATATTCTTTAATAGATTCCCAATACTGGCCGATTCCGACCACATGTAATTTAGTAGCATTTCGTTGCGTTCCATGCTTTTGACAAGTAACAAGGAAAGATTTGAATGCTTGGTAAAGTATTTTCACTAATTAGCAACATCCAAGGTAAAAGTAAGGTAATATGTGAAAATGTGCAAAACAAGAGGTAAACAAATGTTTCTTTAAAAAAATTATAAGCAAGTATTTGAAGAAATTGGTAGTGTGATTTTGATATCTAATCAGTTTTGTTACTATGACGCAAATAGCGTATTATGATATTTTACGAGACGTAGATTACAGATGTGAAGTTTATTCTGTTTTAAATGGACGATGAAATAAAGATTTTTTTCCCCTAATTTCCTAACAAATAAAATTTTATACTGAAAATACTATCTTAAAGAAAACAGAGCAAAAAATGAATGTCTAGTCTTATTTGTTTACTTTCTGAATTCTTGACGTTTTTGCGTTTAGACATCGCATAAAATAACGTCTAAAATGGATTTCTTGCATACTTGGTAAAAAAAAACCTAACGTCAGCAGAAAATAATAATAATAATAAAACTAGAGACTCATTACTAGTAATGAGAAGGTCATCCGTTATACTACTTCCTGTTTGCATGAACATGTCTTTTCCAACGTCGGTATTAGCCTAAAACTTATGTAGAAACCAAATAACTTAAAAATTTAATTTTTTGCTTCGTTTCCTGTCAAGACCGGAAGTAATGACCACACATGATTTTTACACGATGCAAATGAACTGATGACTGACTATAAGTCCTGAAAGTTTTAGACTTTAGTCTATTACTGTTGCCGAACAATTGTGAGAACAAATTCTAATTTTGAGGACAGGAAAACACACGACCGGAAGTTAACTGAATAAAAATCTCTGAATTTTCTCTTGACTTTTCCAGTATCTACAGCATATGTAAAAAAAACTTCAAATACTTATATATAAGTGATATTTATGAGAAAGTTAAACCACGAAATAACATACAAATGTAGTTTATCTCTTAAAACCGAAGTTTAAAGTCTTTGTTTCCGGTGGAATCTAACATATTTCAAAATAGAGAAAGAGAAGCAATAAAGTGACGCAAGATTTAATTTTAAAAAGAAAAGTTGAAATTTTCAATTTCTTTGATCACTTCCTGTGACGACCGGAAGGGACGGCTTATGCGTTTAACCCTATGTGTTTTGCCTACTCAACAAGGTTTATTACTCCTATAAATTTGGTGTCTTAATCTCATGCCAATTCCAAAATCTTGCTGAAACAACTTTTCATTTTGAGGACAAGAAAACACGCGACCGGAAGTAAATTTTACTAAGATACTTCACGTCACTCTAAACATCTGCAGTCTCAATAACATATATAAAAATCATTTAAAGAACTCTATCTATAGGCGATATGTATGGGAAAATTAAAAACCCTATTATGTAGTTTTTCTCTTATAACCGGAAGTTGTCGTTTTTTGCTTCGGGTGAGACCAACACATATCGTAACTGTGAAAGGATACAATTATATGATGCAAGTCTTATTCAAGAGGAGAAAATTTGAAATTTTTGATTTCTTTGATCACTTCCTGTGACGACCGGAAGTGAAGGCTGACGCTCTTAACCCAAATGGTTTTGTCTAATACTCCTATAAGTTTGGTGTCTAAATCTCTTACTGTTTCCGAGATCTCACTCGGACAAGTTCTCATTTTGCGGGCATTTAAACACGCGACCGGAAGTGAATTTTACAAAGATATTTGACGTTACTCTAGACATTTGCAGTCTTGATAACATATTCAAAAATCAGTTCAAATACATTATCTATAAAAAAATATTTATGGGAAAGTAAAATACTTTTTTCTGCAATGGTTGCAACAGATAATTCCGTGGGGAAAAAAAAGATATTTCATTCATACATCAATACCTGTATCAATTATCATATAAAGTAGGTTTAAGTTCGTATAATATTGTAGTTTTGATTGACATCATGAAATATTCCATTGATGGAATAGCCCATTGCTTGGGAATTATTTCATACGTGGCCCTGATAAACCGGCTCTAACTATAAAGTTTAAAAACTTAGAATCTTGTCAGTAGAAACTTGTCAGTAAATATTTCTGATTTTTCTATAATTCACAATATATCTGTGCTGCCCCACGGTACGGAACCCGCAGCCAGAATAAACCACTAGACCTCTAAAGTGTTGACTGACTTTATTGGTAGATGATTGGTAAAAAGCTGGAACAAAAGAAAATTTGGTATAAGAATAAATTAACAAACAAAGAGCACAAGGTGACTTATAAAAAGAATACAATCCCAATTTATGGCACAAACTGGTTTCCATACATAAAAATTTTTATCAAGCCCCTAGTTTAGTAATTCCTGAATTTAAACACAATAATCTGAGCCAAACACATATTCAAGTAATACTGATAATATAAACTTTACATGTACATAAAGAGTGATACATAATAATACTGAACTATATCAATTTAAGAGACTAGATAGCACAATGAATAAGTCACGTGATCAACAGTAGTAAACAATCTAAATCAATTCCGTTTGATATCAAATTGATACACAAATAAGAAACGAAATGAGGCAAATCTCAACTGCTTCACAGTCACTAAATAAATGTCATAACTTACACTGTGGTCAGCTTCCCGAAACAAAAACATGAACACATATTGCTTCGCCGGAAGCACATGTACCCCGTTAGCACATGGGGAAAGTCAGGTATGGAAGCTGTGGCGGAACAATATCTGTGTATTTATTCCAGTAGGATTGGTTTTGCCTTACTATTTTGTACTTCTAGAGTCTTAATTTGTATTTCTTCACTCTTTCTATTTCCACTAGCTTTGGGTTGTAAAAACCTTACTATAAAACCTCTTAGTTCGCATTCAGTTGTATCCCACTTCTATTGATTATTGTTTAAAATGGGGTATTTTTCTTTGAACTCTGCAATCCTATGCAAATACCTCACACCTCATCTCGTAATAAAAATGTAATGAACTTGAAACCAGAAGTTTCTGACGAGACTGTAGCTCTACTGGTTTGTACTTATAATAATGGAAGATATTTAAAGTAGCACTTGGACTTGAAACTTTGCAACAGTAATATATAGTATAACTATCCTTGTTGTAGTCTCTTTTTGTGGCAAGATTTATTGCATTCAGACTAAAACTGTAGGAGGAGTAGCCTTTTAAAAGAATTTTACAGAAATTTCGATTTTAGTAACCATGGCAACATGATTCAACAGAAACAAAAACACAAAAAGACAATTTTGTATCTTAGTGTAGTCTACTTGTGTGCAAGTTATATTGAAATCATATCAAAACTGTAGGAGGAGTAGCATTTTGAAAGTTTTTTCAAGGAAATTTCTATTTTAGTAACACCGTTCATCGAAATCAAAAACCGATACATAGAATTATGTATCTTAGTGTAGTCTACTTGTGTGCCAAGTTATATTGAAATCAGATCAAAACTGTAGGAGAAGTAGCGTTTTGCTTTTCACAGAAATTTCTATTTTTAGTAACCATGGCAACACCGTTCATCGAAATCAAAAACCGATACACAGAATTATGTTTCTTAGTGTAATTTACTTTTGTGCTAAGTTATATTGAAATCAGACGAAAACTGTAGGAAAAGTAGCGTTTGGAAAGTACTTCCCAGAAATATCTATTTTTAGTAACCATGGCAACAGCGTTCATCGAAATCAATAACTGATATACAGAATTAAGCATCTTAGTGTAGTCTACTTGTGTGCCAAGTAATATTAAAATCAGCCTAAAACTGTAGGAGAAGTGAATTTTTAAAAAAATGTTTACAGACGGACAGACAGACATACGGACGGACGACGGACTCCGACCAGTAGAGCTAAAAACCAAAGCCTATATTTTCAAAATGTTTAAAAATTTACATTTAGGATAATTACACTGTGATCTGTTTTATTGATACCCTAAAACCTTGAAAACAAGCCGCGGCTTATGCTGCAATAGTGTCTGTATAGCCCCCTGCTGTGTCCGTATAGCCCCCATGAATAGAGGTCTTTGTACCCACAAATATATTCGGATAGCCCTCATAAATAAAACGGGGGAGGGTCTAACTTTAAAAAGGCGGAGCAAATAAACGTCAGAGCAGTTGGAGAGGGGTATTATTAATATTTATTAATAAGTCTAAATTAAGAATGCAAATAGTAATTTATTAAAGGAAAAGTTTTATAAAACAAGAACGAGAAAAAAACATGGTGGAATTGTATTCTGTAGATATTGGAAACAACAGAGATGTAAGAATTTTAAAAGAAGAGAACAAAATGTCTATCGTTATACGAGAATTATCTGATAAGCAAGAAGAAAATCCAGTAGGAATTGTGTTAAGCATTCATCAGTGGAATAACTTAAATTTGTTGGTAGGATTTGCAACGGAGTCATTACATCAACTGATAAATGAAGAAAATGAAATAAACTTTTTTCGTCGATTAGGTGATGATACGTACATCCAAGTGTACTCGCCATACAAATGTGTAACTTTAAGAAAATTTGTTTCAGCTCCATACTATAACCCACATCTACCGAAACCATATTGCCCCACATATAACCAGGTTAAACTCTGTCCTACTAAAGACGGTATTAGTTTACGAGTTTTAGAGTGGAATCATTTGACGGAGCGCATGAGGATCATCAATGAAATTATCAGACAGCATTCTTAAAAGTTTTGTGACAATATCTTGGATTTCATAAAAAACAATGTTGACAGTATCAGTATTTATCAGTTAAAATACAGGATCTTAATGGATAAAGAAAGAAATATACACGGACAGACATATGAAGAACAAAAATAGGAATTATATTTCGATTTTAATAGACGGAAAGGTTATAAATTTCAAGATGGAATTCATCAGAACGTTCCGTTGTTTTAACAAGAAAATCAAAAACTTCTATTAAATTGAAAGAAAGTAATGACTTCATTTTTTTTTCATTCAAATTGGGATTTGATGCAATAGTTTTTATATAATGAATATGGTCTCAAAATGTATATTACAAACAAGTAATACATTTCTGGTATCAAAACGTATTTGACAAACAATGAAACTTTGTTCATGGTATATATATGAATAAATATAAGTAAGTGTTTCAATAAAAGGTTCACACCTTAGTTTGTACATATAAAGGAAAAATAAAACAGTCAATCAAATACGGGTGAATAGCGATAGATATATAAATAAAAATCGAAGGGGTATGTTTGACTGTCAAAAAAAGTTGCAAATGAAGGAGAGAAAAAAGGAAAGGAGGTGAATGAACAAAGATAAAAGTAAGTGATATTTTTTATTGAAATAATGTTGTTTATAATAGTGAGTTAAATATATTTCAAAAGATGATATACTAAGTAAATGAATTTGACAAATGAAAAGATACATGTACCTTAAATGGGAAATTTATAAAGTCCAAATATATATGAGAAAACGTATAGTCACTTGAAAATAAATATGCACTACTTGTAAATCCCGGGTAATTTTAAAGCTCACTGATATCCTAATTGTGTCATTAAATTATTAATATCCCTTTGTAACACGGCAATGTCTGTAGTAAGTTTTTGTATTTCGCTATCTACAGTTTGAAGTTCATGTACGAGGAAACACTTCTCCGATTTTTTTTTGTCCAAGTCACAAATTAATTTTTCCTCTAACTGTTGAAGCGCATGTAATTGATTATTTTTTGCCGATGTTACATCAACACGAGTTTCAAGCTCCTCATCATGCGAGAATGTGTTCGAACTAAAGAAAAGAAAGATAAAGATTACACATTGAACAAGAACGATAATTGTAAAAATTAAAAGAACCCTTATTCGGGATAAAAATAAGAAACCCTTATTCGGGATAAAAATAAGAAAAGTCTAAACATTCTCACCTTTGAGAGGAAGCTATAGGAGATCCTGGTGACGATGATCTGTAACAAAAAAAAGATCATAAAATAAAAGTTTATATTTAAAAAATTATTTTTTAAAAAAGTTTTTTTTAAAATAATAGTGAAATTAAGTTTTATTTAAAAAAATACCTTGACTCCGTAGATGGTATTGATGACTGGTAAGGGGAGAACCTCCTTTTAAAAAGAAAAAAAGATATGTGTTAACAAATGGGAAATGCTTTATCGTTATTTTAAAAAAAGTGAGATAACATAATAGTGGAAATACCCTGTAATGGTTGATACAGATAACAGAGATGCTTCCGAGGGTGAGCTGAAATATATATGTATATATATTCGTAAAAAAATAAATAATGAAAATATAAAGACTGATATACAAAATAGGATAAATTGTGTGCATAAAAATACCCATAAGAAGGCGTTGTTTCAGAGCATAAGTCTATCAAGTCTTCGTCACTGTAAATTTAAATGAAACGAATTATTAAAGTATGATAAATATAACGAAAGAGCATCTGTAAGATAAAAAGGAGGAGGAGGTTAATCAAACCTTTGCAAATCTTTATATGTAGTGCGGAGCTGTGGATTTTTAATCAACCTATAAAACAATAAAACTAATCTTACTAAGGATGCAATAAAAGAGAGAGAAGTACATGTATCAATGAAGAAGACTGTGATAAAGTTATACTTACATTTCAGAGATCATTTTTTGGGCCATTCTGGAAGAGTGTTTTAAGGGATGGGAAATAATTTCCAAACGTTAGCTTAAAATTGCAATTTGTAATGTATTATATGGGTGATACTGTGTTATATAGGATAAAATATGTAAATGAGGAGCAAGATGAAACACGTCAAAAGTGAATGAAGACAAAACAATGAGTACTTATATCAATCTGGAAAAATAAAAAATAAACATATATTTAATGAACTACCTTCGAAAGCAAATTCTGTAAATGTGTATTTTAAAAAGTCTATATATATATATATATATATATTAAAAAAAGGGGGGGGCTTAAAGAAAACAAAGTTTACGACATGTTTATAAAATGCATAGAAAAAAAGAAACGAAATGAAAAGATAGAGAACGTTTTATTTAAACACCCGTCATTAAGTATTACAGAAAAGTATTTAATAAATGTCAAAGAATCAGAATACCGATCTAAGTTATCATCTTTTACAGTGAAAATGAAGTCAATTATTAATATTTTGTTGTAAAAAAAAATACAATACAAAAATAGTAAATATGTCATATAAGGTAATTTAATTATTAAAATAAATGAAGAAGGGCTGCAGGATTGTTAATTATAACCACGGATATTGATGGCATCTTAAGTGCTCGGGAAGACGACGAATCAGCCGAATATCCCGATGAACAGCAGAAAGTAGGGAATATCCTCGTTTCACACTGTTCTGTATATAAACTACTTCCAATGGACTACGAATTTCATTGTCAGTTCCATTAACAAAAATGTTGATGCAACGGTGGACAAGTCGTAAAGAGTTTCGTCGTACTATCAAACGTCCTGCAGAGGTAGTGATAAAGGGAACGAGCCATGTATCTAACGATCCATTAATATATGTAATTTCCCTCAGAACTGCTTGTTTAGAATTTTGAACATCTTTATTCCAAAGGCACACCATCATGTAAATCCGGTACCGTATTTCATACGGCAGAGCGGCTGCTAAGAGAAATACTTCTTCTATAAAACTACAAGAGATTTTTAAAAAAGCTTGTCAGTCATTGCCTATTTTATTTTAAAGAAATCATTTTTTTTAAGAAAAAAAGTTATAAAAAAAAAAAAATACTTGCATTGCTGAATCCATTTCTGACAACTATCCAAAAAAATTAAGGAGAAATGTAGGTTCACAAAGTTTTACGAAGTCAAATAAATGATATTTAAAAAAAAAAAAACAGTGGAGAAACGAGAAAGTTAAGGGAGTCTGAAAGTCTATACAGAATGTTTAGTGCACGACATTTTCCCTATTCAAATTCACTGATTTTGTCAAGAAGAAAGCGGGACAATCTGATAACGCTTAGAACAAAACAAAATAGAGTTATCTCCATTGATTTATACTGGAAATCATCGGCAGATTGACATTATCAAATCAATATATATATATATAATACAGTAGTTTTATTATGATGATAAAAAGTAGGCTTTTGTTTCACTCTGAGGGTGGCCAAGTAAATTTCAGTTCAACTCCAGGGTAATTCAGTCCACAGTAGCATGTATAAATGCTCAAATATATGCCATGCCACTGAAGGAATACAAACACTTTCTATAATAGTTTATGTTTTCTCACACAAGGAAACAAAAAACAAAACAATGTAAGTCAGAAGGCATTTATTAATATCAAGATATATGGAAACAACACGTTATGGGAATGTGCATGAACAAAGTTCAAAACGCGTTATGGGAATGTACATTAATAAAAGTTTAGTTTCATTAAAGCGTTAAAGCAATATGAACAAACAATACCATTATAGTTCAATTATATAAACTTCAGAACAATGAGGTAAATAAGTTAGCATCAATATATAAACGATGCTTTTAAAACAAAGTCATCTTTCTCCTATATAGGGTTGTCCGTAAAGTTCATAGACAAGTTATTAAACAAAGATGTGTCATTAATTTTACTTAAAAAAGCAATATGAAAGAACTAAGTATTTCCTGACTATTAATACATTGGTAAAGAACGTGACAATTCTTAAATATATAGTCGTTCGATCCACAGGATTTAAAATCCAGACATTAAATAATTGAAAAATGATCACAAAAATGTACCTGAATTCTTAAAAGTAATGTAAATTTACCCAAAGCAATTGTTCAAACTTGTAATAAATGAAAAGAATTATACTTTATGGCTGAGGATCGCATATCCTTAAAAAAAGTGATACAGTGTAAATTTTCAACTAAACATGTAATTTACGAAGATATGGGATAATGTAAAAAGATGTATTCAGGAATGTATAAAAATATGAAAAAATCATGAGTTTTGTTCCACAAAATACAAATGAAAAGAAAAAATCAAAGAAGACCCCCAAAAAATTTCAAATTCTTATACTTTGCCTGGGCCCTAGTTACCGCAGGACTTGCATCTGACGGGTCTCTAGGATTTCTCCGTTTCGCCGCCCCCAAGGCCAACTTGTCAAACTCGACAATCAATTCATCCTCAGTAGTGTCCTCCTCGTCATCTATGTAGCGGGGAACCAACTCCACTATGGGAATGTCAGCCGGAATCAGGTGGCGGTTGCGGCGGCGGCGGCGATACACCACACAAATGATAACAAATGCAAGGCCGGTAGGGAGGGTGACACCGAGGACGATAGATGCGACTACACAAACAAAGAAAAGACGTAAACAAAGGATATAAAGCAACAATGGATAATAAAAGCGTGCACAATAGAAAGTTTTATGCAATTGAAACATTTAAACGACTATGCACTTGATATCGGTTCTTCGTATATATTTGAAGACATGGATGAATGAAATGAAAAAGTATCTGTTGAAGATTCATTTGGATCATCTTCATTTCGATAGATCAGATTTTGATCATTTAATAAAGTAATTGATGTTTGTCTGTAAACATTTGCATGAGCTAAACATATGCTTTGAGTTAATTTATGCTTATTATTGATGCGTTTATAGCGTTTTAAAAAGAATAAAGGAAAGGCTACAACAGGTATGATTAAAAAGGACAAAAAGCTCAGATACAGAAAGCCATGCTGTGTAGGTCTAGTAAAAGTAGGTAAGGTGCTATTGATATATAAAGGAAAAACTATTACTGTTGAGTTTGTGTCTGAAAAGAAAAACAAAATTACACAATTAGGAAATTAATCAATTTAAAAAAAGAGAAAAGAAAATGCCAAGTGATTGATTATTAAAGAAATGATTTTCAGTATTACTTTGTTCAGTGCTGTTTTTTGTATACGCCAGAGAACTGGTGTTGAGAAATACATGTGTTGCTTGTGTTCCATAACCTGTAGTATCACACAGTCAGAAAATTAAAATTGGATGAGACAGAAAAATTAAAGAAACTATCAGTATTACTTTGTTTAATCGCAGGGGCATCTTATCCACTCTGTTCTCTACTTCACATAATAAAAATGCGCTCGGAAGACCTCGGGTACTACCCTATTGTCATCCGAGTTTCTTGGGCGAAGAGTTGCACACTGTGCAGAAAGCTGGGATTTTCGTTGGCTAAAAGCTATTTTCGATGGATATATATGGAATATTTTTAGCCTGGATAAGTACTAAGACATCATTTGCGCTAGTTCATTTCAGGATTTGTGTAACTTTTCTCAAGTAAGTTGTGTGTTTTTTTTGACTTAGTTTAAAAGGATCGTGTGCTACTTTCGATTTAGAACAGAGTGGAAAAGATGCTCTGTGGTTTAATGCGACAGAGAATCGGTAAACGGAAAAACATGTGTTTTTTCCGAGTTCCGTAGTCTACATATAATTTTCTTTTTATCAAATTGTATATATAAAAACGCAAAACACATAATGTATATTTATTTTTGTCTAAAAATTTCATGATATTTACTTTGTCCTGTAGATGAATGAGAGGCAGATGGGGTGACCAATTCTGGTGTGCCGCCCTGCTCACTCGTTGTCGCTTTTTAAAAAAAAAAAGGAAAGGGGGAAATTAAATGACCAAACAGAAATTTTTAAGTATATTTCATTACGTAGAAAGACATGATCACTTACTTTGTCCGGTACCCAGGGGGCGGGGGGAGGCAGATGGGGTGACCAATTTTAAGGTACCGCCCTGCTCACTCGTAAGCACTTTAAAAAAAAAACAAGGAAAAGGGGGGGGGGATATAAAAGATCAAACAAATTTTTTAAAAGTATATTTCATTAATAACCAAAGAGAGAGAGAGAGAGAGAGAGATAACTTACTTTGTCCCGGTACTTAGGGGGCGGGGGAGGCAGATGGGGTGACCAATTTTGAGGTACCGCCCTGCTCACTCGTAAGCACTTTAAAAAAAAAAACAAGGAAAAAAGGGGGGGATATAAAAGATCAAAGAGAAATTTTTTAAAAGTATATTTTATTAATAACCAAAGAGAGAGAGAGAAAGAGAGAGAGACATAACTTACTTTGTCCGGTACTCAGGGGGGAGGCTGATGGGGTGCCGCCCTGCTCACTCGTTGTCGCTTTTAAAAAAAAAAGGAAAGGGGGAAATTAAATGACCAAACAGAATTTTTTTAAGTATAATTCATTACGTAGGGGGGAAAAAAGAAAGACATGATCACTTACTTTGTCCGGTACTCAGGGGGCGGGGGGAGGCCGATGGGGTGACCAATTCTGAGGTGCCGCCCTGCTCACTCGTAAACGCTTTAAAAAAAACAAGGAAAAGGGGGGGGGGATATAATAGATCAAACAGAATTTTTTAAAAAGTATATTTCATTAATAACCAAAAAGAGAGAGAGAAAGAGAGAGACATTACTTAATTTGTCCGGTACTCAGGGGGCGGGGGGAGGCCGATGGGGTGACCAATTCTGAGGTGCCGCCCTGCTCACTCGTTGTCGCTTTAAAAAAATAAAAACCCAGAATGATTCTTGTGACATAAGAGAGAGAGAGAAAGAAAAACAAAATATGTCAATTCATCGTTTAAAATTTAAACAGAAAGTAATTTATACCCGCTTGTGTTGTCTTCAACTGGGAGGAGGAGGAGGAGGAGGAGGAATGGCCATTATCGACTAAAAAAAGTTATGAGAGAGTGAAAATAAAGTATTCTGGGAAAATATGAAAAAAAGTATGCTAGAAAAATATTTTTTAAAAAAAAGTATTCTATCAAACAAACAGACAAAAAATTTTTTTTTTTCTCTGTCTGTACACCTTCTTTGTTTTTAAAGCAATGTTGCGTTTATTTTCTTTTAAAAATTAAAATCAGTTTTTTATATATAAAAAAAGAGAAATTCATTACCTCGCCTAGGATGGAATACACCGCTGTCAATAATCGTCATCTCATCAGTGTCATACAAAATGCGGTGTGTCCCCGCAGAAAACTCGACGTGAAGGACACGCCTTTGGATCTCCTTATACGAGAAAACAATACAACTGCATTCTCCCTTACATTTATTAAAGTCAGATGTGCAACAAAAAGTTGCACTTCTGCAAGATTCGGCACTTATCCCCATGATCACTGTTAGACAAAAAAAGAACACTGTCGCTTCTCTGGCTGCCATGTTGAAAAGTGAAAAAAAATGTCTCACGGGTACAAAAGTTGAATAGTCCAAAAAAAAAAGTACTATAAAAGACGAGTCCAGTACAATAAAGGATGAAAGGGGGGATTATGACATCAAAGACACTGTTGCTGTATCAAACAAAAATGAAAAAAAGATCGGACGAGTCTAAAAAAAAAACAACGTGGGAAGGGTCCAGTAAAAGGTCACCTACATATGATGATAATGCGTATTATGTAGATAAGAGAGAGAGAGAGAGAGGAATATCAAATATACTTGATATCGCCATTCTAACACGCAATCCCATATCAAACAAGAGGCCCAAGGGCCTTATCGGTCACCTGAGTACAACAATTTAGAGGATCCATAAACTGATAAATGAAGCTTTGTTGCCCAATAGCAAGAAAAATACTATGATTATGATCAAAAAAATAATTGGTCTAGTATCTTTCTATCTGTCCCCCATTTACCACTATTACCATACAGACTTTTAATAAAATGTCTATATTATTACCTCTCACATTGGCCTCACTTGGCTTTTGCAGAACATTTAAGAAGATAAGTTATTTTTGTTTCATTTTTATTCATCTATTATTTCCAAGTTACCTGATTATTAAAACTATGAAAGTACTTTTTGTATTATACAATAAAAGTTCTTGCATAATTCTCTTATTCTATTAACCTTTCAAATACATTTTCTACAGTGATTAATAATCAAAAGTGAATGGCAAAGGGGAATAACTTCACTCAATAGAATACAAATTAATAGATCCCTGGCCAGGACCAGAACACTTGACTAAATGGTCCAAATTTCAGAATTCTGGTAAAAATACCCTTGCTCATTAAAACTTTTACTCTGTTTGCTTCCAATATGCCCAGGAGCAGAGGAGATTTTCGAAGAAATAACGCATTTTCACTATTTAACACAGCCCTACCCTAACACCAGAACCCATGACCTTGGGTCAAGAAAATTTACAGATTTGGAAGAGGAACTCTCATCATCATAACTATGCGATTAGTTGAAGATTTTCAAAGAATTCACACATTTTCACTATATAATCAAATAGAGCCCCCCCCCCCCCCTTTAGAGAAACATCAGAACTCCTGGGACCACAAGTTTGAAAAAATTTGTAAAAGCATTCTTGCTCATCATAACTATACACTTGTTTCTTTGCTTTATAACCAGGAGTAGAAAAAATATTTTGAAAGAAATTATTAATTTTCACTATATAATCAATAGAGCCTCCCCCCCTTTTCATCAGAACCCTTGACCCAGGGGCCATGAAATTCACAATTTTGGAAGAGGCAGTCATGCTCATTATAACTATGTACTTAGTTAGTTTATTTCATACCCAGGAGCAGAGGAGAAGATTTTCAAAGATTTAAAGTATTTTCACTATATAATCAATAGAGCCCCGCCCTAACACCAGAACCCCTGACCCTGGGGCCATGAAATTCACAATTTTGAAAGAAGCACCTATGCTCATCATAACTATGTACTAAGTTAATTTAGTTAATTCCCATGAGCAGAGAAGAAGATTTTCAAGGATATAATGTATTTTCACTACATAATCAATAGAGCCCTGCCGTAACACCAGAACCCCTGACCCAGGGGCCATGAAATTCACAATTTTGGGAGAGGCAGCTATGCTCATCATAACTATGTACTTAGTTAATTTATTTAATACCCTGGAGCAGAGAAGAAGATTTTCAAAGATATAATGCATTTTCATTATTATAATCAATAGAGCCCCACCCTAACACCAGAACCCCTGACCCAGGGGCCATGAAATTCACAATTTTGGAAGAGGCAGCTATGCTCAACATAACTATGTACTTAGTTAGTTTATCTAATACCCAGGAGCAGAGAAGAAGATTTTCAAAGAAATAATGCACTTTCACTATATGATCTATATAGCCCCACCCTAGCACCAGAACCCCTGACCCTGGGGCCATGAATTTCACAATTTTGGTAGAGGGCTCAATGCTGATTACAATCATGCCAACAGTTTGACTGCTTGATGTCCAGGAGTAAAGAAGAAGATTTTTAAAGATTGCATTAATTTTTGTGGTTTTAGCCCCACCCCTCAGGCCCCAGGGGGGCAGGGACCATGAAATTCACAATTTTTGTTCCCCTTCACCCATAGATACTATATACCAAATTTGGTTGACTTTGGTTGAGCGGTTTCAGAGAAGAAGCTGAAAATGTTTAAATGTTAACGCACGACGGACGACGGACGACGACGGACAAAAACAGATAGCAATAGGTCACCTGAGTGACTCAGGTGACCTAAAAAGATCTACCCATTCCACATAAGATCTACCCATACGTAAAAGAGGGGAGGGGGGGGGGGGGCGGCGGCGGCGGCTAATTAAACAAAAAAAAGTTCATTTATTTATGTATTTTATTTTTGTAGGGTGGAAAAAAAAAAGATGGCATTTCAATGTCGTTACTGTTCCAGAAGTTTTGAGAATGATGTTGCGTATCGCTTTCATGAATATACCCATGAAAGAATCGAGGAATTAAATTTACTTATTCCAGCTAAATTGAAAAAAAACAATGCAAAACAACCCGAAGATTCCCAGCTTATTCAAAAATGCAGATGGTGTGGGGCCGAATTTTGTGATAATGAAAAATTATTTCGATTTCACGAAGAGTTACATCAAAACCAAACTGGAGGAGGTTCCAGTGATCAAGCTTCAAAGTCTCTCGGATATTCATTTACCAAATTAAATGAGAAAACTTTCAAGAAAAATAAAGCCATCGATCGACATTACGTCGTCAAATTGAATTAAGAGGTGGCTCAATCTAAAATGAAAGTTAAAGATGTCCAAGATCAACTGTCAAACTTGTTTAGTTCTACTTTGGAACAATCTACACAAAATCTCAATGACACTGATTTAATTCATGTTATTATTCATTCTGACACTCTAACTACTCCAATATTCGTGCCATTACAAAAAGTCGGAGGAATGACTTCAGAGGTGATAATGGATCATATTAATCATGTTTTAACCAGCCATGAGGACATGCCCCTAGATGAAAGTGTTATGTAGACATTGGTACAATAGAAGTACCTTCTGGTGAGTATACTACTGTGTATATAAACAAACACACTAAAATAAAAAAAATCATAATTTTATTATTGATGACGACATATAGGACATCGCTGATTTGGTATGGTGGCAAGTTCCCTATAACACTGTCTACAGCAAGAAAACTGACGACATTGTTGACATTTCAAATCACTTTTCACCTTGTTTTCTAAACAAATGGGACATTGTTCTACAGTTTTGAGTCTAGTTAAATCTGCCCACCTTGGAATTCTTAAATAATGTTCATTAAAACATCCGTGTTCTTCGTAATTTCCTGTGCGTCGAATTGTATTCAGTGCCAGGGACATGAAAACACGTTTTTAATTCGTATGGGTCACACCACAGAAAAAGAAATAATCCACGCACATTTCGTCTTTGTCTCGGATATTTAAAACGAATATACCCTTGAACGTGGAATGTCTGAAAATCTTTTTTTGAATAAGACCATACGATATAATTTAAGTTCTTATTGTCTTCATATCTCAAATCCATATCATTATACCGTAAATCCTCTTCTGTCATTGGAGAAAGGTCATAAGAAAAATACCAATTTTTAGACCACTTTTACATTGCCTCTTTCGTCATTTTCAGAGTTTATTTATCTAACTTTATTTTTAATTTTAAATACAGGAGGTCGAGGGCGTGCCATTCAACATCTTACAGGACCTTATTGTTCTGGTGCAAGAAAAAGATCGATTTTAAAAATTAACAATCAGGATAACACCTGTATGGCTCGTGCTATTGCTATGGCATTCGTGAAAGCGAATACAGTTCCAACCCAAGAATGGCACGGACTCATCAACGAAGATGATGATGATTGCACAGAAAAATTAATTTGGAAACATAAGAAAGCCCCAAATTGGTACTATTCTAAGCTACGTTTTCGTAATGATCACCTGGACCGACAGACAAAGCTTACCCACGAACTCTGCAGGTTGACAGGTACACCAACTAACCGACCGTTAGCTCTATCAGATATCGATGCTTTTGAACAGTTTTTAAATGTAGACATCTTAGTTATAAGGGCTGTCGGAGGAAACAAATTTATTAAGACTCCCCCTGAAGGAAGTCAAAAACAACGTCTTTATTTACATTTGGTTGAAGACCCAGATAAAAAAAACTTCTCATTTTGATGCTATTGTAAACATCTGTGGTTTTTTTGGCAAGTCCAAGTTTTGTTCTGATTGTTTAATCCCTTACAGAAATTTACATCAGTGCGAGTCTGCCTGTTATGTTTGCAAGAGAAAACAACGGTGTAGAGTATCCGATGTTCAGTTATCTTGTAAAAATTGTCACATGACATGTCGATCTTTATCATGTTACGAAAGTCACTTACAACCTCAAGGTAAAAGAAAAGAGTCGTCGTGTGATCGGTGGTGGAAATGTGTGACGTGTATGAAAGTAATAGATCGAAAGGTGAGAGACCCAAATGAACACGTGTGTGCTGAGTGGTTGTGCAAAAGTTGTGGTAAATATGTAGACTCTACAAATTTGTGCTACATTCGTGCAACTGAAAGCAAAAAATCAAAGCCTAATTTCATTTTTTTCGATTTTGAATGCACACAAAGCGCACGCACCTTACAGTGCTCTGACGGATATAATCACGATGCAGCTAGATGTAAAATCTGTAAAAATGAAACGGACTTGTGTTCGCTCTGTTCAAATTGTCAACAGTCTCACTGTGGAAAATTTGAACACGTCCCAAATTTAGTTATCGCACAAAAGGTCTGTATATGTGTGTCGATGAAAACGTTTCTCCGATCTCGAGATGTCACTTCTGCGGAACGCGATGTCCCCAGTGTAACCATTACGATAAAGAAAAATAAATGTTTTAGTAAGAATCCTTGTGAGGAGACCTGCGGTTTTCGTGAAGTTGTTTTTCGCGGGGAAAACGTACAGAGAAAATTTGGTCAGTGGCTTTTTTCGGAGCAGAACAAACATTACACCGTTATTGCTCATAATATGAAAGGTTACGACGGATATTTTTTGCTAGAGTATCTCATTGCAAATTCTATTGTTCCTCAGGTCATCTATTCGGGTTCAAAAATCATGTATATCCAGGTGGCAAATAAATTAAACATTCGAGTCATCGATTCGTATAATTTTTTACCGACCAAATTATCACAGTTGCCCAAAGCTTTTGATTTACAGGAGCTAAAAAAAGGCTATTTTCCTCATTTTCAACTTACGTTGGCAGTTACCCAGACGTTAATCAGTACGGATGTGACACTATGAGTGACAAAGATCGCAGTGCCTTCTTGACGTGACATCGGTCTAAAATTGAAAGTCGGGAAATATTTGATTTTGCGAAGGAAATCGTTGATTATTGTCGTAGTGACGTAGGTATCCTTCGTCAAGCCTGTTTGAAGTTTAGAGATATCTTAATGAACATAACGGGTAAAGTTGATTTTGACCTGAATGAAGACGGAAATATAGAATCTTACTTAAACGGTAGTGTTGACCCCTTTAATCATATTACCATTGCTAGCGTATGCATGTCGGTCTATAAAACTAAATTTTTGCAAGAAGAACTTAAAGTTAAAATTAGTCGTCAAAGTGAAGTATTGGGGTGGTTTCCGGGTAAACGCTTAGATGGGGATATCTACGTAGATATTCCCGACAAAGGATGGACAAAGGCTCAAGATATGCAGGAGAATGACATTTTCATTGAGGATACAGAATTTATCAGCAGCCCTTTGGCACAGGTACCTTCTGCGGGCTACCACAGAGATCAATTTAGTAAAATTTCCATTTCTTGGTTAGAATGGTTAATGGAAAAGGAAGATAGGGAAGGGATTCAACCTCTTTATATAAGACATGCCCTTAATGAGGGGGAGTATAAACTTCCAAATTCAAAGTACAAATTAGATGGGTATTGCATAGAAACAAACACTGCTTATGAATTTAATGGTTGTCTCTGGCACGGGTGCCCCACGTGTTATTCTAAATCTGAAAAACGACGAATGACAGTGCCCCGTACAAATCAGACTTTAGACGAATTATATGCTTTGACAAGAAAAAAAGAAAAATATATCAAATCTTTGGGTATGCAACTCGTGTCAATATGGGAACACGAATTTGTACAATTAATAAAAGACAATCCTGAAATGTCCGACTTTGTAAATTCTCTTGAGCTCCAAGAACGACTTAATCCCAGAGATGCTTTTTTGGAGGACGAACAAATGCGGTTAAATTATATAAAAAAGTTACTGATGGAGAAAAAATTCACTACTTAGATTTTTGTTCTCTCTATCCTTCTGTCAACAAATATTGCGTGTACCCTCTCGGACATCCCAAAATCATAATAATTTCACAAGCATTCAAGACTATTTTGGTATTGCCAAAGTAAAAATCCTCCCCCCTCGCAATTTATATCATCCAGTTTTACCTCAGAAAATTAATGACAAGTTAATGTTTACTCTGTGTCGGACTTGTGCGGAAAAAGAGAGACAACCGCTGTGTACTTGCGATGACGAAGACAGGTGTTTAACGGGGTCATGGTGTACGCCAGAACCTAACCGGGCTGTTGAAAAAGGTTATCAGATCCTCAAAATTTACGAGATTTATCACTTTGATAACGTCTCGTCACCCAATGATCCGCATAATGACCTCTTTGGAGGATATATCGATCTATTTCTGAAATTGAAACAAGAAGCTAGCGGTTGGCCTGAGTGGGTTCAAACTGAGGATGACGCGCTGCAATATATTCGGAGTTATGCAGAAAAAGAAAATATAGAATTGCATCATGATTCCATTTATAAAAACCCTGCTTTGCGATCTATCGCTAAACTATTACTAAACTCATTTTGGGGAAAATTTGGTCAACGTTTAAATATGCCCCAGACTTCTTTTTTCCACGAGACTGAAGCCGATAAATTTTTCAGGTGTCTTTTTGATCCCTCTAAAGAGGTCACTGACTTTCATATTATCAATGAAGACATGATAAATATGACCTGGAAAAGTAGTGGCGAATTATTGAAAGAGGATTATCAGACAAATATTTTTATCGCGGCTTTTACCACCTGTTGGGCAAGACTGAAATGGTACGACGTTTTAGACATGCTCGACACGCGTGTATTATATTTTGATACAGATTCTGTAATATTTGTAAGCAAAGTGGGTGATGACGAGCCCAATGTCGGGCCTTATCTAGGTCAATTGACTAATGAATTGTTTACTGATGATTACATCACGGAATTCGTGTCCGGTGGACCAAAAAATTATGCCTTTAATACGTTTAAAGGTCAACAGGTTTGTCGCATTCGTGGGTTTTCTTTGAATTATAAAAATGCGCAATCCTTGAACTTTACATCCATGTTAGATATTGTAACAGGTGATCAGAGCAAAACATTGACTGTCACTAACCCTCAAAAAATTACTAGAGCTAAACGTTCTGTTAAAGTTTATAATAGTGTAGAAAACAAACAATATCAGCTTGTGTATTCCAAACGAGCAATGCAAAAAGACTCTTATGATACATTACCCTTTGGCTATTAACCTGTATATAATCACAGTTACGTTTTTTTCTTTTATTGTTTTATACAAAGAACGCACAATATATGTTATAGTTATTCGAAAAACACCTTTGTGAAACAGTCATATATATTAAAGTTTGAGCCATTGTACACGAGTCTTTTTTGTTTTTCGTTCCTTCTTTTGTCGTAATTTGTCACGATGATTAAATCCGGGAGGAGGTCCATCTGTTGTTTGTTTCACAATAAATCCTTGTCCACGTTGTCTTTTAATGACCTGTCCTTGTTTCGTCTTCTTTTCCGTTTTCTGTGTGTTTGCGGCGACTGGTAATCTTTTAATGACCTTTCTTTGTTTCGTCTTCTTTGCCGCGACTGGTAAAACTTCATCATGGTTCATATTCTTCACAATTGTTGGCTCTTTCTCCTTTAACATCATGTTATACTTTTCTCTTGGTATTAGAATTAATTCCCGAGCCATCATTCAGCACACTCAGTACCGGTTTTATTAAGATAGGAAGTGCTAAATGTTTTTGTAACAGAATTTTCCGTTTAACACTCTTCTTTACCTTCCTACTGCTGAGAGAATGAATGGCGTTCTGATACGGAAGCAGTCTTTTAATATAATACTTTGAGAGTGGAAAAGTTCCCTTGTAGACGTTTAGAATTATTTCACACAATGCCTGCTGTTGATTTTCTGTCATAGTCTTTAATAATGCCTTTCTTTGCTTCGGATCGGCAGAGTATAACACCTTGATGAAAGAAGCATTTGATGTTACCAGTTGACTCATGGTTCTCCAAATACGATATAAAAATTCTGTCTTTATTACTTATTTGGGAGAAAATATTATAGTGTCTTCATCCGGAAATATGTGCGTGCGCAGTCTATATCTGTCTTCGGTAGCAGGATTCATATCAACGAGTAAATAGCCATACGGTTTGGATGTTGCTTTTTGATATGCATCTTTAAAATAGGCAGATTGACCCGGATACACTTGAGATCCGAATGACAATATCTGTCTCGAATCTCTTAAAGAACGAGATAATATTATGTAATGACAATTTAATGATAAACTGCGAAAATGTTTGGACTGCACGAATAGATTTTGTGTTAAGAAAAACACTGTGCAATTCTTATGATGTGCAGTGATGCTGAAAATCGCCACTGCTTCCTCGCTTTTTGACACTTGAGTCATTAAATCATCCAAAATTAACACCGTATGTGTGGAGCCCTCCGCCCATTCTTCTATTTGATCTTTTGAAGGTAATCCTTGAAATAAGACAAGATCAGATATCTTTTGTTCCATTTCTTCAAAGAGGGGCTGATACTGACTATAACAATATATAATTTTTTGAGGATGTATTTCAAACATCCCCCCTGCATTTAATAATATACGATAAATAAAATGCGTTTTTCCAGACATCGTTGCACCCGATACAAGACAGGTTGTAGGTGACCGAAACGGTAAAAGAGATTTTTCTTTCCACCAGTGCATTGTAGTTGTTTCCTCTTCCAATGTCTGATATCAACTGCTCACTGACGTGACATGACGAGTCTCTTATGTCGTAAAAATTGTATTTTTTTTTTAAACAAAAAAGACTTTTTCTTTATTTCAATGATATTTATTGACAAATTCTTGGACATACTTGTCTGGATTATTATTTCTTTGTAATATATGTACAATTTGAGGCAACGAATAATTATAACATTTCATCCACAAATAGAACAATACATGATAACCACACGTGTCACTGTCCTTGTTTTGAATCGGAACATTATTGTACATACACACATCACAATTGTTTCGGATAAAAACATCAAACGATTCCCCATAGTGGCGTGGAGACTTTCCAAAGCTGTCGTAAAATTCGGCGTATTTCTCGCTGTGAATCCAAAGCACCACCCAGTGCGTTCCCGGCAGATGTGAAGGGTCGGTATTACATATGTAAGCAGAAGGGTAAATGGGTACTGATTCAGGTAAAGTGTTGGAAGCAAATACTCCTCTTGTCACGTTTGATACGTGTCTGTTTCGTGCAGTAAATGCTCTTAATTCTTGGGAATTCATACTCGGGTATACTTGATATCTCTGGAATGATCTATCTCGATTAAAGCCGGAAATTCTGCATAAGCTAAACAGTTAAGCGTCTCTGTTGTATTAGCCGCAAATTTTACTTCTAATCTGACGCTTCCCTGGCGAATCAGGTTTAAATAGGCTTCTCCAAGGTCACTTGGGGCTAGACTGAAAGCATACACAGCATACCCTGCGTCAAACATTGATCTTGTAATTTTGAGGCCAGCGTCTTTGTTCCATTTTTCGGCCACTTCAAAAAGATTCACGAATGGTGTAACGTAATTCTTATTGGCTCTGATGTCAACCTTCATGGGTCTTGCAGGAATGCTTTCACCGTTCACGTACACTGCAATATCTTCTGCTAAATTTTGGAAATTAAAAATGTTTTTTGAGTAGTCACCAATCACGGCAGCTTGCGATATGAAGGCAAAATACGCCTTCGTTGGTAGATTATTGGACCATACATTCTGCCAGATAAAACTCCCTGATCCCTTGGGACACGTGTTCATTTTCACCTCTGTTCTCACTAAGGAGTATTTTGCAGTGATATCTTTCAATATTTCTTCATGATTGATTAAAACACCACTGTCCACTTTAATCATACATGCCTTAAATGATCCATCTATCAGTTCCACTTTGTATGTTGGAGAAGATTCTGCACTCATTACAAGGAAGGGTGCTCGGTTACGAAATAATTTTAGGTTTATGTCGACACCATTTAATATGTATTTATCTAAACGGAAAATGTCCTCGTACAAAGGCCCTTCTAAATCAAACACTCTGCTCTGTTGTGTAAATGTATACCGCTGTGCCAAACCGCCGTTTGTTCCACCGTTTGCATTCCCATCGTCCATCGTTGCATCGTCTAAGAAAAATAGTTGAGATTGTAATTGCGAGTCTGAGACATCGGTGCCACTGGACAAGATGATTTTTAGATAAGCTTTCCATGGGTAATAACTAGTGTTCAGAGACAGTAACTTTCCGTTCATATATGTGTCTATCTGGGACCATAGTGATTGCAAAAGGAGATTAACGATTCCCGTTTTCTCCTGGGCTGCTAATGGCGATCCGTCTGATTTAACGATTTTGCATTTTGCGTGTAAGCGACTCCTCCGCAAGTCAATGTACTCGTTTCCTTGACCAGGTATGGAAATTTCAATCGGGGCATCTTCTGTGTTAAATGATGATACTGGTCTGTATTCTGCAAAATATATTTTTTCTACTGCAACTTGGTTAGGTGGAACAGTAAATAAAGATAGTTCGGCAGGCAGACCGATTTCAGTAATTTTGTCACTAAGGAAAGCCATCTCTGACCATGCAATTATTTCCTTGCTCTCTTGGAGGTAAAAATATTAGAATCCAAACTTGTTTCTCCCGCCTTGCGTTTTCTGGTAGTTTATTGTGCAGATTTTTCTGCAGTTCTTTTCCGTGCCTTCTTTTTAACGTCTGAATGAGAACTGAATGACTTCTGCTTGTTTTCCGCTTTTATAGTCCCTACTGGGATGTGAGGAACATTGTCTCTTATTTCCTCTCGTAACTCTTCTTTTGCGCGCTCTTCTACGGCTGCCATTGGTGTCACCTTCTTCCCCACAACATCCTTAGATTCTTCTTTTGTGATATGTGGATTAACGGGTATCATGTAAGGCTTCTTTGAATATATTCCAGTAATTTCACTGCCAGATTGTCTCCCTTTATAACCTCTTGGATTAATCTGTCCCTCTACCATATTTTTGTAAAATGTTTTCCATATTCGTGGATCGGACACATACGTTGACCCAGACATGATTATTTTTCTTTATAAACTTCTTCACTTCAACAGCAGTGTCACTGATGCTTCTCCTTGTAAAAATGAGGCCTCTTGTCCGCCTGCATCCTTTATATATATGTGCACATCGTGTACTTGTCCAAGTCTCGTGGATACTTCGTAAGGATATGTGAATATTTTATTTGGATTTGTGTTTAAATAGACACGCCTTAATAATGGGAGTTCTTTATCACCAACAATTGTGTCTTCGCATAAATTGGTATAGATATAAACATCCGTATTGATCTTGCTTGATGGTAAACATGCCTCCAATAATGATATTGACCAGTATCCTGTTAACGTAAGAGGTCTGGGAAGATGAACGTAAAAGTCATGAGGCTTATTATTGCTAAACAAAGTGAGGCTATCTGAAGATTTTAGAAGCATTCGGATATCCATCATCAATGGTATTTTACACGTCAATCAATTCTGATTTTTTAATCCACGAATTATATTTTAAAGGCCACTGGTACCATGAAACTAATACTTCTTTCTCACCCTTTCTTGTCCGCTCTTTCAGGATTTTATCAACTTTCCATACAGTGTCTTCCTTTTTATTGACTCTCTGTAGTTCCTGTGCATAAAATGAACCGGAAATTGGTTCATCTGTATAGTCCTTCAGTTTATATATCTCAGTACCTTGACGACGATATCTGTCTGTAATTACAAATATCTCTCCTGTCCATTTCTGATCATATTCTCGTTGAAACTTATGTTTTAAATGTGATATTCGAACTTGATCGTTTATTTTGAACTTATATTGTTTTCGTCTTTTCTTTCCTTTTACGGAAACTCTTTCTTGTCTTGCATATTTGTCTCGCTTTGTTCTCTCTATATATGCATTGTATCTTGCCTCTTCTTGCGTCTCCTTCGTCACATTTACTGGAGCCATGTTTCCAAGTGGCCTGGATGGTGTAGCGTTTATGCTTTTAGTGATATTTGCCAATTCATCTACAAATCTGTACGACTGCTTCTGAACAAACATTCTGTGTAAAATGTTCTCTAATTTTTGGATACTTCGTTCGGCTAGACTAGTTTTCGTCTCGTTTTCCGTATAAATCGGATGAACATTTTCTTTCTTTAAAAATGCTTTAACCCATTTGTTCTTAAATTCGTTTCCTTTGTCCGTTCTCAGTACCTTAGGTTTTCGTCCTTTTTCGAATATTGACCGCAAACCTTTTATGACTTCTGCTGCTGTTTTCTGTTTCAGCGGTGCTGTAAATAGAAATCTTGAAAAAATGTCTTGTAATACCAAAATGTATTGTGTTCCGTCATTGTATTTTGAAATATTCTTGACGTCCTGTAAATTTCCGTCCCATATCGAATCTATTGAATCTGTTATGATATGACGTCGAGCAAATGTCCTTTGTACTCTTTTTTGCAGAGAGTAGGCATCTGTGTCTGATAAAAACGGTTTGATTCTATGTAAACCGATTTTATATTTTCCTTCACGTTTCACTATTTGGTATAACTTATATGGACCATTAAATGCAGCTGGGTGTTTTGTAATAGTCCATATTTTCTTTAAATAACGTTCCTCCTCTTTTGACAGCATGTTTATTACTGATAATAAAAAATCATTTCATATAAATAAATATCTTTCCTGAGTCAAATAAAACATAACGAATATTATTTCATAGCTCTTTTATTTTACTTAAATATTTCATTTCTATCTCTCAAATGTAATGCATTACAAAAAATGATACAAAAACACGTGTTTTAAAATGTCTCTGATACATATACATTATTTTTTTATTTTCCTGTCCCTTTGTGTACAGTTAATAATTCATCCATTCATTTGGATTACAGCTCTTACACTGTAACATTGCCAATTGATTGTCATCATCAAGATAACAGTATCTCACATTGTCTAACTCATTTTTCAACATTTTCTTCAGTTCGGGTATTGCCTTCTTGAATTCTTCCCACATCACAACTGGTAGTGATATCCCCTTCTTGGTTGGCATAACTTCTACTGCATTCTCTGGGCGCCACCATTTCCTTATATCTACCCACGTGTATCCCTGTTCCACAGCCACATATATGTTTTGCCCGAGATGTTTTTTGTAGAAGACTTTTCCATCGTCTTTCTTTGCCTCTTGTAACGCATTGTCTATGTCATTCAAGTGGTCTTCAATTAGCTGTTTAAATTTGTCCAGTGGAAGCGCTATCCCTTTCTTCGATGGATATAGTTTTCCTGTGGGACTCGTGTTAAAGTATCTTATATGTATGAACACATCTTCTTCGGATCGGAATCTCTGTGCTGACACGTGACAATTATTTCCAATGTCTAGTTCTATAATCGTATTTTCATTATACGGTTTTAGTCTCTTTATGTCCTTTTCTTCATCTTCTTGATCAAATGGTCTTTTCTGTGACATAAATGTTTCTCTTTCCAGACAATCCATGGTTATTTTCTTTTCGTCTCTCAAATAAATGCGTATTTTACTACTTTTAACTTGCACTGCTTATATATATATATATATAATCCATTTTACATTAAGACACACCTCTTTTCCCCTCCTCCTTTTTTTTCACCAGTATTTTACTTCTTACATTTTAATTTCCTTTCTTTTTATGATGTAAGCTTTTACATCATAATCATTTGGCATATCAATGCCTTTTTCAGATACACCTACTTTAAACGTTTGTTGACAAAGTTCTTTATTTTTACACCAATCACTTTCCATAATTTTCTGTCGATTTCTTGATTTAGAAATCACATAGACTTCCCATTTATATTGACATTCCATTATTTAATGACTTTTTTCCAGCTTTGCTCCTCCTCTTTGTCTCGGTGCTATATGTACACTTAAAAAATACTAATGGTTTAATAGTGATTATTTATAAATATAGACTCCTCCTCGGGGGGGGGGGGGGGCTATATGTCTTTTTTATTCATGGGGGCTATACGGACACAGCTGAGTTACAAAGACTTCTATTCATGTGGGGCTATACGTAGACCCTCTCTTTAAATATGATGGCTATCTGTACATATTTCGGGGTACAAAGACCTCTATTCATGGGGGCCATACGGACACAGCGGGGGGCTATACAGGCACTATTGCAGCAGGCTTATTTTAAGTTTTGGTAAGAAAGTGGGGGCTTATTTTCAAAACCGTCTTATTTTTTTTAATCGCTGCTTATATCAAAACAAAGAACCGGTAAGAGACGAGAGCATAATCACGACTTATTATCTAAACAATAAATTATAATCGATCAATTGTGAACTACCACATTTGGAAGAATATAAAACACATTTGGTTTGTTTGGTTGTTTTTGTTTTTTTTTTTTTTGTTAGAAAGGGATGCATATTATACACTATAATTGGATTTTAACAGGTTTTCTTTCAGATGAAACACTGCTACCATACCGACATAATGTAGTATTAACTACAGACATAGCCAATTCTTGTTGTTTACCGATATAATGTAGTATTAACTACAGACATAGCCAATTCTTGTTGTTTACCGATATATTAAAAAGCTTAGTAAATTATTGTAAAATATATTGGAATGCGAATTAAACTTTAAATTTCAAAAAAATAATGAACACAGAAACCTCATTTTATATCTTTTAAGGAAGTAATTCAATTAGTTTCCGAAGTTTTAGATCACCCCTCGTAATTAAAGAGTTGGTTCTTTTATGACTTTTTTATTTCACAGTTGTATTCATTTTGACAAGGCCTTTTTCAGTATCAACAATTATGACCTCTTGACCTTGACCTTTGAGTTTAACATGACAACCGTTGCCGTTTGCTACCATACGGGGACATCAGTGTTTCACAAACTTTTTTTTTTTAAACATTAGCTCCAAAAAAACTTTTTCTCTTTTATTTACTTATGTACCGAGCAGTTGTCTATAGTTTTTTTTTTAATATGTATAAATATCCGTACAGCGCATAATGTAGAATGTCTTAACAAACACCTATCTGGGTTTCAACTCGAGAAAAAAATATACAGTGTAGATATGTCTTTGATGACAGATCTTATAAATAAATTGAAAATCGGAAAACCTCTACTTTTTTCTTTTTAAATGATTATTTGTTGCAATAAGTGAAAATGATAGTGTGATTATTTGACTTTAACTTCATAAAACACCCTTGATAAAAAAGTTAGACCAGTAAGGACAGGAACCTGGCATCACTGTGTTTCTTTGGACACGTACAAATTTAAGCTTTAATTATATAATTCAATTTGTGGAAAGAAATATCAAGTACCTCAACCGTCAAATATTAAGCTTATTTTTTTTCCATAAAATTAAAAAGGACCAAGAACATCCATTGAATTAATTATTGTTTAGAAAATTAATGGAATATATTTGCTCATTCATTCAAAATACTGCATGCATGGAGAAAGATAGGTAATCTCCTTAGAGACGCATAATCTTGCATATATTCTACTGCAGAACATATGAACATCAAACGTTCCTAATTATATTTCATGAATATCTTTAATACAGTGAAACCTGTCTAATCCGACATGCTATGTAAGACAGATTTTGTGTTAGAAGAGACATGAAATAGGACTGCACAGTGTAAAGATCAGGGACATTAATAGTAGAAATGAGAATGAAATTCAATGTCGGAATTCAGGTTGTACAGGTGTCGGATTAAATAGTTTCCACTGTAAATAAGAGAGCAATCTTCATCCTAATTATCCATCGGGACATCTTCATGTGGCAGAAATATTTGTAATTTCCAATTTATTACAACACATATAAGATTTTTCTAGGTAAATTTTGTATTAAAAAAATATTTATTGCTTCTGGACATAGTTCAAACACAAAACCTCCTCAAAATACAGTCCTTTACCAGTTTTCCAACTTGATATAAAAACTATTACTTAAATTATTTTTAAAAAATGGATTGAACCCTATGATCGACATAGATTTACAATTGACTCTTTTAAGAGAAAGTTTTATCCGATTGATTTTCGTCAGTCTGTGATGTCTACTTCATTAGATATTGATCTGTTGAAAATAAAAGACAAAGAATTTAATTATGTGTCAGAAAAAAGCATACACTTTATAACTCTTGCGAATATTCTTATAAAATATATAATGAAATACCAAAAAGTAAATACTAGATATTAAGATTTAATGATGTTTACCTAGTGACGTTTGATTAACATCATCGTCCGTCTTACAGATGACCCGGATGTAACTACAGGATGCCAAGGTCTTTCCCATTTTGCCGGGTACCATTTACCGTTTAGGAAGGCGTAGTGGCAGTAATTAAACCACCAGCCCCCTCCATGACCCTCAGCACAGTTACCTCTAGCCTTGTCATTATCCTTGTCTTTGGTAGTGAATGACATCCCTGACTGATTAAGATCAGTATCTCCAGTATTTAACATGCTGTCCTCTGTAAAGAAAATATATCACAGAGATAACTGATTCATAGCACTTTATTCTTATACTCAGTAATACTGAAGTACGTCTAAGTCGGCTTCTCATGCTGTCTCCTGTGAGTAAGGATAAAGGTGACTGGGAATATTTTAAAAATGAAGATATGAAAAATTAATATGTATCAGAGTCTGTGTTTTTAAGTATGCGTCTCAGGGAAAACAATGCAAAACAGTCAATAAGCAGGGTTTATGTATTGATATCAATTTTTGTGCAATATAGTGTTATATTTTATTCTATATGCCACATACATTTTGTCATGGTTGTCTTTGTTCATGACTTAGAGTCATGTTACCAATAATATTACCTGTTGTCAAACTATGACCTTAAAATCCTGGAATGTAGAAATATTTGATGCAGTCTCAACAAATAATGACAATTCATGCATTGGAAGTAAATAAAAATATGCTGTATAGAGTATCAGTCAGGATAATAAATTTATTCATTACTTATCCAGTTTAAGTACAAAAATGTCACAAATCTTCCAAAGTTCATATTTCAAAAAAAAAAAAAAAAGAAAAGAAAAAAAAAATATTTGGGAACTTTCAGAGTATTTTTACACAGTCTTTAAGCACTGTATATTGTTTTCTTCTAATAACACCTTTAAGTACACACCATTATTAGGAAAATATAAGAAAAATATAATATATTTTTAGACTTTTTTCAAATAGGGCAGATATGAGGTCACAAACAATGCTATGTTTTAATATACTGCAAAGCATTACAAAAATGGTTAAAATAGCTCATATCTAGTGTATCATAATTTAGCTGGAAAAGTTTCAGCATGTCACTTTATAATATTTTCTGAACAATCAGGACAACTATAACACAATTCTATAAAAAAGGGACTTAAAATATTTTAATCAGAACATATATGTTGTCACGGGTAACGATATTATCTTGGCATGTTTTTTCTTTAAAATCATTAAATAGCCTTTATTCATTGTCATTTAAATATAAAGAACATGCTGCCATGTAAATACCATCACAGGAAGAAACAGGACCTTTTAGTTAAAAGTGAAAGGCGGCTTCCAGTGACTTTTCAGTGGCCATTCAGTCATTGAATGGAAGGTGCATTTCAGTGACATTTCAACCACAATTCAGGTACTTTTCAGTCACTATTCAGCGGACACATTTCAGTTATCTGTTGTGACCTTTCCGTCAACTTTCAGTCGCCTTTCCGTCATTTTTCAGTGACCTTTCAGTTGCAATTCAACGACCTTTTCATCGGTTTTTCATTAGTTTATCAGTAATTAATCCTTAATAATTAAAAAAAAATCTTTTCTTTAACTTTTCTTTTTCTTATCTTTAACTTTTTTTTGTTTTCTTATTGTGATAAAATTCAAATACGTAGAACTGGTTATGGTTAGATGTTCAGTTATACGTTTGTTGTTTACTTAAATGTTAAATTGTGATTATTAACTATAAAATTTATGTCTAAGAATAATTTCATTAATATTAAAGATTATAATTCAACTGAGGACTCTTAAAATTCAAAATGATTTCCGAATTTCTAATTTGTTGCATGAAAATTGATTTAGGAAAAGAGAATTATTCAAATGATGAAAAATAATAATCAAATATTCGTATCAGAATTTAATTAACGGACATAGAATTGTCTTATTTTTCTTTCTGTAAAATCTCTAAATTGGTGATAAATATTTTTACAAGCTGATTCAATTTAGTAAGTTGTTAAATGAATAAATATTCAGTCAATCTGAAAAAAAAGAAATTGAGGATTTCGATCAAATTAAACGCTCTTAATATGAACGAGAAAAAAGTTTTCTTTTTTTCAGCTCTAATATAGCTTTTCAATATTTTATGTCTACCTACCACAGTGTATAATGTGGTTAGTTTTCATGGACATAACTCTTAGTGAAAGACGAAAACAGAATTATTTATGCCTCTTGTTGAAAAGACTTACCATTGTAATTTTTGTTTCTTTATTGTTAAAATCGAATGATATTAAAGCTTTTTAAAAGATATCGTTTTAAAATTACTTTACATAATTTTTTAGATAGAGAATTTACGTGTACAACCTTCTCCGAGGTGAAGTTTCTTTAAAAAAAAAAACAGATACCCGTCGGCGATAATTGTCACCATCCCGATAAGAGATGTGTAATTAATAGCGATTCTCTGTAACCACTTAAACTTCTGCCACGCATGGTCACCGATTTTAATGAAACTTTGCCCATTATTACAACTTGACACCAGAAACATATATCAAATAAAATTTCGTTGCTATGTGTCTTGGTTGCCATGGCAACAGCCAGAAAAGTTGAAAAAATTGAGATTTTCAGCTACTTTAAATCTTTATTAAGCCTTAATAAACACTAAGAAAAACAAACAAACCGTTCTCCCAAAAACATGACACCTTGTTGCCACTTATGCTATAAAGAAACTATTTAGAATTTATCTCTAAGTAAGTGGTAACCATGGGTACATTTAGAATACATTTTAGATGCTGAAAAATGCTGAAAAACGCTCTATAGTCACAAATGATAGATGTTACATGATCAAACTCAATCAACAACGTAAGAAAAACAATGAAAAATACTTGACCTCATGTAATTAGGTATTGGCAATATTATTCTAAAAGTAACTTTCATGGTTGCCATGGTAACACAGTGTCACCATGCAAAATCTGTTGCTATGATTGGGTTAATGCTACTATCGTGAGGAAAAACAATAAAATTCATGACTGGCACATATGCATCCTTAGGACCTTGCAACACCGACAACATAAGAAAAATTGAGATTAATTGTTACTTTGCAGTGTAACCATGGAAACAACGTACTAGTTGTTTAAAGTAATATTTTTTTGCTGTTTTAGGAATTTACTAACCTTTTAATCAAGAAAAATATTATTTGAATCACCTTTAATAGTACTTATCTCGTAGAACTAAAGTTGAATATCATATATTGATAAAGGTTGTTAAAAAATACAACACTGTTGCTATGGTTACCAAGAAGAGAAAATGTTCGATTTTGTTAAGTTTTTGTCAATATTAGATCCTATGTGCCAGTCTTTTGCATCCAGTTAGAGATTGGGTGATAGTCAAAATTGAAAGTCAGGTGAGTTGTTCACATATATCAATCATTAAAGTTTTGGGAATCTACATACAAGGGTACGTATCCAAGGAAACAGAGTGTTTTTCAGATTTTTATGCATGTTTTTTCACCTTATTTCCATAGTAACGCACTATTTAAAGAATTGAAATTGAATTTTTTGAAATGTGAAAATTAGGGTCACACCAAGGCCTTTAAAAATTGATGATCAGTTATATAGAAATATTCTTTTTAAAAAGATAGGGTAAGATTAAAACACTAAGAGAGTAAATTTAAAATCCCTTCCTGGTATTAAAACCATGGCAACCATTGCCAACCTATAAGAAATATCATATTTTGTCCTTGGTATATGTTACAAGGATCTCTTCTCTATTATTTGCTTGCATTTCAACCTATAATTGTTTTTATTCTTAAGTGTATGACTTTATAAAATTAAATGACCAAAATTATTACTTTTGAATACGTTGTTTCCATAGTAACGTATGTTATAGATGATTTACCAAACATGTTTATCATGTATTTAAGACACCAGGCCTTCAACTTTCAGAAACAGTCATTGCCACTTGTTTGCTTTGCTGCAAACGTTAACTGTGGGACTCTGAAGATGTTGAAAAATGCCATTTTTCAAACTTTAGGACATGTTGCTATGGTAACCATGACACGTAGCAACCAATTTTTGCCTGATTTGAGTTTACGGTATCAAAGACTTTTATCATAGAGAATTTGGAGAAATTCTGAGACTATGCGTGCCACAGCTCCTATATAAAAATTCAAGTCATTATAGAGAATGGCTCTTAATTAGTCTGCCTCCAAATCCACTCAATTTATACAGAATATACAAAATGTATACAAGATACATACACATTGCCCAGCTCCTCGATACAACAGGTGAACTTGTTGTCCCAATTCGATTTCTACCAATCAATTGATTTTATATCACGCATTATTTAAGAGGCCATGGCGTAATGTATACCGTCACAGACTACTCGGTGGGAGTACGCGGTTCGGCCCTGGCTTTCTGCAAAGAATTTTTTTTACATTCATTTTTTTTTTATTCGAATATGGATTAATTTAATATCATTATAATAAGAAAATGTGAAATAAAATTTCTGAGTTAAAAAATAAGCCGTTTATTCAATAAAAGGATACAACTAAAAGATATCTGAAAGGCCACTGAAATGTATCTGCCATTCAGTCGACTGAATGGTAACTGAAAGACCACGGAAAAGTCAAGGGAAGGGATCTTTTCAGTGACCTTTCAGTGACCATTCAGTGGGCATACAGTTACCATTCCGTCGACTGAATGGTGTAATTTCATCCTGTGCGTATTCTTGGAGTTTTATAATTTTCTTTGATAAGGAGGAAAATTACTTCAGTTAATTCCTTTATCTTAGATAATAAAATCATGAAAACAAGTCCAATATTTTAAACATTTAAAAGAAACATTGGTGTACAATTACAGAGAGAACATGTAAATGTTGCCTTGGAAACACTATTTTATTACATTTTTCAGAATTTTTCTTAAAAAAAAAACTGATACTGCTTTTATTCGCGCAGGGCATTGAATACATTGAAAATACTTGAGATCGTTACTTTTCTAATACATATATCTGAATGGTGTCTTCTTGCCCTGGTGCTATAATGGACAGAACAATCATACAGCTTCTATGGTCTTAAGGCCCTTTCACAATTCGTGCACGAGAAGAAGCGACAAAATACTCGTGCGACCGAAACAAGAGTCCCAAGGGCCTTACCGGTCACCTGAGTATAATACAACAATTTAGAAGTTAAATACACTGATAGATGAAGCTTTGTTGCCCTAAAGCAAGAGAAGTAGGAAGATTAGGATCAACAAAATAATTAGTCTAGTATTCAGTATCAACTCATAAATTAAGTTCTAATCTGTCCCCCACTTAACACTATCACATGCAGACTATTAACAAACTATTAGTGCTTCTGTACTATTTTTAAACCCATATTAAGCCTCTAGCATTGACCTTTCTTATGGTCTTTGAAGAACTTTTAATAAGATAAGTTATTTTTGTCTCATTTTTATTTATCTATTACTTACAGGTCTACCTGATTATTAAAACTAAGAAAATACTTTTTGAATTATATGATAAACATTCTTGCATAATTATCTTATTCTATTAACCTTTCAAATACATTATTTACAGTGATTAATTATCAAAGGTGAATGGAAAAGGGGAATAACTTCTCTCAGTAGAATACAAATTAAAAGAGCCCTGCCCAGGACAAGAATGCTGAGACAAATGATCCATATGTTCAAAATTCTGGTAGAAATACACTTACTTATATCATTTAAACTTTTACTCAGTTTTCTTCTGATATGCCAAGAAGCAGAGAAGAATTTCACAGGTACAATGCATTTTCACTAAAGATTCAACAAAGCCTTAACCTAACACCAGAACCCAAGACCAAGGGTCAAGACATTTACAAATTTGGAAGAGTTACCCTCATCATCATAACTATGGACTTCAAAGAATTAACACTTTTCCACTATATTATCAAAAGCCCCCTCCCCTCCTCGTTATGCCAGAACCCCTGACCCTAGGACTACAAGATTTAAAAATTTTGTTCGAAGCTACCATTTTCATCATACCTAAGCAATTTATTTATCAGCTCAACGCTAAGGAGCAGACAGGATTAATTAACAGAATTAATGCTTTTTCACTATATAATCAATAGAGCCCCCCCCCCTTCCTCAAGAACCCCAAAAACTGAGGCAATATATTTAAAAATTTTGGAAGAGGCATCCTTGCCTATCATAATCATGAACTTAGTTTGTTTAAATAATCTCCAGTAGCAGAGAAGAAGATTTTCAAAGAATCAATGCATTTTCACTATATAATCAATAGAGCCCCGTCCTAACACCAGAACCCCTGACCCTGGGGCCACGAAATTCACAATTTTTGAAAAGGCATCCTTATGCATCATAACCATGCACTTAGTTTGTTTAAATAATACCCAGGAGCAGAGAAGATTTTCAAAGAATTAATGCATTTTCACTATATAATCAATAGAGCCCCGCCGTAACATCAGAACCCCTGACCCTGGGGCCATGAATTTCACAATTTTGGAAGAGATACTCTTGCTCATCATTACTATGTACTTAGTTACTTTATTAAATATCCAGGAGCAGAGAAGAAGATTTTCAAAGAATTAATGCATTTTCATTATATAATCAATAGAGCCCCGCCCTAACACCAGAACCCCTGACCCTGGGGCCATGAATTTCACAATTTTGGAAGAAGCTCTCTTGCTCATCATAACTATGTACCTAGTTGCTTTATTAAATATCCAGGAGCAGAGAAGATTTTCAAAGAATTAATGCATTTTCACTATATAATCAATAGAGCCCCACCCTAACACCAGAACCCCTGACCCTTGGGCCATGAATTTCACAATTTTGGTAGAGGCACTCTTGCTCATCATAACTATGTACTTAGTTACTTTATTTAATACCCAGGAGCAGAGAAGAAGATTTTCAAAGAAATAATGCACTTTCACTATATGATCTATATAGCCCCACCCTGGGGCCAGAACTCCTAACCCTGGGGCCATGAATTTCACAATTTTGGTAGGGGGCTCAATGCTTATTACAATGATGCCAACAGTTTGACTGCTTGATGTCCTGGAGTAAAGAGGAAGATTTTTAAAGATTGCATTATTTTTGGTGGTTTTAGCCCCACCCGTCAGGCCCCAGGGGGGCAGGGACCATGAAATTCACAAGTTTTGTTCCCCTTCACCCATAGATGATATATGCCAAATATGGTTGAAATTGGTTAAGCGGTTTCACAGAAGAAGCTAAAAATGTTCAAATGTTAACAAACGACGCACGACGCACGCCGACGGACGAGAACGGATAGCAATAGGTCACCTGAGTGACTCAGGTGACCTAAAAATTTGATTTGGATCTTAAACTGTTGCCGAAATAATCGCGTGTGAAAAAGTATTCGCACGAAATTCGCACGATTTAAAGCGACAGTTATGCGATGCATATGCATTAAATCTTGCGATAAATATTGCGTCTATATGCGACTTTTGTAAAATGAAAGCGAGTGTTGTAAGATAATGTGATAAGATCGCGCGCGTAATTAGGTGATTGGACGATTGAACGTGCGCCAATGCGATTGGACGTGCAGCGCTTGTGCGATCATACCTCCCATGGTACGAATGCTGGTGGCTGCCAGAGGGGGTATATTTACCAGCATATGTATATACCCAGCAGACGGCGAGGAGGTATTGGTGCAGCAACATCGATGTTCAAATGTGGTCTGAAACAGAGATGCTAATACAGGGTATATATACTTATGGCAAAGTATAGCAAACTGAAGCTGATAACTGATAGTAATACATTGCAGGATTATATGAGATCTAGACACGTTGAGTATCAGTCTCGTGGTTGTAAACCACACGCATAGAAAGGTGGATTTCACGCGGGTTAATATACTCGTAGCACTCCATTCTTTAAAAGCATTCGCTCCATTCCTTAAAAGCAAATTCCCTGGTGATAGCATTTAAGGGGAGGTAAATCTTATAAATCATTTTCCATAGAATCAAAACTTATCTCTAGGATTTAGACTTGGAAGATAATTGATCTAACAAGTATTTATGACCAGGTTTTTTTGTTTAAGTAATTCAAAATTTCATAAATGTCTCTTTGTCTTAATGTCTAACATATACGTAAATAAATTAAAGAATGACCTAGAATATGTTTATTCTATACATGTATGGGTTAATGTTTTATCAAAGGTGCAATTAACTTTGAGAGTCCAGAGATGGATTTTCTTTCAGTTTCCATTTAGGTCTTCTACTTCAATAATCATATGAAATAGACAAGATGCAAGTGTTTACAGGTATATTTAAACCTTAATCAAAGTTGGCATTTTTTTTTACGTCGGGCAGTGGTATCGATATGCCAATTTTCTAAGTTCTGCCTGATCTTAATAATAGCTCTACTGTCAATTCTACTTATTTTACTGAAAAAATAGACATAGATAACTTAAATATGAATAAAAAAATTTGTAGGAATTGTTCTCTTATTTTTATATTTTGAAACTCAAAATGTATCGTTTTTGGTTTCATTTTTACAGTTCTCAAGGAATTTTGGCCAATATTTCAAGCACGTCAAAGCTAAAAATAGAACATTAGGGCAGTTGGATTCAAAATTTAGACTTTCATGGGAGGTTCTTTCAGATTTATACCAGTTTTAAAATATCTGAGATGTAAGCTTGTGGATCATTTTTGCCAATTTGCATGATTTTCTCCGAGACGCTTTTTCAGATGTATAAAATGCAATACAAACTTAATCATTCAAACTGATAACAAGGTAAGAATGTTGTAAATGTTTTAAAATATTTGATTTTATTTAACATAGAATAGACATTGTAAATGTGAAATGCGTTGTGGTGTTTCGAATTTGACTATGTTCCCGATCAGATCATAATTTTTTTCCGAACAAATTTTCGTGAACATGTCGACATTAATATCAAATACGCGCTGCAATCTTCTTATTCCGTAGTAGTTAAACATATGAATATAAATAGAAAATCATCAAGAAATGTAAGCTAATTAACATTGGCGTATCAAAGGCAGCTACAAATAATTAAACATCATTTTCTTTGTTTTTAAAATACATAATTGAAAATTTAACTACTTAGCAATGACTGATTCAATGTCCGCGGAATTCGTGAATTGTACCTACAAATTATATCTTGAAATATTAAAAAAAAACGTTTATTAACGTGGAATCAAAGACGTTTACAGAATATTAGAAAAAAATTATCTTTGTTTTCTTTTTCGACAACTTAATAATCTATCTATACATAGACATGTATGATGGTATGCTTTATTTGGACCCAAATTTTAGAACTAAGCTTGAGTACACTTACCTAAGGTTCCCGTGGCAGGTCCTGCTAGAAAGAGTTTGTAATTCTCAGTTTCACCGGAGACAGAGAATCGATCGTACATTTCATATCGCGTTTTACCATCTTTGAGGGTGATGGACACATACAGGAAACAGTCCTTTTCTTTTGTTAACTTATGTATTACGTCATTTCCTAGATTAAGATATTAATGAAATCAACTGTAAAGTTCATTGCAATGCAATTATTTCTTTTTTGAATATGAATATACCTTAATGAAAAATCAAATTATTTTCTTTAGCCATAGACATTGATGCTAATTTATGTCTCATTCAAAGATTATGTCGCTAAGTGTTTTTTCTCTTCTTTTATTTTTCTTGCTATTGAAGATATGTAAATTAAACACGATAGGTGAGTAGCAAATTTATAAGGCCCCGGGGAAGAATAGTACCTTGTACTCATCGGGTTACCTTCTCTAAATAAAGCATTATTATTATTTTTATTATCATTATTATTATTATCATCAGACATATTTTCCAGCCTAAAAATTAGATCGTTAATACGTTTCATTTTTTTTATCTGCCACAATAAAGAAATTTTGTCAAACTTGAAGGAATTGAAAGTCCTTATTTGAAAGCGATTTATACTAACTAACCCAGAAATCTTGTTCCGGTGAACCAAAACCATTCTTGTATTCCGTCCAGGTCCTATCAAAAGCTCACGGATCCGTCTACGCGTTTCTGAATTGCCTTTAAAAGTTAACATGTAAAACAATACAATCCATTGTTTCGAACAATTGTTTGATAAATATATTCTGATACAAACTCAAAATATCATTATTTTTCTGCAATCCTTTTACAAACAATATCGCTGAGTGTGCATTATATGATGTCCTCAAGCTTTGAAATAAACTACATACCGTCCATCCTCCTCCCATTGTGTCCATATCACAGTAAACTCTGACAGGTCGGGATGGGGTACCATAGGGATAAATTTCGTTCACTCCTGATTTTGTTTGACCATTTGCACGAAGATCCTTACAATCTAAGGGAATAACTGAAACAGAAAAAATAATAATACTGGAATCATATTCTATATAAATACAAGCAGCAAGAGGATACATTTTACCTGCATGATTTATTAAGGTTTTGTCAAAGGTCAACATGTCCAAAAATTTATTTTTACAATAGCTCCAAAACAATGTGGTTTATAAAGTTAAAACTTTTACAGTTTATAAATATATCATTGATTAACAGTTAGAAAGTATCACTTGATAACAAATGTTAAAAGAAAATATTTATCGAGAAAAATTCTTTCTAAAAAAAGCCTATATTTCTAAAAAATGCGTCTTCTTAATTATGTACTTTTGGTGAAAACCATCATTGCAGAAATAATATATGTTTATCAATGAAGGGCAAGTTGGACTTCGATAGCCTCTTGAAAGTTGTTTTCCCTGTTTATTTTGTCCAAATGTAAAGATTTGAAACCGAAAGTACATTGCAAATGGCGGATTTTATAGGGGTCTTGTCTTTATACATGTCATGCTTTTAATAACAGCCTTTCAGAGAGCATTCACGTCCAACTTGCCCTTCATTGATAAACATATATTATTTCTGCAATGACGGTTTTCACTAAAAGTACAGAATTAAGCAGGTGCATTTTTTTTTTAAAATATGCTAATTTTTTGCATTTTTTTCCTCAAGAAAATTATTTTTTTTAATATTTGTTTTCAAGTTATACTTTCTATCTGTTAATCAATGATATATTTATAAACTGTAAAAGTTTTAACTTTATACCTCACATAGTTTTGGAGCTATTGTAAAAATATTTTTTTGGACGTCTTGACCTTTGGCAAAACCTTAAGGTTAATCGTTGAAACTAAATTTTGAACTACATGTACAATGCAGATTATGTTAAACTGTTCCTTATTACCTAAAATCATTGTAGTTTACAAATTATTTCAAATTTCTGATCTATGGTATGGAAAAAAGTATTTTAAAAATCAAATTCAATTAATCCCAATAATCTGTTGATGATTGGAACATAAGTTGTTATTTTTTTATGTGAAGTAATGTTAAAGAGGAATATATATTTTGTAGATCAGATGATTTACTACGTGGACAGTGAAAGAGAACTAATTTTACTTCTAGTAAAATTTTTGGCAATGATATCGTTTCTTTCAGCTGATATAAGGTATGTTAGGGTGAACATTTCGTAAATTCTAAGGTCGATCCGATGACCTTGTTTTCCACCACAGTCTGTCGTTGTATCGAATGTAGACTGACGTGTTTAACACAGATTATAAGGCCTTTTTTCACAATGAAATAATGAAATGTCCACAAACTTTTGTTGTCTAGATCAGAATAGGGGACACACAGTGGATTTGACCGGTCGACAGAGGATGTTTACTCCTCCATGGCGCAGGATTCCCCTCTCAGCATTCAGGACATTTATTTGCAAGATAGGAATTTCGAGTTACAAGCTTAAAGAGCTCTCTTTTCAGATTATTTAGTCAATTACGAGTTATAATTTTCTAATTGTTAAGAATGATACAGTGTCATTAAGCTAAAAATGAATTTTATTACTAGTGTGAAAATTTATCTTATTTTCTTAAGTATATCCTATACAATAGAATTTTTTTTTATCAAAGCCAATATTAACACAAAGTAAAGATAGAGAAAATAGTGGAATCAATCTCAAATTATTCATTAATTCAAAATCAAAATAATTAGAAAAAACCAGCAAAGAGACAAGCATATTATTTAGAATTAAAAATGTCGAAAATACAATCTTTTATACCACATAAAACAGGATTGTCACAGTAAAAAAAAAATGGTAACGTGCATAGTAAATATTGATAAACCTCTGTGGCCTAACAATAGTGCGATAAATGCCGATGAAGCGTTTGGAATGTTTTCGTGATTTACATCAGACAGAAAAAACCGCCCGCGTGGCGCAGTGGTTAGAGCGTCTGCTCTAGAATCACTGAGCAAGGAGATAATCCTTATGTCGCGGGTTTGAATCCACTGCGGGTCGTGGGGATGGACCCTCGGATGAGACCATATAAACTGATGTCCCGTGTCGCAGTAGGTGTTGGCATGAAAAAAAATACATCACTGCTCAATGACCTCCGAGTGCCGAGTATAGGTATAAATTTGCATTCCACCATCGGCAACTGGTAGCGTCTCCATGTGAGGGAAAATTCTCGAGAGGGACCTTAAACACAAAACAACCAAACAAACAAACAGACAGAAAAAAAAATATAATTATACATACAGTCATTAGAGTAGTATCTCCAACCGGTCTCACTAGACAGCTCAGACGTGAAAATCTTCTTGTGGGTACGACATTTCTTCATTTGAGAGTTGAAACCAAAGAAGACGCACTCCCTTTGACACATCGCGGCACACTCGGTCAATGAATGAGAATTATGTTCTCCAAAAAGTTCGTAATTTGATTTCTTATCATTGAATTCCTGATTCGCGGTATATTTCTAAAAATAATGGTAAGTTCGGATAAAGCTATGAAGCCGACAATTAAAGAGATAACACACTGATTGCTCATTTTTTTTCTTCTTTTTTAAGGAAAAAAGTAACTGCTGCGTTCCTGTTAAATAATGCTAAATTGCCTTTCAACCGCCAAATTTATATATATCAGAACCTTAATCAATGACCGAAAAGTGATTGGCTAACTGTTACATATACGTACTTTGTATTTTACAATTGGTTAAGTATCGATTTTATTGAAGTTAATATGAATTGTCATAAATGTTTAAATTGCCATTACAATTCAAAATATCATAACGAAAAGTTCGCTGTTTTATCACATAGTTTATGTCTCTAATGTTATGCTATCGTTGAGTGTTCTTATAGTTAGCTATCTTTAAAATATTGAATTTTTATACATATTTTCCTTATTCACTATAGGTCTCTTACTCTTAATGCAATTCAAATTCAAATTCAAATTGAAGTGTTTCAACTTTTATACATAAGCCTCCAAATGTCGATGTAACACATTAAATCATCATTGGTTTATTTACTTTTGAATTCAATTTTTCCGATAACAATCCTGACATTACGTAGACTTTGTATTATACAATTATAAAAGAATTCTTTAAGATAGTTCTAAGGCGAGTTAAAAATCTTTCAAAAATGACAAGTTGTTACGATACATTTCTAAATAAAGGGTACAAAATACGTTGTTTTTACAAAATACAACTCATGGTAAATAGATAAGATTGTAACTTTGTTATGAAACTCATACTCATTATTCTAACCTCCAAAGTCAGGCGCAAGATTTTTTTTTTATTGTAGAAATAATGCTTAAAATGCACATAGAAACAGACATACTAGGCACACCAAATCATGACTCATTCCAAGAATTAATATATCACAAAAATATATTTGTTACCTCATTACAGGTATAAAACTTCAAGTTCCGTGAAAAGGCTTTACACATCATCAACAAAGTTTGAAATTTTGAAAATACCCAACGTTTATAATTTCATGGTGTTAAGATTTACCAGTAAAATAATAATAATTTAATTCAAAATCTATTCATTTATTTTTTTATTTTCAAATAATAATGCGACAAACCGCAATCATAAAACATGAAGATAACGAGCAGAAATCAGAAATTTGTCTTGTTGTCAGTAAGCAAACGGTCAACAGTGAGAGGTCAAGTGGGGTGCAACGAAATATTAAAAAGAGATATCTTCTGGTTTAAAATATCTGGAAATGAACGTGCTTTTCGATACACTTTAGTATACACGTACAACTTGATTTACAGTTTATAACCCATGTATAAAGTTACTGTGCAGACGAAATACGTGAAAATGTTAGCATAACCCAACCAGATTGATTGATTGTTGTTTAACGTCCCTCTCCAGAATTTTTCATCCATATGGAGACGCCACCACTTGCCGGTGGAGAGCTGCAAATTTTGACCTACACTCGGCACTCAGGGCTATTGACCAATGAGGGATCTTTTTCGTGCCAGCACCTACAGCGACACGGGACCTCGGTTTATACAGTTTCATCCGAAGGACCGGTGTTCACGTCCCACAGTGGATTTCGAACCCGCGGAGTAAGGATCAAATCCTTACTCCGCGACTCTAGAGCGAATGCTCTAAGCACTGCACCACGCTGGCGACTAAACCCATCAAGAAAAACTTAGTTTAAAGTCGTTCTGTTATTTTAATAAACAATTTTTTGTTTTCAATTTGTACTAAATTCAATATAAATTGTTATTTGGAAATTAAAAATCGCACAACACCTACTTTATTATAGAATAATATTTCTTATCATCCCCGACATTAACCAGCAATTATACCTCGATAAAAATTTTTTATTTGAACATTTTTTTCTACTTAACAAGAATTTTCATTGCATAAATTAAAAATAGAAATACATGATTAAAACATTTCCTTTAAATTAGACAGGGAGAAAGCAAGGATTTAGAGAAGTAAATTCAAATCATGAAAAGAATTAATCATTCTTCTGAACAAGTTTATAACATTGTCGTATTGATTTTGTTATTGCACGGATATACGCTGATAAACATTATATCACAAAGAACATAAAAATGTAGTTCGGTTACTAGAAATAACATTATATTCATTGGAAAATAAACAGAAAAATCTGTCCGGAGACATATATCAGGTCCTAATGATGAACGTAACGAAAATTGAATTATTATTTGTATTAACACCTTTTAAAAAGAATATTTAAGACCCCAAAACTCTACAGAATACATACAAACAACTTATCACCTCAATTACCTCGACCTTTCGTTCTAATTGATACAACTATAACTACTGTTTATAAAACAATTGTATTCCTCTTACTAAGAGTTTTAATTCCTACTCAAAATATTTACATTACCAATACAATACTTTTTTTTTTCTTTTTTGCCCAAAAGTCAAATGACATTTACTTTATGAACCTGATCACTATCTTCCCATTATACAAAAAACAATCTTATTGATAATTCAAAAGAAAATAAAAAGTTATTTTTAAATGATTTAAAATTTTAAAAAAGATGAAATTCTTAATTAAATATAATTATTATTCAACAATTCTTTTCTACTTATCCATCTTACAAACGATATCAAGTACATATTATTCTTTTTTACCTACGGTATCCATTTGATCCTATTTTCTCACTCACACTCATCTCATCCTTTTTAGTTCATGGAAGTTTACTTGTTAAAATATTTTAAAATAAAGAGAGAAAACAAATATTTATATTAATTCACTAAAAAAGGAAAATCTCACATATTGTAACATAATAAAACTTAATTTTATTGTCAAACAAACATTTTGTATTTCCAAATTCTGGCTTGCAATATATTTCTCCACCCTATATTAGTGTATCAGTGAAATAGAAGTTTCAAAACTTTTGGTACTTTTCCTTTTTAAAACAAGGAATATATACAATGTATATTGATTTGTATACAAGACAGAAAATTTACAGCTCTTTAACATTGACAAAGGAGGTTCAACTGTTAAAATATTAATTACTTTAAAATATTTTTTTTAAAGTTGTTTGATGAATATGCATGTTAAGATCACTCAATAGTGGGGATACTTTTTTTTAACAATTAATACATATATTTTTATATAAAAAAATCATTTTTATTAAAAATATTATTTCATCAAATAATTTCTGCGCTTTTACTATCTTCACCATGCTCTTATCGTTTAAACACCCTTAAAAATTAAATTATAGTCGATTAAAAATAATACTATATAAATAATATTCAATAGTTTATTACGCTAAATCTTCATTTGAGTGATTGTATGTTGTTTTACGTCTCATTCGAGAATTTTTCACTGATATGGAGACGTCACCATACACCGATGAAGGGCTTCAAAATTTGACCTTTACTCGGCACTCAGGGCAATTGAGCAGTGAGGGATCTTTATCGTGCCGTGACACGGGACCTCGGTTTTTAAGGTCTTATCCGAAGGACCCGCAACTTTCACTTCAAAGTGCCGAGCGCATGGCGAAGGAACAGTTACTATCTATTTTTTATCGACTTAGGTCAGTCGAGGCCGAGATTCGAACTCACGACCTTCCGATCACGGAGCTACCGCTCTACCGACTGTTACATATATAACAACAAGATGTGTTTGTGAAACACTGATGCCCCCGTATGGCAGCTTATGGCGAAGGTTAAAGTTTCTTCAAATGCAAGTCAAAATCCAGGCCAAAAGATAAAAAATGTTGATACCCAAAGAAAGGTCTTGTCTCGAGGAATACACCTGTGAAATTTGAAAGACCTAGATACAACTGTTCAAAAGTTATGGCGAAGGTTAAAGTTTTTTAAATAAAAGTCCAAGGTTAAGGTCAAAGTGGTTGGTATCCAAAGGAAGATCTTGTCACAAGGATTACATATGTGAAGTATGAAAGCCCTAGCACCAACCATTCAAAAGTTATGGCCAAGGTTAAAGTTTTTCAAAAGTAAGTCAAACTCCTAGGTCAAGGTCAAAAGGTCAAAGTGGTGGTTGGTATCCAAAGGAAGGTCTTGTCGAAAGGATTACATATGTGAAGTATGAAAGCCCTAGCTCCAACCATTCAAAAGTTATGGCCAAGGTTAAAGTTTTTCAAAAGTAGTCAAACTCCTGGGTCAAGGTCAAAGTGGTTGATATCCAGAGGAAGGTCTTGTCACAAGGAATACACATGTGAAGTTTGAAACCCTAAGCACCAACTGTTCAAAAGTTGTGGTCAAGGTTAAAGTTTTTCAAAAGTAGGTTAAACTCCAAGGTCAAGGTCAAAAGATCAAAGTTGTTGGTTTCCAAAGGAAGGCCTTGTCACAAAGAATACACAATTGAAGTTTGAAACCCCAAGCACCAACTGTTCAGAAATTATGGCCAAGGTTAAAGTTTCATAAAATTTTGCAAAAGTGGGTCAAACTCCAAAGGTCAAGGTCAAATATGATGGTACCCAAAGAAAGGTCTTGTCACAAGGAATACACATGTGAAATATGAAAGTCATAGCTCCAACCAATCAAAAGTTATGGGCAAGGTTAAAGTTGACAACAGACAGACAAACAGAAAAACAGACAGACAGGACAAAAACAATATACCCCGGGATCTTTCGATCCAGGGGCATAAAAAAAACCCTGATACTTATTCTTACAAAATTGCATCATCAGTTGTAATGCCACTAAAATCTGATGTCATGCAATTTTGTGAGATTCATAAATATTAGTGGATTGATGTTTGTTTGTTGTTTAACGTCCCTCTCGAGAATTTTTCACTCATATGGAGGTGTTGCCGGTTGAGAGCTGCAAATTTTGACTCAGGATCATGGAGCAATGAGGAATCTTTTTCGTGCCAGCACCTACTGCAACATGGGACCTTGGTCTATTTGGTCTCATCCGAAGGACCGGTCTCCACGTCCCACAGTGGGATTCGAACCCGCGACGTAAGGATCAACTCCTTACTCAGCGACGTGTTCCTCATTGTTGTGACTTGAGAATTACACCCCTACAAACCATTGTTTCAAGTATCAAGTGTTGTGTTCTCGCATTCGGTGTATTAATAAACAACACTATATAGCCGTATAAACAATCCAGTGAACTGTTTATATTAACTTTACTATGTGATCGGACATCAGCACTCAGTCCCAGGAATATCATATTGCATTGCCAGACTTAATACTCTGTACATATGTTTGTATGCTTTAGTCTAAAATAAAATGCTAATCAGTAAAGATGCCTTCTAGTACTCATTTCTTGTGTTAAATAAAAAAAACACAAAATTGGCGTCGAGGATTTAATACAATGGCTAGATATATAGGGAAGATTGTGGTGTTTGATGACACAATTGATACGTGGACAGCGTACACGGAACGTTTAGAACAGTACTTTGAAGTTAATGGAATTACGGGCGGCAAACGTGTCCCTGGGCCCCTAAGTTTGATTGGGGGAAAGACTTACGCTTTACTAAGGAATCTTACAACACCAGATAAACCAAAGGACAAAAGCTTCAATGAAATTGTAAAGGTTCTTAAAGATCATCTATCGCCAAAACCCTTGGTAATTGTGGAAAGATTTCGATTCCATAAAAGAGAGCAAAAAGAGGTCCAAAGTGTCAATGAATACGTCGCACAGATCAGGAAACTTTCTGAATATTGTGACTTTCAGGATCTAAATGACACTCTTAGAGACCGATTTGTTTGCGGACTCCGAGATGAACAAACCCAGAAGAAATTACTGTCCGTGTAGGGGCTCACCCTGGATAAAGCAATTCAAATAGTGGTCGCTATGGAAATCGCATCAAAAAACGCATTGGAACTGCAAGGAAAAAGTCGCGAGTCTGGAGTCAACAAATTAAAATTCCAGAAATCGAAAGCAAAGTTGGAAAAACCAAAGCCTGTGAATTGTTACCGATGCAACAAAAGTGGTCACAGAGCAGAAGAATGCAGATTCAAGGTTGCAACATGTTACAGATGTAAAAAGGAAGGACATATAAAAGCGGTATGTCGTGCGAAGGACCAGTCATTCCAATTTCCGAAGAAAGTGCATGCAGCAGACGAAGACAGTGATTTAGGATTGTACACTGTACATACCGGTAAGCGAAATGAGATAATGGCGTATGTGTCTATTGACGGGAAAAATGTCAACATGGAACTAGACACGGGTTCCGCGGTCTCCGTTATTCCGGAAAAAGTTTTAACAGAATTGTTTCCCAGGAAAAAAAGGGGATACAAGCGTCACTTTAATGACTTACTCAGGAGAAAAACTGAAACCTCTTGGTGTAGTTCGTGTAGATGTCTTATACAGAGATCAACGGGCAAAGTTAGAACTGTTTGTTGTTTCAGAGGGAAAAGCAATACTTTTCGGGCGTGAATGGCTACGAAAAATCAAATTGGATTGGAAGTCCCTGAACAACGTTACACTGGATACCAATGAGTTATCACAGAAATTGGAGAAAATTCTTGATAAACACAGTGCCGTGTTTACAATGGAAACTGGATCCGTCAATGGAATTAAGGCGAACCTCATCATGAAGGAAAGCGCTAAACCAGTATTTGTGAAAGCATGATCGCTTGCTTACGCTATAAAACCCAAAGTTGAAAAAGAGTTAGAACGACTTGAAAGTGAGAACATCATAACCAAGGTTCCGACAAGTGAATGGGCCACACCAATTGTGCCGATAGTAAAGCGATCAGGTGATATCCGAATTTGTGGGGACTTCAAAGTTACGATAAATCCGCAACTGGAAATAGAGCAATACCCATTACCTAGCATTGAGGACATATTCGCGTCGTTGGCAGGTGGACAGAAATTCTCAAAGATCGATCTGAAGAACGCATATTTGCAACTTGAAGTAGAAGAGGAATCAAAGAAGTTTCTTACAATCAACATACATTGAGGATTGTACCGTTATAACCACCTCCTATTCGGGGTAGCGTCAGCACCTGCAATATGGCAACGCACTATTGACACAATATTGCAAAAATTAAATGGAGTACAGTGCATTTTGAATGACATGGTATTTACGGGTAGGGATGATGCAGAACATATTGAAAATTTACGCCATGTTCTACAGAGACTGGAGGAATGTAACTTGAGAGCGAATAAATCCAAGTGTCAGTTTTTCCAAGACCAAATTGAATACTGTGGTCATTTAATTGACAAACAAGGATTACACAAAACCAAGGATAAAATTAAAGCTGTGCTGGACACTTCAGAGCCAATCAATACCACCCAACTTCGTGCGTTTCTAGGTCTTGTGAATTACTATCACAAATTCCTTCCAAATCTATCATCCGTTACACACCCGTTACACAAACTCCTGGAAAACGATGTCAAATGGCAGTGGACCAAAGAATGTCAGGAAGCGTTCGAGGAAGCAAAAAGGTTGTTAACTTCTGATCAAGTATTATGTCACTATGATCCAGACTTACCAATCAGGTTAGCGTGTGATGCGTCACCTTTTGGATTAGTGGCAGTGTTGTCGCACGTGTTGAAGGACGGAACGGAACACCCGATCGCATTCGCTTCAAAAACTGAATAAGGCTGAGAGGAATTACAGTCAAATTGACATGGAAGCTCTTAGTATTGTGTTTGGAGTAAAGAAATTCCACACTTATCTGTATGGTCGCGAGTTTACTTTTATAACCGATCATCAGCCGTTAGTGTCAATTTTCAATCCTAAGAAAGGAATTTCAGTTACCTCCGCTGCACGAATGCAGAGACATGCAATATTTTTAAGTGGATATACGTACAAAATTGAATATCGCAATACAAAACGCCACACGAATGCAGAGGGATTGTCAAGAATTCCTCAGGAAAAGCAGGGACTTGAGGCCAAAGACTTAACTGATGTATCAGATATGTTTACACTCAGTCAAATGGAACAAATATCACGTATTACGCACCAGGAAATTAGAAGAGAGACATCCGGAGACAAAATTTTGTCAAAAATGTACGATTGCAAACAATCCAGGGAACTGTTTATATTAATTTTACTATGTGTTCGGAAATCAGCACTCAGTCCCAGGAATATCATATTGCATTGCCAGACTTAATACTCTGTACATATGTTTGTATGCTTTAGTCTAGAATAAAATGCTTATCTGTAAAGGTGCCTTCTAGTACTCATTTCTTGTGTTAAATAAAAACAACACATAATCAAGTAATATTTAACCTAACCGTTTTCGAAGTAGGAAATATTCTATTTACATTTAAGAAACTTAAATTAAAAAGATGGAGTAGCAAAATTAGTCACAAAATATAGCCCCTTCATCTACTTTCATTTAACTGGAAAACAAAAGAAACCCAAACAAACAAATAAAAAGAACATTCAAACATCAGGTGATTTCTTGACGATAACTCATCTTTTTTCCCCGAACTCATTAAATTCTCTGCGCAGTTGACTTGTGGATGAGAAATCCAACCAAAATTTTATATAGAAGGAAAATGATATGGAATATTTTAGCTTCATTTCCTTTGATCGTTAGTTATTTCTGTGAAATTCTGCTCCCTTCATAAATAGCTAAACGCATAATAAATAGGTTCGTTTTACGAAGAGTGATACATTTTATTCTCCCTCGTAGGTAGCTGGTTAATGGATTGTAGCGCATCAACGTTATTGATTCAACAATTACTCAGAATCGTTAATTTATTTATCGACTTTTTTTTGTCAAACATTTAAAAAGCAGTCATGCAATTCTACGCCAAATTATGAAGACCATTTGGTCTAATTAAAATTGATATTTACTGCACGAAATGAAATACCTTTCACAACAAATCATTTACATTTATCAAAATTTAAATTATAGATAAGACATCATATACTTAGAAAAATATATATTTCTCCCTCTCATTTCCTTATGCAGTAAAAATGATCGGATGATAAAACACAATATGACGATAAGGGACAATGATCGATCTCAAGAAGCCTACAAACAATACAAATCGGTAAACAGGGCATAAAACACGGACCTCTTGAAATGCCAGGGGTGGGACCCTGCCTAGGAGGAGTAAACATCCTCAACTCGACATATCACACATTATATTTTGTTCAGGTAGACGAAATAGTCCGTAGACAAATTTAATATAAAAAACAAATGTCTTACAATGTGTATGAAATATGTCAGTCAAACAACAAGCAATGATAGGTTGAATTTGCTAAAAAGGTTATAACAACGACCATAAAATTGGGAAAAAATCTTATTCGATTTATGAAATTATTGTACTAGCAATATTAAGAGTAAAATACCACTGGTTTTCCTATTTATTTACAGATCAAACAAAAACCAAAATATTCCCCAAAAAACAAGGTCCTGTTACAGTCATATTTTTTCCATGTCAAAATCAATTATTTTAATTTTCCTTATAATTCAGTGCGTAAAAAAATATTATTTATTTTCATAACGTAACAATTCATTTTGTTTTTCTTATTAAGTTACCAATAAGAAATGTTCAAATCTTTTTGTAATCAAATAACACTCTTGCATTCAGGCATCTCTATAATACTAGTTTTTATTATCACAGTTTTGTTGTTTTTGTCACATTTTATTTATCTTTAACATTTCAGTTGATATTTACGTCACAGCGTCAGCGACACAAATATCAGACAAAACATAAATAATTTATAAAGAGTTTCTTGTACTAAACAAAAGCATTTCTTATACTAGACAGAAACATCTCTTATACCACACAAAAACATTTCTTATACGTTTTGTCTAGTATACTTATACTTACATTTCTTGTACACACAAGTACTCTGAAGTTGATATTAAAAAGATGCTTGACTTTCTGATTGATAATATCTATGTAGTTTTTGAGGATCAGGTCTTCCAACAATCTGTTGGAATTCCTAGGGGTACCAATTGCTCCCCCTTATTTTCATACTTATTTTTGTATTCATATGAAGAAGTATTCATTCAAAAACTTCTACATGAGAAGAAGAGAACCCTTGCTGTGGCTTTCAAGTCGTCATTTCGATATATCGACGACGTATTATCAATCTACAATAGTTACTCTCATTCATATGTCGACTCTCAGTGAGCTTGAAATAAAAGACACTACAGATTCTGACACATCTGTTTCATATTTATATATTCTATTCGAAAAAGACGTTAATGGTAACCTAACAACAAAGCTTTATGATAAACGTGATGACTTAAAAATTTCAATTGCCAGCTTCCCTTAATTATGTAGCAATATACCCTTATCACCTACATATAGTGTTTATGTCTCTCAGTTGATTCAGTACGCAAGAAAATGCTCACCTTATGAACAATTTCTTTAAAAAGTGTATAATTATTGGCCTCACAATTAGTATGAAACAAGAGGCCCAAGGGCCTTAACGGTCACCTGAGTACAATACAACAATTTAGAGGATCCATAGAGTATTAAAATGAAATGAAAGATGAAGCTTTGTTGCCCAAAAGCAAGAAAAATAGGGTGATCAGGATCAACATAATAATTAGTCTACTATTCATTAACAGTTCATAAATTAGGTTCTAATCTGTTCCCCATTTATCACTATCACCATACAGTATATTAAGAAACTATCAGTGCTTTTGTACTATTTTAATTCCTTGTTGTAATCTCTTACATTGGCCTCTTTTGGTCTTTGATGAACATTTAATAAGACAAGTTATTTTTGTCTCATTTTTATTTATCTATTACTTACAAGTCCACATGATCATTAAAACTATGAAAATACTTTTTGTACTATACAATAAAAATTCTTGCATAATTCTCTTATTCTATTAATTTTTCAAGTACATTATTTACAATGATTAATTATCAAAAGTAAACGGCAAAGGGGAATAACTCCTCTCAGTAGAATGCAAATTAATTGAGCCCTGGCTAGGACCAGAACACTTGACCAAATGGTCCAGATGTTCAAAAATCTGGTAAAAATACCTGTCCTTATAACAACTTTTACACTTTTTGCCTCTGATATGCCCAAGTGCAGAGAAGATTTTTAAAGAAATAATGCATTTTCACTACAGATTCACTATATTATCAATAGAGCCCCTCCGCCCCCCCCCCCCCCTTCACCACCGAGAAACACCAGAGCCTCTCACCCTGGGACCAGAAGTTTCAAGTTTGCTCATCATAAGTAATCACTTTGTTTAACTGCCTAACATTAAGGAGCAGACAGGATTATTTAATAGAATTAATGCATTTCCACTACATTATCAACAGCCCCACCCTTATACCAGCACATCTGACCCAGGGGTCATGCAATTCACTACTCTGGAAGAAGCACTCTTGCTCATCATAACTATATACTTAGTTTCTTTCCTTTTTAACCAGAAGCAGAAAAGAATATTTTCAAAGAAATTTTGATTTTTCACTATATAATCAATACAGCCCCCCCTCACCTTTTGACCAGAACCCTTGACCCTGGGGCCATGAAATTCACAATTTTAGAAGAGGCATCCTTGCATATCATAACAATGTACTTAGTTTGTTTAAATAGTACCCAGGGGCAGAGAAGAAGATTTTCAAAGAAATAATTCACCTTCACTATAGGAGCTATATAGCCCCACCCTAGCACAAGAACCCCTGTCCCTGGGGCCATGAATTTCACAATTTTGGAAGAGGTGTCCTTGCTTATCATTACAATGTACTTAGTTTGTTTAAATAATACTCAGAAGCAGAGAAGAAGATTTTTAAAGCATTAATGCATTTTCACTATATAATAAATAGAGCCCCTCCCTAACATCAGAACCCCTGACCCAGGGGCCATGAAATTCACAATTTTGGTAGAGTTACTTTTGCTCATCATAACTATGTATTTAATTTGTTTCAATAATACCCAGGAGTAGAGAAGAAGATTTTCAAAGAAATAATGCACTTTCACTATATGATCTATATAGCCCCCCCCCCCCAGCACCAGAACCCCTTACCCTTGGGCTATGAATTTCACAATTTTGGTAGAGTCACTCTTGCTTATCATAACTATGTATTTAATTTGTTTCAATAATACCAAGGAGTAGAGAAGAAGATTTTTAAAGAAATAATGCACTTTCACTATATGATCTATATACCCCCCCCCCCAGCACCAGAACCCCTGACCCTGGGGCCATGAATTTCACAATTTTGGTAGAGTCACCCTTGCTTATCATAACTATGTATTCAATTTGTTTCAATAATACCCAGGAGTAGAGAAGAAGATTTTCAAAGAAATAATGCACTTTCACTATATGATCTATATAGCCCCGCCCTAGCACCAGAACCCCTGACCCTGGGGCCATGAATTTCACAATTTTGGTAGAGGGCTCAATGCTTATTACAATCATGTCAACAGTTTGACTGCTTGATGTCCAGGAGTAAAGAAGAAGATTTTTAAAGATTGCATTAATTTTGATGGTTTTAGCCCCACCCCTCAGGCCCCAGGGGGGCAGGGACCATGAAATTCACAAATTTTGTTCCCCTCTACACATAGATGCCATATGCAAAAATTAGCTGAAATTGGTTCAGCGGTTTCAGAGAAGAAGCTGAAAATGTTCAAATGTTAACACACGACGCACGACGGACGACGACGGACGAAAACAGATAGCAATAGGTCACCTGAGTGACTCAGGTGACCTAAAAAGTCAGTCAGCATTTGACTCAATGATAAGTTGCATGTGCTGACAAGGCCATTGTATTGACCGTAAAACTTGCGAAATGATGAAATGACGTTTTTGAAAAACATTCCTTATATTTGACAAAAACATTCCTTATTCTAGACAAAACATTTTTTATTACTAGACAAACATTTCTTATACTAGACAAAAGCATTTCTTATACCAGACAAAAACATTTCTTATACTAAACAAAAGCAATTTTTCTACTACAAAAACATTTCCTATACTAGACAAAAATATTTCCTATACTTTTTTGCAGAATTTTTCTAATAATGCTCAATTTTATCATGTTGTTATGCCTGAACTTTTGCACTTCTCAGATTTAAATGATATGTTGATTTTTAAATGGTGCTTAAAGCACATGAAAGAAATTATGTACATTTCTTCAAACAAGTAAACACTAGTTAAATTAACCAAATAACACAACTTATATATTAAGATTACCTTACTGCAGTATTCATACTTTACTGGACAGATGCACTATCCTTCTAAATGTTACAAGGGTTTTCTTTAAATCATTGGGAGTTATATAAAATTTGAGAAAAAATATCAAAGAAAAGTTATCATGTTGAAACCTTTTTAGCATTGTATGAACTTCTAACATTAGCCTTTGGCCTTTAGGCCTGAAGATATATATTGTTTCAGTCATCAGAGTAATGATATAAATGTATTAAAAAAGAACGAAAGTTGTTTTCTGGAAATCATTTCATGCAAAATATAAATTTCTGACCTTGATCTTTGACCTCTTTTGACTTCAAATCGATAAGAGTCTTCTTTTGGACATTGGGAGTTGTGATTTAAAATTTCATTGCAAGATTTCAAAGGCTTTTTAATCCTGAAACGAGAGTTTTACACAGAGACAGAATGTATAAACTTACCTTGACCTTCGATCTTTCTGAACTCAAAATCAATTGTAGTCTTTCATTACCAAGGGTCTTCATTATAAGATTTCATTGAAAGAAGCTTAAACAATACTGGAGTTATCATCTGGAAACTATTATTTGCAATGTTTTCATTGCTGTTATTGACATTTGATCTTTAGATCTCAAAATAATAAGGTCTTGATTTTGTCATAAGGAGCTGTGTTGTAAAATATCGTTTCAAAATCTGAAAAAAATGAAGAAATCGTGTGGGAAGTGTTACACACAGACACAATGTATGAATTTCTAACCACGAACATGACCTTTGACATTTTCATCTTTAACTCATTCTTTGTACTGTTTAAGGACATAAGGAATTTTGATATTAAATTTCATTGAAAAAAGGTTATCAATAACATTAAATCAACGAAACCCCCTGATAACTAGGGATTTCATAGCAATTGCAATGCATTGGAATCCATGGTCGATTCAATATCTTTATACAAAATTCTGTTTCATAATTAACTGCTTTTTTCACTGTTAAATAAATTTTGATCCACTTAACAGCGCATAAAATATACTTCAAAGTTCTTCAACATGATTCACGTCGAAAACTGCACTGCGATCAGGTACTTGCTTACATCTTGATGTGTGTTATATAACTATCGCCAAAAATGAATACAATGTTTGCATTTTAAGTTTTGGTGTAGTTATACTTCTGTACTCTTATAATTGTAAATTATTTCATTTTCCGATATTTTGAAGAGTAGCTTTCTTGTGTAAAATCAAACATTTCCTGTCTATATTAAGCCCTGCCTTTTTTAAGTCTGAAAAGAGCTGTGAAGATCATAAGGAGTTCTGATATTAAAGTTATTGAAAAAGCTCAAAGAAAACTGGTTAACAACTGGAAACTGTTGTTTGCAAAACGTATTTCTGCTCTTATCTTTCATTTTCCAAACACAATATCAACTGGAGTCTTCTCTAGGCCACAGGACCATATTATACAAAATTGAATTTAGAATTTTTGACGATTTTGACTGCATAGGAAAGTGTTACACACAGACAGAATGAATTTCTGACCTTGACCTATGAATTTTATTTTTGAACATGAAAATTCATATGGGTCTGTTTAAGACCAAAAGGAATTATGATATATAATTTCATTGAACAAAGTTCATAGGCTTTTTGAGATATTGTCCAGAAACAAAAATTCTACAAAAAGACAAAATAACAGCCTGAAAATGTTACACACAGACAAAATAGCAATTCGAAGAACAGAGGGACGGACAACCGGAAATACCGAAATTAATATTCCCCAATTTCAGTGAAAGCAGGGACAACAAAAATTGAAGTTTACGGCTAACTTTTTAATTCTCAAAAAAGCTGAAATACTGTAAAATATGGTCAGTTTTGAACAATTTAGAAATAATGAAATATGGAGAAATCGAACGGAAATCAAGCTCAAAAGTTCCTTATAACATGGAGGAGTAAGCATTCCCTGTAGACGGGTCACATCCGCCGTGTTCTCTCTATCATGGTCAGGCAAACCAAAAAAAAAACGTAGGCAATTCAGTGTGTAAATAACAGCCTAACAATTAGTATGAAAACGTAAGTCAGCATTCGACTAAAGGATAGATCATTGTATTTGTTGAAAAAGGTCATTGTATCCACCACAGAAGTTATTGACTTCAAACGAGATTGTTGATATCCTTGTTTCATCAACGTGTTTGTCAATATATTCCTTCCTTACAGAAATTGTTCGTATTTGATTGATACCGATAGGAATTCCGACTTATTGTTGAAGATTTGATCTCCAAAAACTACATAGATGCTGTCAATCAAAAACTAAAGTATCTTTTTAATATGAACCACGGAGAATTTGTGTGTACAATCAAAATGTTTTTTAGCAAAAATAATTTTGCAAGTGACCAATAGTAAGTAAATTTATGAGTTTCATTGCGATTATTAATGGCAATGTTAATTCCATTAAGAATAAGAAAATCTCCTTGTATAAACCCTGAATGGTCAAATGAATAAATGCTGGGGGAAATACACAGACACTAGTTCAGGTTCTGAGGTCCCTTTAGTTATATATCCACCCTTATGTGGAAAGACTTTTAAAAAAAATAATGATCAATTTATCAAATATGATTTTGGTCTTAGAATGTTCCATGCATGGTCTTTGAAAGTACCTGATCATTTTGATCTTTGAGGGTTCCACGTGCGATGTTTGACCCACACTGCCAATGCAGTTGTGGATATATGTAGAAAAGCTAAATAAGTAATTAATTTGAGTTAAAAAATTCATTTACAATTACTGAGATGTACGTAAAGTTCAGCGAGGTTTAGAGGATATCTTACTGAACAATAAAAATAATTTAGAATAAAGGATTTAGATCATTATTAAAAGCTGGCTGTTTCTTTCAATAATTACATTTTATATAAATGGCGAAATAGACTTACATAAAACTCAAATTCATACAAACAGACACAATATCAATATTCCTGGGGCTCATACAAATGAATCTCTCGTGGGTAATTCTGAATTGTAAGACAGTAAGTAAATTGTATATAAAGTCGGCGATTTATAAATGAAATATCAATTGAAATGAGCTTTGTGAAGCTCTTAAACCGATTATCACAACTAAATTATATCAGGAAAAACAATTACAAAACAAAGTTTAGGATGCATACTAAACATGCACATATATTACAAACAAAATAGATAAAATATATGTTAAAAAAAAAAGTCAAGTGATTAATAATAAGAAAATTTGCAATACAAGATTTTGCTTAAAAAAGATAAAAAAAAAAATCTTGTTAACTTGTAAACATAGAATTTAGATTTGAAATACCAACATTTTGAAAAATAATTCCTCTGATACTTTGCAAATAAAAAGGGTATTACAAAGAGACGTGAAATATGGAAAGGTTGGTAAGTATAAAAACTACGATAGATTTTCTTTAATCTTTCTCACAAGCTGTTACATGGGCACCCACACACTTGCAAACCAACAAACACAAACATGTTAGCAAAAATACGCCCCTCAGCAACTTGCCGAACCAGGACATGAGGGGAAAAATTAATATGAACAAGGGTTGTAGTATTAATTTCCGAGGGCATTTTATAAGAACTTGGGAGCATTTTCTTGGGAGCATTTTCTTTTTTAAAATCAAAAGTAATTGTTTAATTTCTTATTTACAGTTACTCACCCAAAATTAAAAGAAATCCATAAATAATTTTTGACTGCCATTTCAGATGCTAGATCCATCATAATGACCTCATTTCCATTAACTTTTGTACTCTGTGTAATATTTTGACATCAATTTGAAATCAAATGGAAAAAATATATCTAAATTCAATTTCATTATATTCAATTTTCAAAGGGATTTTTTTTCCAAAGAGAATTGCAATCACGATGCATTTGATTCATCTGGAAAGAACTTCCATATTCTTTTAATTGTTTTTCTTTATTTTGCATTGACAGTACAAAACAAGAAGTTTCATTCTGTTTACCTGAAATTATGGCCTGTGAGACATTACACCAAGCTATAACTATTAAGCACAAGGATTTTGTTTTAAATTTCAAGAATCTACGCCTCTTTTACTCACTAGCTGTTTATTTAATGAGAGATAAGAAGCTTTTCAATTATTGTAATATGAGCTGTAATAATCCCTTCTCAGGATATGTTCGATAACCGATTAAAATTTTCTGAAAACACGTAAGAATATTATTTAAACATCCATCAGTTTCGTGTGACTGAAGTATTTGATCTTGCCTTCGAAGATTATAAAAGTTGAACTTCTTATACTGGTAAGCATAGGGATGGTTATTTTGATTGATCTAAGAGTAAGTATTTGACTTATTTTCTAATACGAAGTAAAGTTAATATTATGGTAATTTTATATATACAAAACGATGACATTTTAAATAATGTATATCTGATCCTCGTGCTTAAAGGCAAAGCCAACTCTTTTTTTTTATATTTCAATTAGAATCGAATAAGAAACTTCTTTACGAGTTTGTATAAAATGGTCTGTATGAAGAGAAGTAATCAAGAAATATGCTAAATTGTTGATAGAAGATTTTTGAAGTTATTTATAAAATATTTTCCTGATTTTCCTGATCGATCGTGTGTGATCGATAATTTCTTGAATATATAAAACATATTGTTTACATATTATGACAATATGTATCACTTCTCGATGACGTGTATTAAAAAAAGCAATAGAATTGAAAAAGAGTCAATGGATTCTAAGGTTTGACAAAACACATTTGCACATTTTAGGATTATATCCGAAAAAGAAAGCTATACTTGACGAAGAACATTGGTGTCTTAGGTTTATAAGGTATGGTCATTAGAATTATTATCAAGACAAAACTTTGCCATTTTTCAATTATTTACTGATGTGCTTGTATGATTTCAGAAAGTTTACTGAAATAATTATCTTTTTAGGTCACCTGAGTCACTCAGGTGACCTATTGCTATCCGTTCTCGTCCGTCGGCGTGCGTCGTGCGTTAACATTTAAACATTTTTAGCTTCTTCTCTGAAACCGCTTAACCAATTTCAACCAAATTTGGCATATAGAATCTATGGGTGAAGGGGAACAAAAATTGTGAATTTTCATGGTCCCTGCCCCCCTGGGGCCTGAGGGGTGGGGCTAAAACCACCAAAAATAATGCAATCTTTAAAAATCTTCTTCTTTACTCCTGGACATCAAGCAGTCAAACTGTTGGCATCATTGTAATAAGCATTGAGCCCTCTACCAAAATTGTGAAATTCATGGCTATATAGATCATATAGTGAAAGTGCATTATTTCTTTGAAAATCTTCTTCTCTGCTCCTGGGTATTAAATAAGGTAACTAAGTACATAGTTATGATGAGCAAGAGTGCCTCTTTCAAAATTGTGAAATTCATGGCCCCAGGGTCAGGGGTTCTGGCCCCAGGGTGGGGCTATATAGATCATAAAGTGAAAGTGCATTATTTCTTTGGAAATCTTCTTCTCTGCTCCTGGGTATTAAATAAGGTAACTTAGTACATAGTTATGATGAGCAAGAGTACCTCTTCCAAAATTGTGAAATTCATGGCCCCGGGGTTAGGGGTCCTGGTGTAAGGGCGGGGCTCTATTGATTATATAGTGAAAATGCATTAATTCTTTGAAAATCTTCTTCTCTGCTCCTGGGTATTAAATAAAGTAATTAAGTACATAGTTATGATGAGCAAGAGTGCCTCTTTCAAAATTGTGAAATTCATGGCCCAAGGGTCAGGGGTTCCGGTGTTAGGGCAGGGCTCTATTGATTATATAGTGAAAATGCATTGATTCTATGAAAATCTTCTTCTTTGCTACTGGAGATTATTTAAACAAACTAAGTGCATGATTATGATAGGCAAGGATGCCTCTTCCAAAATTTTGGTCTTGGGTTCTGGTGTTAGGGTTAGGCTTTGTTGAATCTGTAGTGAAAATGCATCGTAGCTGTGAAATTCTTCTCTGCTTCTGGGCATATCGAAAGCAAACTGAGTAAAAGTTTAAATGATATAAGTAAGCGTATTTCTACCAGATTTTTGAACATCTGGACAATTTGTCTAAGCATTCTGGTCCTGGACAGGGCTCTTTTAATTTGTATTCTACTGAAAGAAGTTATTCCCCTTTTCCATTCACCTTTGATAATTAATCACTGTAAATAATGTATTTGAAAGATTAATAGAATAAGATAATTATGCAAGAATGTTTATCGTATAATTCAAAAAGTACTTTCTTAGTTTTAATAATCAGGCAGACCTGTAATTAATAGATAAATAAAAATGAGACAAAAATAACTTATCTTATTAAAAGTTCTTCAAAGACGATAAGAGAGGTCAATGCTAGAGGTCTTAATATGGGTTTAAAAATAGTACAGAAGCACTAATAGTTTGTTAATAGTCTGCATGGTGATAATATTAAGTGGGGGATAGATTAGAACTTAAGCTTTGAGTTGATACTGAATACTAGACTAATTATTTTGTTGATCCTGATCTTCCTACTTTTCTTGCTTTAGGGCAACAAAGCTTCATCTGTCAGTGTATTTAACTTCTAAATTGTTGTATTATACTCAGGTGACCGTTAAGGACCTTGGGCCTCTTGTTGACTTTCAGAGTACTCAATGATATTATTTTCGAGGTAAACAAGACATCATGTATCCATTTATTTTAAGACTGACTTTTTTGAGTGTACTTTCTACAACTTCTTTGAGTTCAAAATTAAACCTTACCAGACTAATGAACATATACATTAATGCTTGCGGAGAAAAGGGAGTTTGTAAAGACTGGCCGGGATTAACAGGGTACCAGGAACATTCAATTCAATCAAGGTGTCCACTGTGTTCTTGTAACGATGCTTGTGTACTTGAGAAAACATGTTGTCCTGACAAATTTTTCCATGGAAAATTGACACGTTTTCATGATGCAGTTTTTCAACGATCAACTTTGAGTGCGAATTATGTGCAACTTCCAAAGTACCACGTTGTAGATTCTTGCCCTGAGTTTGCAGAGAGTCCTGATCAATGCCAAAATCCTTCTGACCATTTTAAAGACAGAAACTTTGTAACCTCGCTTGTGAGTAATTACACATACTATAATATTCACTGTGCTTTGTGTAATGGTGAAAAAGAATCTGACATCGAGCTGTGGGAAATGTCTATAGATGGAAATTCCAATTATATCAATTTTATAGATTCGGATAAAGCGATGGAAACATTGATAAAAGGACGGAATACGTTTGTAATATTTTCCCCCTCCTCGAGACTGAAAGGCATCGTTTTTCCTACCTATTTCGATGGTAATCATTATTTCACGGAATCGTGTCCGGATGATGAGGATCTAGAGAATGCCTGTACCTCATCGTACATAAACCAATTTAGACTTTATAAAAACGTATTTTGTTACATTTGTAAACTGAAAAAAATCCGAAGATTTCAGGGTTCCATCAATTCCTGTCCAGTATCAGTTTCAAACACAATTCGACAATTGTGTAAAGACAATCCTGTTTCAGATTTGACATATCCATATCGAAATTTTTATTGTTTTCTGTGTAATATTCCAATATTAAATGACACTGAAAATATTTCCCCTAAACAAAAAGGTACTGCAAAGAAGTATGTTTTTCTTGACCTTTCTACTAATATGCAGGAATATAGAAGTAAGCAGAGTACAGTTGGACGACGAATACTTTTTTCCAACAACGTTTTCAAAAGTGCATTGATAATCAACAAAATCTTGAGTACAAAAACGGTAAATAGATCTGAAGAACCAGATAGATACACCACAAATCAATTGAAGCACCAACTATTCAGTTTAACCACTAACTATCCACATCGTTTTTGTAACCTTGATCTCTTACCAAACCTTCAAAACAATACCATTAGAAAATGCGACTGTTCTTTTTCATGTATGTTCATAAATCCCTGTAGCTGTTGTTTAGACACCGCAGTAATTCATCCAGTCATGTGTATAAGTAACGCCAGGACATTATCTTCAAAGCAAAAAACTATCCTCGATCGTAGAGAAGTCAAAATGCAAGTGGTTCATGTCTGTTACGAAGAGAGTGCAATAAAGGAGAACAAGACGTTGCAACAAAAGATAAAGCAATTATGTGAAGGAGCGTCACATTAATTAGACTTTCCTGTTTTATCAAACAAAGTAACCTATAGAAACGTGTTTTGTTTTCTTTGCAACACGAATTATACAATTGCAAACCGTTTTCTCTCTTCAGAACCATACAAAGTTCTAGACATAAACATTTTTTGTGACAGCCTTTTACAGTTTGACTTCTTGTTGAACTTTAGCCAAGTTCTTGAACAAGCACTCTTGAGTAAATGTTATATTTTATATGACGTCGATGATGTACTCTTATGTCACGAGGATACACCAATCACTATTAATCCTACCACGGATTGTCATACTATAGACAAAAAAAGGAGTGATTATCAAGTTGAAAGATGTGCATATGAAAATACACGTAAACAGTCAGTTTTAACAGCTGAAAGATATGCAGATAAACTTTGTCAGCTGTGCAGGCCGTCCGTGAAAGTACATGACAAAATAGTGTTCTGTAACAAAAATTTTATGCATCACGTGATCTACCAGAATGTATGTTTATCATTGCCTAATGAACAACATCATGATGTTATGCATCCTTACAGAAATATATTTTGTTCTTTTTGTATGGAAGAATATAATAAAACATTCAAAGTTCGCTCTTTAGAAGGCTGTAATCCTGTTTTTGGAGACAATATACCGCTGATATCAAGTCTGATAAGAGATTTATTTGTTCCGACAATGACATTGAAAGCTTCCCTATTCCAAATGACATCTAAGGCAAGTATTACTAGCAAGAAAGATGTTCGTCATAAGATTCTTTAGCTTTCGTTTTGACAAAAAAAATCATATTGTAAGCGTGTAGTTTCTTTTTTAAAACAAAGAACAAAATTAGCATTTTATTCTTAAAAAGTTTTTTTTTTTTTTTTGCATTATGAACAATTTTACGAATGAAGTCTTAAAGTATTGTCTTAATTGTGTAAAACTCTATTTTCGCGTTTTCCAAGTAGAAGAAATGGAGTAACCCCTTTTTCTTCAGATTATTCTATGTTTTTAATTTTTCTTACAATAGTTTGTCGAAAATCTGACAAGAATAAGTTCATTTCCAAAATATCGAGTTACATGGAATCGGGAAATCTCTGACTTGGTACATGTAAGACAAGGCAACTGGATTCTTTTTTATGATCCTTCGATATATGACTCCATTTAAAGTTTTTTTTTAAATTAATTAACGTTTTATGTCATCTTTATTTTTTAAACTATAAAGAAGCAATCTTATGTTTCCTTATCTTTGTAGATGACAGATCGCAGTTGCTATCCTGGTCGAGTTTTCATAGCTGGGGAATGTAAGTCCATCATCGCTTTCCCTCGCAACATCCAGTATAATCTACATGTTCGATGTATTATAACAGTATCGTCCTCAACAAACAATATAGAACATGTGTTATACATTATTCGATCTGCCGTTATGGGTGTTTTATCAAACTCAACCAACAAATATGATTTTCAGGTCACAGATTTGTATCTCATAGCTAATCCTCGTGATACCAAAAGTTATCATCAAGATTTATTTTATTTTGAAATGAATATCACTTTACATTATTTTATATTGTATTTAAAGCCTTTCGATAGAGACACTGTTGAGAACAACTTGTTGCAAACTCCCCATTTGTTAAATATAAAACATTCTATTAACGGTACTGAAAAAGTTTCATTCGTCTTAAAAGGTACCAGTTTTTGCAATATTAGTAGAACACTACTGCAGTCAAAATCAATTCCGAAATTGGAATATCAATTATTCAAAAAGCATTATAGGTTTGTTTTATTCCTTCTTCCTGAAACTGGATTAATTGTGAGTAGATTACTTATATGTCCTCAGCGTATTATCAATTTAAATGATGTCCATTTTGACCAGGAGAATTACCGTATCATTGTCAATGAATCGAATGAATATTTTTATCTTGGAGAATATATCTTGGATTACAATGATAAAATCAGAGTCTGTATTAAATTTCACTCCGTATTTTCCTTGATAACAGGTAGTTCTGTGATACTACAAACCTTAACAAATGTCCTGAAAGCTACAAGTATATTGTCCTTAGTTCTCTTATTATTCATTTATATGACATTCCCTGCTTTAAGAACAATTCCTGGATTGAATGTTATGAGTGCATCATTTTCTCTTTTGTGCGTGCAGGTTACATATACAATAGCAAATGTTTTACAGAAGGAAACTCTGCCCTGTCAAATAATTGGAATTTTATTACATTATTTTTGGTTGTGCTTATGTTGTTGCCTTTTTATTTGCTGTTTACATATGCTTATGACTTTTAGAGGTATCAAAGTTAGTAACTATATGCATGGCTACCAATTTAGCAAGCTTTTTCCGAAGTATGCTTTGATTTCTTATACGTTTCCATTTTTTGTGGTGTCCATAAACATTATATCGTCTTACTTTATAAATGGGAGCATTGGTTATGGAACCAAAGTGTGTTTTGTTGAACACTTTCTTCAGAACATTCTAACGTTTATTGTCCCTCTTCTTTTGACCTGTGTTTGTAACATTATCATGTACATTCTCACCATCATGAACATAGATCTTGACAATAATATTCAAAAGTCAAAGGAAAACAGGTCAGAACTGGTGATTTTTACTAAACTCTTTTGTCTAACGGGATCAGTATGGATACTTCAAGTCATAGACAGTTTCTTGCAAATTTCGTTTTTCTCCTTTGTTGTGACGATTTTGACTTCCTCACAAGGCATTTTCATTTTCTTGAGTTTTTCGTCTTCATTTTTCAAAAACTGCCTCAGGTCTAAGGGAAATACAGAGAGATGAAAAAGAAAAGTAAACATGATGTGTTTAAACTAAATAATTGTAAAAAAAAAAAAAGATCAGAAGTAAAAATTGCAAATGATTCTTCAAGGTAAAACATTTGTCTGAGCTGATGGTACAACCTGTGTCTTTTGAAACAGATAAATCTGAGATACTTATAGATACTTATAGATACTTATAGATACTTATAGATACTTATAGATACTTATAGATACTTTGAGAAAGTGTGTATAAGTATTTTGTTTTTAACACTCCTATTCATGATTGTTCTTAAATAATCTGATTGAACAGAATTCCTTCTATGTAGATTTAAAATACAATTCTTCTTATTTTTTCTTAGGTGTATACACAATAGCTAGTGCTGTACAGAAAGATACTTATTGGATAGTTGGTGTTTTATTTCATTGATTTTGCTTGTGTTTGTGTTGTCGCCTGTATTTTAGCTGCTTGCACTTGTAAATAACATTCATCAAAAAATAAATTTTGGATGTAAAGCCTCATTTGATTAGATAAAAATATAGTTTATATCGTAAAACCTCTGTTGCCTACGTTACAATGGCTTACGTCAAAAACGTATCAAACCGCTTGACGTTACATTTAAAATATGTACAATTTGAATGCAATTTTGAGGAGAAATTGTCTTATTTTCTACAATAAATGACGGAAAATTAAATTATTAGGAATGGATTTAATAGCTACCCAAGTTATACTGGTGTATCCTAGGATGGAACAGTTTACGCTTTTTTTATAAACCACTGTGTGGTTTATAAAACGTAAACTGACCCAACCCAAGTTATACAGTATAACTTTGATAGCTATTAAATTCATTCCTTAGGTAAAATACTGATAGAATATGCATGGTAGGATCAAACCAGATGATGGCTATTTTGCTATCTGTTTCTACATACAAGGGCGTCAATTTTTTGCTGCATTTCCAGTACCAATATGTCTTGAGTTGCCTATAATACAAAATATTGTCAAGTTTAATATCCGTCTTCTTTTGGCGCTTATTTTAAACGCTTTCATGTTATAATTCTTACAATTGTAAATATAGATCTAGATATAGGGAGAGCAGGTCAAAATTGATTATATTGTCTCTATGGTATCCTTTTTATTTCTTATAACTGTTGTTTCCAGTCCTACGTAATGAAGACTGAATTGTCCTATTTCATGAATTTCTTTCCATTCTTTACAGTTGACATTGTTTCATAATATTACTTATTACTATAATTACAAGTATTAAGCATCTGTTTGTCAAAGAAGTTAAAATTAAAGGAGTATTAAAAGGAATTTCAAACGATGTTTAAACAAAAAATTAAGGTAAAATTAGAAGAATATGCAAAATGAATTTTTGAAACGATTTTTTAAAAAAAAAAAACAAGATGTGTTTGTGAAACACTGATGCCCCCGTATGGCAACTTATAGCAAAGGTTAAACTTTCTCAAATGCAAATCAAATATGTTGGTACCCAAAGTAAGGTCTTGTCTCGAGGAATATACCTGTGAAATATGAGACCCCTAGCAGCAACTATTGAAAAGATATGGAAAAGGTTAAAGTTTTTCAAAAGTAAGTCAAACATCAAGGTCGAGGTGAAATGGTAAAAAATAACGGTGCATAAGGAAAGGCCTTCTCACAAGAAATATACTGGTGAAATATGAAAGCTGAATCACCAATCGTTCAAAAGTTATTACCAAGGTTTAAGTTTTAAAAAAGTACGTCAAACTCCAAGGTCAAGGTCATTGGATTACAATTGTTGGTATCCGTAGGAAGGTCTTGTCAAAAGGATTACATATTTGAAGTATGAAAGCCCTAGCACCAACGGTTCAAAAGTTATTGCCAAGGTTAAAGTTTTCAAAAAATGTAGGTCAAACTCCAAGGTCAAGGTCAAAGGGTCAAAGTTGTTGGTATCCAAAGGAATGTCCTGTCACATGGATTACATATGTGAAGTATGAAAGCCCTAGCATCAATTGTTTAAAAAGTAATGGCCAAGGTTAAAGTTTCCCAAAAGTAGGTCAATCTCCAAGGTCAAGGTCAAAGGGTCAAAGCTGTTGGTATCCTATGGAAGGTCTTGTCACAAGGATTATATATGTGAAGAATGAAATCCTTAGCACTAACAGTTCAAAAGTTATGGCCAATGTAAAAGTTTTTCAAAAGTAGGTCAAACTCAAAGGTCAAATTCAAAGGGTCAAAGTTGTTGGTATCCAAAGGAATGTCTTGTCAAAAGGATTACATATGTTAAGTATGAAAGCCTAAGCTCCTACCGTTCAAAAGTTATGGCCAATGTTAAACTTTTCCAAAAGTAGATCAAACTCCAAGGTCAAGGTCAAAGGGTCAAAGTTGTTGGTATCCAAAGGAATGTCTTGTCAAAAGGATTACTATGCTATGTGAAGTATGAAAGCCCTAACTCCAACTGTTAAAAAGTTATGGCCAAGGTTAAAGGTGGGTAAAATTTTGTAGAACTATGTCAAACTCCAAGGTCAAGGTCAAAAGGTCAATTATGGTGGTACCCAAAGAAAGGTCTTGTCACAAAGTATACACATGCGAAATATGAAAGCCATAGCTCCAACCAGTCAAAAGTTATGGGCAATGTTAAAGTTTATGTGGACAAACAGACAAACCGATAAACAGACAGACAGACAGACGAACGGACAGGGCAAAAATTATATACCCCCGAATCTTCGATACGGGGGCATAAAAAAAACTTTCATATTTCTTAGAATGTCTATAAATGTTTTGTCTGTTGGATATTTTATCAGCCATGTTTATGCTATATATATTTCAATGCTTTTTGTATATTGTACAGATTTGTAAAAGAATAAAATGAAATAAAAAGAAATCATCAGATATTTTCATATGGTTTGGAAAAACACAGGGTATTACTGTGACACGTACTCAGCTACAGAAACCAAAGGCAAGAATTAGTATGAACTTGTCAAAAAACGTAAAAATAATTCTGTACGTATATTTTTTAAGAACTTACAATAAGATGCTTTCTTTATTTTGTTAATACAATTGCAAAATTGTACTAGGTTTATCTGTAGCAAGTTATATTTTTTTCTGCAATGGTTGCAACCGTTAGTTCTGAAAAAAAACTCATAGATATTTTATTATTCATACATCAATACCTGTATGAATAATGTTATAAAATAGGTTTATACCTATATAAAGTACGTAAGATATTGTAGTTTTGATTGACATCATGGAATGATTCATTTATGGAAGAGTCCATTGCTTAAGAAATATTTCATACATGTGGCCCTGATAAACCGGCTCTAACAATATAGTTTAAAACTTAGTGCATTTTTCTCCATTTTCACGTCACTTGGCTTGACATATATTAATAATACTGACAACTATATATTAATATAGTTGTCAGTAAATATTTCTGATTTTTCTCTAATACATTTTATATTTTCGTATTTTTCCCAATCGGACTGGTTTTGCAAATTTCAGAATTTTGTACCTCTAGTTTATTAATTAGTCTTTATTCAGTCTTTCTATTTCTACGAGCTTTGAGTTTTAAATACTCAAGTATAAAATCTCTTAGTTTGCATTTAATTATATCCCACTTCAATTGATTTTTGTTTAAATTAGGGTAATTTTCTTTGAGCTCTGCAATTCAACATTTTATTTCCTCTGCAAATACACTGCATCTCATCTCGTAATAAAAAATGTACTTAACTTCCAAAAACCAAACTTCATATTTTCAACATTTTTTGTTAAATTTACATTTAGGATAACTACACTGTGATCTGTTTTATTGATGGTTAAATGTTTTTAGTTCCAAACAGAACAAGAAAAAGCTGGAATTAGGGGAAAAAAGTTTTTGTCCCCCGCTTTCACTGAAAGTGGGGGATATTATTTTGGGTCTGTCTGTCCGTCCCTCCGTCTGTATTTCTGTCTGTCTGTAACACTTTCGTTTCCGCGCGATATCTCGAGAACCCTTTAAGTTTTTGCAATGAAATTTTGCATAGAAACTCCCCATGGACTAGAAAAGAACCCTATTAATTTTGAGGTAAAAAGGTCAAAGGTCAAGGTCATAAATTCTGTCTGTTTTAACACTTTCGTTTCCGCGCGATATCTCGCGAATTCTTTAAGTTGAAATTTCATATAACAACTCCCTATGGCCTAAGGAAGACCTCTATTGATTTTGAGGTCAAAAGGTCAAAGTTCAAGGTCGTAAATTCACAAATTCCGTCTGTGTGTAACACTTTCGTTTCCGGGCAATATCTCAAGAAGCTTTCGAGCTTTTGCAATGAAATTTTATACCATAACTCCCTATGGCATCTCTCCCCCCTCTCAAAGTGTCCCGCCCCGTTTTTTTATTTATTTATTGTATATTTAAAAGTCGCTTGGCACTATTTTTTAGCAAAGGGACATGTGGAGTGTTATTACGTATAATACAGGTTGTCGGCCGACTTTATATTCTAATTACATCTATTAAAACTGTTTAGTAAAGGCTTAATTAGACAATATGTAATGTGTAAAATTTTGACAATATCGAACGTGAATATAAACAGTATATGTGACCTAATGTTTGCATTTAATCAGACTTAACTCAATATGAGTCATATTATGGAATGAGTAGATCAACTTCTTGTTACATAGTCAAAGAAGCATAACTCTTACGACATAATCATTATCATTACTGTGTGTGACCTAGTGTTTGCCTTTAATTTGCTGTATAATCAAGTGCTTCCGTAGGGCTTAGCAAGCGAGAAGCCCGGGTTCAATCCCCGATCGATTCTATTTTTCTTTTTTTAATGGTTTTTTTTTTTGATTTACTAAATGATACTATTCAACATGTGAAATGAAAAAGTTATGATGTCTGGCGTGTACAAACTCATAAAATCATTATTACAGTGTGATAAATATTCTGTATATTAAAAAGAATTTTCTATACGCATATTAAAGAATAAGCGATCAAATCTTTATACCCATATTGGCATTTTTTAAAAATTTGTTTCAATATACATGTATACATTAAAATATTCTATAAATACAGGGGGCAGTGTGAACCCCCCCCCCCCCCCCCAAACTGTCAAAATTTTACACATTACATATTGTCTAATTAAGCCTTTACTAAACAGTTCTAATAGATGTAATTAGAATATAAAGTCGGCCGACAACCTGCAAAATCAATAGAGGTCTTCCTTAGGCCATAGGGAGTTGTTATGTAAAATTTCATTGCAAAAGCTTAAAGAATTCACGAGATATCGCGCAGAAACGAAAGTGTTAAAACAGACAGAATTTATGACCTTGACCTTTGAATTTTTGACCTTAAAATTAATAGGGTTCTTCTTTAGTCCATAGGGAGTTGCTATGTAAAATTTCATTGCAAAAGCTCAAAGGGTTCTCGAAATATCGCGCGGAAACGGAAGAGTTACAGAGAGACAGAAATACAGACCGACGGACGGACAGACAGATCCAAATTAATATCCCCCACTTTCAGTGAAAGCGGGGGACAAAAAAACGACATTTCCTAAGTAGCATATTTACTATAATAAATGTATTAATTTACTCATACAGTACTGTTATAGACATACAAATGGAATGTTATCTTAAAAATCCAATCCACTTGGCCTATATGTCATTTTTGGGGAATAGATATATATGATAAAAGGCTTATATAAAAAATTAGATTTTATTTACAAGTAGCGTCTTTATAAGCATATATAATATATATATGTTCATTTGTACATGTACCTTTTATAAACACATGATAATTTTTGAATTTGATATAGTCTTTATATAATATTCACACATATTCTTCTGCACACTATATAAATGATGGTTGCTTTCACAGATACCTTTATTTACCATGGCAACTCCACAACTTGGAATAAAAAAAATCATTTTACACAATCTTATAGCTCAATGTAGTTTACAAATAAACCATGTTTTATTAAAATCAGACCAGAATTGCTTGAGGATAAATCTTATTAAAGAATTTCTCTGAATCTTTTTGAAACCTTGGCAACATTTCATGTCGAATCTAATAATGTTTTATTGAAATTGTACCAAAGCTGATGATGGAATAGTGTCATGGATTATCCACGATTTTATATTTCTTAAAAACCTTACAGACACACAAACGAACAGGTAGACGGACGCCGACATAAGATCTTAACATCTTACAGGGAGACATATACCTCTTACGGGTTACTTGTTGATAACACATATATAAATACTTTAAAAGAAAGTGGAAAACATTTTCAAATCACAGTTCACGATAAAAGATAAAGTCTTTTGATGTCATAATCTGTCAACAGCCTCGGCATACTGGTGAAGATCTTCATAAGTGGAAGGTTTGTCTAGTGCTCCTAGTTCAGTGTATGGGGAGTTATCCCTATAATAAAAAATGCAATACATGTATATCCAACTGTACATCATAAAGAATATCTATTATAAAAATAGAAGCTTCCAAGTAAAATGCCTCATTAAATATTCATGTTGAAAAGTAAAAATAAATAATACAAACTGTTGTCCACTTTTTGCTTTGTCTGAAAAATACAGTAATTCTTATAATTGTTTTACAAACAAGTAATATACAAAATGCTCTTTTATCAATTTACTTTTTAAATTTACTTATATGCTCTTACATGGGGTAAACCGTCACGGTGGAGGTGTGGTTGCGGCCCTATGCTCCCCAAGGAGCGAACAGAAATAAGTCAAGTCACGGCAGCTCAGTCGGTAGAGCGCTTCTTGATCAGAAGATCGTGGGTTCAAGCCCCGGTCGCTTCAGATCAAACTCAATACAAAAATAAGAAGCAACTGTTCTATGTAAAATGCTCTGCACTTTGAAATCAAAATTGCAGGTTTTTCGGATGAGACCTTAAAATTGAGGACCTTTTTTAACTTTATAAAAAATATGCTATGTAATGTGAATTTCAATATACATGTATATCCATACAAGGAAATTTTGCTTCTAGTGCCACATTAAACGAAGAATAATTTCCAGTGAACTTTAAATAAAAGACACCACAGAGTCTGCCACATATGTTTCATATTTGGGTGCTATACTGATATAGACGATAAGGCCAACTAACAACTAAACTATATGACAGACGAGATGACTTCAGCTTGTCAGTCGTAAACTATATTTATGTAGTATTATCCCGCTTTCACCTACATATGGTGTTCATATCTCCCAACTTATTCGATACCCAAAAGCATGCCCCAAGTACGATCAATTTTTGAACAGAGGGAGGTTACTGACAGATAAGATGATGTTACAGGGATTTTAACAACCTCTTTTAAAGTCAGCATTTCGTAAATTCTATGGTCGTTATAATAACTTGGTTAGCAAATATAACCTTTTATTGGATCGTATTTTGGTTGACTTGTTTCATACTAATTGTTAGGCCTGCCTTTGTTTTTATACTGAATTTGACTACGGAATGTTCCTTCTACTTGCAAAATACGAAGGGCTTACGGCGGTTGTGACCGGTCAACAGGGGATGCTTACTCCTCCTAGGCACCCGATTCCACGCACGTCTGAAATTTCAGGGAGTCCGTGCTTTATGGTCTGATCATAGATTTGTATTGTTTACCAGTGTCGATTATTTTTAGATCGACCACTGTTCGCTTCGTTTGTTTTTAAGCAATTTACCTATTTAATGTTACATTAACTTCTTTACACAAAGGATGTTATTGAAGGCATCGTAAAAGAAAAGAGACTGTTTTCTCTACTGTGTTTCAAACACTGGAAAAAAATTACAATATGAGTGATTTACATATACATATAGTATGTTCTTACCTGTATCGTCAATAGCTTTCTGATCACCTTTAGACTTGCGTTGTCTGAAGGAAAAATGCCGCGGGATTATTCATAAAGGTCACATACCTTAAAAAAACTTGCATATGCATTTTTATATGTATATTGACAAAATACATAAAACCTACCTTCTCACTGCACTAATTGCTGAAAAAAATATTGCTACTGGTTATTAATATATTATTATCAAATAAGATAATTTGAATATTAAAAAAGAAGATAAATCTTACCAGAAAAGCAAATAGATGAACACAATCAGAAGTTTCAGATGAGACTGTAGCTCTACTGGTGTAAATTTATAATAAATTTTATTTTTGTACAGTATACTGGTGTACTAAGTCTTTTTAAAATCAGACCAAAACTGTAGAAGTAGTATTTTAAGGAAATGTCAAGGAATTATTTTAATAGACAAGGCAACACTGTTATTGGAATCGAAAACCTGTGTATAGAATAATCTCAAAATACTAGTAATCTACTTTTGTACAAAGTCTTTTTATTAAATTGGACAATATCTTATATAGGAAAAAGTCTTATTTGATATGGATCAAAAATGTAAGAGAAATAGCATTTAAAAAAGATTACAGAAATTTCGATTTTTTGTAGCCACGACATCACCGTTCATCAAAATCAAAAAGCCTATACACAGAATTATTTATCTTTGTATAGTCTTATCAAGTCTTACCGAGATCGAACCAAAACTGTTGGAGGAGTAGCGTTTGTATGAATTTCACAAAAAATATCTATATTAAATAACCATTGCAACAGCTGTCTTCCAAATTAAAAACTATATATAAAATTATGTATTATAGTTAAGTTTACTTGTGCACAAAGTCTTATAGGAGTAGTAGCCATTTGCAGAATTGAGTACGGACGAACACACAGACAGACGGACAACGGACACCTTACTAATGTATAAGATCTTCTCATCTTCGATCAGTAGAGGTAATAAATTACAAGCTGACTCAAGCTTATAAAACACAGTCTACCACAGAAGGAATGAAGAAACATTTTTATACATTGTATTTACCTGCATACAACATTATGTTCTGAAAAAAACTCTTCATTCTATAGGCTCCATTCAAACATCAAGTAAAAATTAACAAGTAGGATGAAATGAACTTTTTGATGACTACAACCACTGACATTGCTTTTATACAATCCATTTACTCACACTGGTTCCTCTTCCATAGTATGAAATTTATCACACTTCCGGTAAGAACAATTACAAGCGAGACAACAGCGCTGATAATGATACTGGTGTTGTCACTGATACATTTAGGAAGATTTATGGCGGAGTCTTCTGTAATTGAACATATTGACAAATTGGGATCAGATGTTAAGGCACATATTTAAGAAAACAACATTTTTATTTTTATTTATTATTTTGTTATCATTCTACATGTGTAGATTATCTACAAGAGAAATAAATATCATTAATTTACAGGATAAAAAATAAATATTATGAAAATCCACTTGTACATTTAAAGGGCAGATGGACCACTTCATAATCACTGCACATAATTTTAAACGTTGAGATTAAAAAAAAAATAAGCAAATTAGTAGGATACAACTACTATGCAGATATACCTTCATTACAGAGAGCTCCATACAGTCCCTCTATACAGCCATTGTAACATACACCGGTAATGGAATCACATGTTTTGTTTCCTCTGCAGTAGGTCATACAATTCCCCTGGCAGTGTACACCAAAGTATCCGGGAGGACATTCTGTCAAGTCATTATATAAGTATTGATTAGGTATTTACTTCATCAAATGTCAAAATTTATTAAGCATATTCTTGTACATGTAAATGATGATTGTCTGTTCACACAAAAATTACTTAGGTTGTGTTTCAAGATTTGAAATTATTTTCTCTTTCAGGAAAGAGAAGTCAGTGTGGAAAAGTTGTTTTGTATAAATCGGCAGATATTTCGATGCGTATGATGAAAACAATATTTAAGTGTAGGCAAATTCAAGAAAAAATACCGCCGAAATATGGCTGAAAGATTGCCGACTCGGCGTAAAACAACAATAATCAATCAATGAAGAAAAAATACAATTTGAAACAGGTTTAATGCTGCACAGAAAGCTTTGTCCCTCAGAATATTTTAGAGTATTTTCAGTTCAATTCAAGTCTTCTGATAATAAACGAATACCTAATGAAAATAATAAAAATTTTCTCGAAAAAGGCGTTTTAAAACATATATCAACAATATTTTAATGTATATCACTTACGCAAAATAACAGACAATATCACTTTAATTCATTACCTTTGTCACAGAGAATTCCCATGAATCCCGGAGAACACCCCTTTAAACATGCACCGTTAACTTTGTCACAATGTGATCCTTCAAGACAATGTCCACAACTCTGATTGCAGTTATAACCATACTTTCCATCGTTACATTCTAAAATAAATAATCATTTAGTAGATTTTCCTGAATAACTGGGTTTAAAAGACTTTCAAAGATATGTACTTTTAAGTGCAATACATGGCGATGGTTTTAATTTCACTTTGTCAGAATATTCCGAAAAACCTTAAACCATCCTGAATATTGTCAATATCTATGTATCTAATACAAGTACGTTAATACAAAATCCTGTCTCACGAGTGATAAATTCCATATCTAACTACAAAATACTGAATTTTTTGTTTATTACATTTTCTTTCATTCTCCCTTTGCCTCTGTCTTTTCGTTACACAATGTTATGGGCTGTGACGTCATAGTAGAGCGGTTCAGATGTCATAACTTAGCAATATTGTGAGATTGAAAACACTGTAAATATTGGATTTCAACAACAGAGAAGCTTTGGCAATTGTGGTCTCTTTCAGGATGGTTTATTTATTCTATCTTATAAGAGGCCAGGGAGTACATTTTACAATATTCTTCAGGAAGGGAAAGAAAATCGAGTGATTTCCCAAAAATCTGTTATTCTGTCATACTGTGACAGAATATCACTTTGATAGTCTTTAATACTGTGACAGAATATCACTTTTATTCAATAAATAAATTACAATATTTCAGTGTGGAAAATGTAATAGAAAATGCTACAGAACTCTTCCGGCAAATTATTTTAAACATTAATTTTGATATATTTGTTCATTACATTTGCAAATCTCTCCTACAACAAGCTTGAAAGTGAATACAAAAACAAATAGTCGCCCACGTGGCGCAGTGGTTACAGCGTTCGCTCTAGAGTCGCGGAGTGAGGAATTGATCCTTACGTCGCGGGTTCGAATCCCACTGTGGGACGTGGAGACCGGTCCTTCGGATGAGACCGTATAAACCGAGGTCCTGTGTCGCAGTAGGTGCTGGCACGAAAAGGATCCCTCACTGCTCAATGGCCCTAGGTGCCGAGTATAGGTCAAAAATTTGTAGCTCTCCACCGGCAAGTGGTGGCGTCTCCATATGAGTGAAAAATTCTCGAGAGGGACGTTAAACAATAAACAAACAAACAAACAAACAACAAAAACAAATAAGCAACCAACAAACATTCTGATATTTGACAGTATCTGAAGTAACAAGCCTATTTTCTTTACCTTCGTTACAGTCGAGATTTTTCCAACCATGACTACATCCTCCTACACATGCACCATTAAACCTGTTACAATGACTTGACACATAGCAATTACCACTGCAATTCTGTAGGCAATTTTCTCCATAGCGTCCTACTTGGCATTCTGTTTAAGTAAATATTTGTATCAGTCAGAGGGAGTCTATTCTTGTAAATATTTCCACATATACATAGTTTTTTCACTGTTCGATCATGAGGACCTATTTAGTTAATTTGATAGAATTATAAGAACTAGGCAATGTAGATCAATTTTTCTGCTAACAAGATTTCCAAGCGTTTGCCCGCCCCACTTTTTCATGAAGGAATGGAGTCAGTCGAAAGTCTTCTTCAGGAATTTTGTAAATGAAAATAAATGTATACATTTTATTGGGTACTTATCATCTAGCACAAATAATCAGGATAAGAATTCAGAATCCCCCCCCTCCCTCCTTTCAACAACCATCAAAAGTAGTTCACACTTTATACATTTTATAAAAAGACAAGTCAGCAGTGATCTGTAGTCATTTTAAAATATATTGGATAGAAAGAAGTATGATTTTGTCTCTGAAAACCCTTAAAAAATTGTTGATACAAAATAAATCCCCACATTCAACTTCAAGGCATTTACAGGTGTAAACTGTATTACTTGAATGACATGGCGTGCAAAAATATAGTAGGAACTTCATATTTTTTCAAAAATAAAATATCATATTAATTATATTACAATTGTCCTCCATTTTGTTTCTTATTTACAAATCATAATTTCTTTTTTTTTTGTTTTTAATTTTGTTGAAAGTAAGTATGAATTTAAGATGATGTGAAAAGAGCACAAGAGAAGAAATCTCTCATGCAAGAGATCTGCTCACGTGTCTGACATTTGTTCCCCTGCACGCCTTCCTTACAGCCACTGAGACACGTGCCATTGGTATTGTCACAGGATCCCGGATCACTACAGTTTCCACATAAAAAAGAACACTCCAGTCCATATGTTTCTATATTACACGCTGAAACGAGAGGTAAACCTTGTTCAAAAAGTTTATTACGTAGTACCACGTCAATACAGAATGATTAACAATTTTTATTATTCCGTGAACCCTAACAGGAAAGCCAGGTCTTGCGTTGCTGTTTTGTTGCAAAGAAATTTTTATGTCTGACTTAAAATCACCTTGTACGAATTCCAATGTTTAATACCGGTACTAATCTATTAATTTTACCTTTATTTCATTATGAACTTCTCTGTAAAGAAAATATATTAAGAAGGGAATTTTCCTTTTTTCATATTATTGTGAAAATGGAAAGGATACATTATGTTTGACTGTTTTCAACGAAATGTCATTATAATAATCATCTCCCAAGTATATTAAAAAGATGCTTGAGTTTCTGATTGACAATATCTATGTGGTTTTTGGAGACCAGGTCTTCAAACTATCTATAGGAATTTCCATGGGTACCTATTGTGCCCCGTTATTAGCAGACCTATTTATGTATTCATCTGAAGCACAATTTGTTCAAAATCTTATACGTGAAAAGAAGAAAACACTTGCTGTGGCCTTCAACTCGACATTTAGATATATCGAGGACATAATGTCAATCAACAATGGTTGTTTCCATTCTTATGTCGATAGATATATCCCGGTGAGCTTGAAATAAAAGATATCACAGAGTCTTACACATCTGTTTCATATTTGGATATTTTACTAGAAAAAGATGTTAATGGTAATCTAACGACAAGGTTTATGATAAACGTGATGACTTTAACTTTTCAATCGTCAACTTCCCTTACTTATGCAGCAATATACCTTCAACACCTGTATACGGGGTATATATCTCTCAGTTGATTTGATATGCAAGAGCATTTTCTCCGTATGAACAATTTCTAAAAGGAGGTAAATTATTGACAAACAAGTTGATGAAACAAGAATATCAGCAGTCTCGTTTAAAGTCGTCATTTCATAAGTTCTATGGTTGATACAATGACCTTGTCAGCAAATACAATATATCATTAAGTCAAATGTTGACTGACGTCTTTCATACCAATTGTTAGGCCATTATTTACACACTGCATTGTCGACGGATTTTTCTGTTATTTCTCAATCATAACAAGAACACAGCGGGTGTGACCGGTCGGCAGGGGATGCTCACTCCTCCATGGCACCTGATCCCACCTCTGATGTTTTAGACGTCCGTGTTTCCTCTGCTCCAAAATTTGTATTGTTTAATGGACGCGTTTGAGCTTGAATACTGTTCGTTATTTCCATGTATTTCAAGTAAAATAAATTCCACTGTAAACTAATTCTTTATATTGTCAAAGTTCATACTTTGATTTACTATTATGAATACAATAAACCTTTGATTTCATTTTAAAAGAGCTAAAAACTGTGATTTTCAAAATTAACAGTCATATAATAATAATAATAAAAATATTAACGTCGTTGAACAAAATGGAACCAGGTACACATGCTATAAAGAATGAAAGTGGATGCATGAATACGAGGGTTGTCCAAAAAGTTCGTGGACAATGGACATTTTTGTCAAAATGAATGGTTCAAAATATGCCTATTTTATACCAAAATATTAGTTATGAAAATCCAAGTCGGAATAGTTTGGTTTTTATTGTTTGAACTTAATATTTTTGCAAAAATCTCGGTCATTAAAGGTCGCCGATAGTGCGCACGGAACAGGGTTAAAATGCCATGGACTTTTAAATAAAGTGATCTGATTGAAATGATTATTTTCTTTTTAAAATTAAACAAGTTAAAGCTGAATAAAAATTTAATATATCACAATTAAAGCGGTTATCGCCATTTTCTGATACCTTTAGTATCGCTTACTAAATAAACAATGAAAATATTAAGTGAAAACCGCAAGAAGTATGTTTCAAAAATTGACAGAAAAAGCGACGTCGGTCATCCGAACGGGACAGCGTCCAATCATACAATAATGGTTAATATGGTTGAAACGTCGACAAAAAACAAAATATTTATTCAAACAACTTAAATTTATTGGAAAATATTTAGTCTAGTGATTTGTAATTGGTGTATACGATTTTTCAACGGTGTGTAAAATTACGGAGACACTACAAGAAGTGGAAAACCACTGTTATTTGATGAAAATAGGATATATATCCTATTCATGACGTTGTTATAAATATAGCGCCGTCGGACTTGGCATCCTATCTTTACGAAGTGTTAATATTGATGACGCTCGTAAATTATTGTGTATCGTTTTGAATTTTAAAATTTAAATTAATGATAATCTATACATAAATATTATTGCATACATTTGGCAATGTGGCATAATAAAGAAAAATAGCGTGCGTCTATGAACATGCGATAAAAAAATCAAAATTCATATTTCTGACGTTATCATGAAATAAGCGTTACGTCAGACTGGCCCGTGCGACTTGCATATACAAAGTATTTACACCTATAATGTTCAGTAAATAGTGTGCATTGTTTTAATTTTTTGTACATTTACTCAATCATGGTCTATATTAAGATATCATCGTACATGTTTGCCATTGCGGACTTTATAAGGAAAATTAAGCATTTGTCCACGAACTTTTGGACAACCCTCGTATGTGTTTATATTTAAAATTATATATTGGTTACATATGATGCAAATATCAAATGTCTTTAAAATATCTAGAAATTGCAGACTTCCTATAACGTTCACATTCCTTCTTTTCTGTAAAGAACCCTATAAATCTACAAAGTAGACAATTTTTTTTTATCAATTATCAGTTTTTTATAACTTGTCCTTTAGGAAAAAAGTTTTTACAAGCAAAGTAGTTTTCTATCGTGAAGTTGTATATGGTATCACTGTTATTTACTATACTTGAAAAAAATGAGGTACTATTGTGAAAAATTTGTTACTTTAACAAAAACTAAAGGAACAAAACTTGTTTATTATAGCGAAAATCAAAAAACGGTAATTTACACCAGTAACGATATTGGTTCTTTTTTATTTCCTAGGTTTCCTTCAGTTTTTTTTTCTTAGGATACTTTGCTTGTTTATGTATGATAGCCTGTGGTTGACTTCCAAGACCAGTGAATTTATTCTGAAAATAAAGTTTTCCATAATATTAAAAAGATAAGATAGCGGTAATAAGTAAAATCTAAACCACTGTACCCTGACTACACTTGGGACCTTGATATCCCGGAATACAACCCAGGCATTCTCCTGTAGAGATGTTACATCTTTGTTCCTGACAATTTTCTGGACAGGGCACGTCACAATTCTCTCCATAATATCTCTGAACAGGGCATCCTGATTTACGTATAAATGTTTTATTCTGCTTTGCAAAATATATAACTAACAAATATTCAAGCAAACTAGTTTTTTTCTTCTTAAACGCTTACCATAAACTTCAACTTCACATAATTCATTGAAAACATATTGAGAATAGAAACTGGGATACGTCACATCCGGTCTACGTTCGTTGTAGAATATGACGTAACGTCCATGTACAGGACAGCGTATTGTCTGGTTCTCTGTTGGTGTACCGGATACTGTTTGTATTTCATGGAAACAAAGATAGCCGCTGTCCTTGGACGTTGTATTTGAAACGTATAAGAAAAAACCAGCAAATCTAGTAGTGTAAGGCGATGGGCCTGCAAAACAGGAATGCAAACTCAGTTAAAAATATATTAAGCTTCTTTTTTTTTCAAAAGTAAGGAGTCCAAAGAATGTATTTATATCAATAATGCCGCTACTCAATATGTGCATGATTTATTACACCGTTACAACGTAGACTGATTGTATGTTGTTTTACTTCCTATCTGATTTTTTTTTCACTTATAAAGCGACACCACCATAGACAGGTGAAGGGTTTTAAATTAGATCTGTAAAGGGCATTCAGGGTAATTGAGCAGTGAGGGTTCTTATCCTGCCAACGCCTTTCGTGACATGGGATTTTCGTTTTTAAGGTCTCATCCGAAAGAATCGTGAATTTCATATCTAATGCCGGACCCTTGTTGAAGAATGGACTACAAATCTCAAAAATAACAGGTATGCAGATGTTAAGAAAGTATTTTCTGTCAAACAGCGACCTTCTAATTACTCAAAGAATATGTATGTTACAAAGTCTAAATTAACATTTGTTTAAGTCATGCACGCCTTGAAATATCATTTTATGTAATCTTACAAGATTTCAATTTGTACGAAAGAGAGGGTTGTGTGAATGAGGTGTGACCATTGCCAATGTCAAGCTTACGACAAGAAGAGTATAAAGGTTTCAGATATACGAAGCTTAAACTTTTATGATTTGAAACACAAAACTTTTGTATGGTACACCTGGAGGTTAATAGATGAAATAGCCCACGAAACACCTGATCCCACCTCTGGTGTTCACAGGGATCCGAGTTTGTTTTTTTTTTGTCCTGTTCACGATTCGTCTCTGTACCGGATTCATGACATTGACACTGTGCTTATTGTTACCTTTTATAAACTTAAAACAAGATGTGTTTGTGAAACACTGATGCCCCCGTATGGCAGCTTATGGCGAAGGTTAAAGTTTCTCAAATGGAAGTCAAAATCCAGGCCAAAAGATAAAAAATGTTGATACCCAAAGACTTGTCTCGAGGAATATACCTGTGAAATTTGAAAGACCTAGCTGCGACTGTTCAAAAGTTATGGCGAAGGTTAAAGTTTTTTAAATAAAAGTCAAACGTCAAGGTCAAGGTCAAAGTGGTTGGAATCCAAAGGAAGATCAAAGGGTCAAAGTGGTTGGTATCCAAAGGAAGGTCGTGTCACAAGGATTACATATGTGAAGAATGAAAGCCCTAGCACCAATCATTCAAAAGTTATGGCCAAGGTTAAAGTTTTTCAAAAGTAGGTCAAACTTCTAGGTCAAGGTCAAAGGGTCAAAGGGGTTGATATCCAGAGGAAGGTCTTGTCACAAGGATTAAATATGTGAAGTTTGAAACCCCAAGCACCAACTGTTCAAAAGTTATGGCCAAGGTTAAAGTTTTTCAAAAGTAGGTCAAACTCCTAGGTCAAGGTTAAAAGGTCAAAGTTGTTGGTATCCAAAGGAAGGTCTTGTCACAAAGAATACACATGTGAAGTTTGAAAACCCAAGCACCAACTGTTCAGAAGTTATGGCCAAGGTTAAAGTCTCATAAAATTTTGCAAAAGTGGGTGAAACTCCAAGGTCAAGGTCAAAAGGTCAAATATGATGGTACCCAAAGAAAGGTCTTGTCACAAGGAATACACATGTGAAATATGAAAGCCATATCTCCAACCAATCAAAAGTTATGGGCAAGGTTAAAGTTGACAACAGACAGACAGACAAACAGATAAACAGACAGACAGGACAAAAACAATATACCCCCGGGATCTTTCGATCCGGGGGCATAAAAAATCTTTCAGACTGCTTTAAAAACTAGTTTAGTGCTAATCAGTTGACAGAAACAATAAGATTTTTTTATGAAGAAAAAAAAATCGCAGGGGGTGTAATTATATTTAGTAGTATATGCGTATGTGTCTAAAAGATTGATTTTAAGGTACATACATCCTTTTAGTTGCGTTTCTTATGGAGTGATATTATGCATTATTGTCCACATACTAGGAAGATTATCCGTCCTGTAGTAGATGTTGATGTGACTGATGCTGACCACTTCCTGAAGGTCCACTCTCCACTCAGCAGTTACTCTTCCGTCGCCTGCTATTGAGCATTGGTTTCCTCCTGCTGAGCGGTCAGTATACAACCCATCTACCGCTTTTGCTGCTCCCCATGCTACAGGCTTATCAGGCCAATTAGTCTGTTGCCATGCAGGTTTATTCAAAGCTAAATTTTCTTTACAAGAAAAGAAGCTATAAGTTTAAATTTAGAATAGTTTATCTTCAGCTTCTACCATTCTGTATGATTTGCACAAACTTGAGATTAAACAAGGTGAGGAAGCTTTCACGTAGATCTTCTGAAGACATTTGAAGAGACCTATTTTTGAAGTTTTTATCACTTCTCTAAGTAACAAATAACTTCTTAAACATAGGCTACTACTGAGTAATGCAGACGCCGTTACATAGTTATTTATTGAGAAATATCTATGTCCCCCTTCGGAGGAGGGAGGGCATATTGCTTTGCTGCTGTCTGTCGGTCTGTCTGTCTGTCAGTCCACCAACATTTTCCGTTCATTTTCTTCGCAGAATAGTCAATTAAAATTAGTGACAACAAAAAAGTTTAAAAAACCTTCGCATAGTCAATTATTTGTCTTTTCTGCACTCAAAAAATGTCATTATTCTGGCATTAAAAATTTAACAAACAATAAAATCATTTGAAAGTAATGACATTTTTCTGAATTTAAGCAGAATGGGTAAAATAATATCATATATTCAGAAGAGAAAATAAAAAGTGGGGGCCTGTGATATTAATTTTTAGATATTACTAAAAAGCTGTTAATTTTAAGCTTAAATTGGACTATTTTCCCCCAGGACTTTCATAAAATATTTGCTATGTTTGCCAAATATGATGATACATGTAGAATTCATGACAGTTAATTTACTATGTAATTCAGAACCAGTATAAAACAGTTCACTGCACCAAATAACTCTGTGTGCAGGCTGCATGGAAAAATAGGAATCCAAACTTAACAATACTGTAAATACTTCGAAAGAGAAAAATTGAATTCTTCTTCTTAAAAACCTTCCTCCACAAAATATAGTACCTCACTAAATGTTTTCGGTATGGAATTTAATCATGGGGATTTATTGAATACAGTTTAATTAGCATAGTAAAATCCAAATCTTTTGTAATAACTAAAACTTATGTAGAATTTATTTTTTAAATAGAGGTCAAGACAAAAATCTGCTCAAAAGCTGAGGAGCAAACCTCTTTAACGATCATTGTATTTCCATTTGATAAATTGTATATATTACCTTGTTATTGAAACAAGATATGTTTCTGTGCATAATCTAGAAAATAAGCAATATGATAAAAAAATCTTTCAATGCATTTGACCTTTTTGTTCATAAATACAGAGAGAGAAAGAGAGAGAGAGCAATCTTTATGAATCTTAGCTAATGAAACTCACCAAAGGCCCAAGAATATCTGGCAATCAGGAATATCCAAATCGTGATAAGAATCATTCCGTCTTGAAAATCAATTAAATGTACAATAAGTAAATAGGTTAAAAGATTATAGTAATCTATGTTATTTTCTTTCATTTTAAATTCAATTGATCACTTCTGCCTAGGAAAGCCATGAAATATATTAATACCTTTTATAACCCGATGTTTGTTCCATGGGGTTTCTTATACATGCCTTTATCAATCATTGCTTCCTAGTAAATAATAAACATTCTCTTGATCTCTTCAAGCGTATGCAATAGCGATGTATTTGTGCAATATATTATAACATACCTTTTTTCAAAGTTTCAATACCGTGGTTATAATAGCATATCCTTCGGATTAACAATAAACTTTAATTACCTTGTTGGAATGAAATAAGTATCAGAAAATATAAACATTAACTTGCACCATAGCAGCAGGAATTGTTAAAATAGTGGGAGAGAAAAACATCACTTTCATTCAAATTTTTCTTCAATTCCATTCAAGGATGTTTGTTTACACATATGTTGTATTCAATTATATTTCGTAATAAATCTCTAAACACCGGGGCATATTGTTTTAATACATTGTTGACTTTGGATAAACACAATATATTAATTTGCATCTCGTAAGTGAATTTTTTACTGCGTACAACTAATACAAGTGTATCTAAGTGTCCCTTGCGAGGTAAAGAGAAGTTTAAAAGAAATAGGATAAAAAAAAACCCGGAAGATTAAACTTGCCTTATTTCATAAATGCAGGAAAAAAACAATCGAGCATTTGACAAAACACTGTACATTTTGTTCAGTGAATTCCTTTTTTGCTGTACAGCTAATACAAGTATGTGTAAGTGTCACTTGTGAGAGATTGAGAAAGAGAAGTTTAAAAGTTTAAGATAAAAACCCTGAAGATAAAATGTTACCCCCCCCCCCCCCCCAAAAAAAAAAAATAATAATAAAAATAACAAGAGGCCCAGGGCCCACATCGCTCACTTGAACACTTTGGCTAGGAAAATCAGAAATCAGTTCAGTTTCGAAAAGTTTAAATATAAAAGTTGTTCGGAGGGGGGGGGGTGTATGATTTGAACAAACTCGAATCTACACTTCCTAGGGATGCTTTTGACTTAATATGACAGTAACGACATTTGATCACCCAATGTGGGCCCCATCCTACCTCCGGGAATCCTGATTTGAACAAACTTGATTCTACACTACCTGAGGATGCTTCCATATAAATATGATCAAACATGGCTTTGCTGTTCCTGTTAATTTTTTCACGAATTCATAATTATCTCCCCTTGGAAGAAGGCATGGCCCTTCATTTGAACAAACTTGATTCCCTTTACCCTAGGATACTTTGTAGCTAGTTTGGTTGAAATTGGCCTAGTGGTTCTTGAGAAGAAGATGAAAATGTGAAAAGTTTACGACAACTACGACAGACAACGGGCAAATTTTGATAAGAAAACCTCACTTGAGCCTTCGGCTCAGGTGAGCTAAAAAGAGATAATACAAATGCATGGTGAAGATAAAGAGCAGTGGTCAATTTCTTAAATGTAGTAAAGAAAATGAATCACGAATTGGGCTAAAATACGGACCCCTAAAAACACCAATAGTGGATTCGGGTACCTAAGAGTAAACTGGCTACACCACCGTGGGTCCTGTTATATTAATCAGGTAGAGTAATCCGTGTACAAGTTTAGTATAAAATCAATGACTCGACAATTGGTTAGAAATATGTAAGACAACATACAACCCAGTATTAACGAACAAGGTCGTTATAAAGACCGTTGATAGGCAAAAAGCTGGATTGCTGAAAATATTGTAACATCATTTTATTTCACAGTAGCTTGCTTAGGTGTAAGAGTCGATCCTACTCAAAGCATGCTCCAGCGTATCGAATCAGTTGAGAACATAAACAATCATATGCATGTGATGTTGGAATATTTCTACATGCTATAAATACTGCTCATACTGTAAACCACCTTTTATAATATAATTTTATTTCGCGATTTGTTAATTTGAAATCTCACCTCAACGACTTTAATTCGCGCCTGAGGAAGTATTCTTCGTAGCTACACAATGAACTTAACAGTTTGCGAAGTTAGAAATTATAAGCAAGTAAATAAATGTCTAGTAAATAGCGGATATTTCTTGCCTGCGAAAAGGTGGTTTAGAGATTAGTAAGGGAAATACGATGGCAAAGATAAAGTCATACAGTTTTGTTATTTGTTGGCCGTTGGCGCCTATTGTCAGTAAAACATCCAGATCTGAAGCATTCGTACCAGACGGCGTTGTGTCTCCTATTTCTAGTTTACTTGGATATTTCTAATCGACAAATAAATGTAAACTGAGATGATACATTTGTCTGATGATTATAATTCAGATATGCAGCACGGGGAGGGTCAGTTTAAAAGAATTCATAATAAAGCATAGCTTAAAATTTCATTTCAACGTAACTTGTAGCTGTTTAAAAAGTTGAATTTTATTTTACACTTGACCTACAGCTAAAAAAAAATAAAAAATACAGCTGTTTATTTAAAAAGCAATACTTTTCTCTCTAGGTTTGAGGATTTATTGAGAAAATAATTGTAAATTATAAATTGTAATAATAATATGAAGTTTCCTTGCAGAATTATTGACTACATCATTTTGGTTTGCTAGCATTATTTCCACGAACCACCTCTCCTACGAACATCAAAGATTTATTTCAATACATCGAAAGGTATAAGTACGTATGATGTAGCATTGTTCACATATCACGCATTATCGCAGAGATCTTTACTCTGTATATATTAATCAATAATCCTTCAAAACACTCATGCGACCAGTAAGGAAACTTTTATTGCCCTCTCACTCCTGAGCATATTAAATAGTTTCAAACAAGTTTACCTACCTTTTCTGAATTCAAATTGAATGTTTTGACTGTGATTTTATCCCGGAAGTTAAATACCGATAACCACACGAGAAATATAAGCACAATTTAACACTCCATAGCATTTTTTTTTATCAAAAGAGCGTATCTTCACCAATATTTGGTTGAAATAGACTAATTTGTAATACTTAGATCTTTGCCTGATACCTATAATTCGCTAAGACTAAATAACACTTCGTAAGTGTATGAATACCGCACACTCCGTGTGTTTGGCGCCGGTACTTGTGCACTTTAATGACTCAGTTAAATCATTTGTAGATCATATCTCTGGTTTAAACTAGGTCATCTGTTCTCTGTGGTAAATATAAATGACGCTGCATTCATTAAAATCAGACTTATTGTTACGTGGAAATGCAAAAAGCGAAACGTTCTTTCAATAAGTTTATTGATGTATGCAATTTTCAAAACTCACCATATTTCTTTTATTTGACTCTTTTTAATTTAGGTATAGGGAGACCTTAACACAAGGGGGGTAAACCTTTCCCAGTATACATTTTCAAAGAGTTTCAAGCATCAGCATAACAAATCTTAACAGAGTAAGGCAATTTTTTTCTGAGAAAAATTTATTTGTTTGAAAATAATAGTTTGGGCACTGTCACATATATTTTTATCAAATTCCATAACTTATATTATAATGTAAATTTTGAAATGGAAAAATTTACAAAATAAGCTTTCTGTTCCAAGGTAGAATCGAAATTCTCTTTTAAATAAAAAGCTGTAAATTTATCTTCTTAAATCCAGCAGGAGTAAAGGAATACAATTGCAGAACAATGCTTTTTAATCTCCAATCCTTTAGTAAAACAGGACTTATGGATAAAATAAAATACATGCTTGAAAGTATTGATATTCTTGAATCATCAAATTATGGTTTGTTTTTTTTTAAAAATAAGACTTACTTTAACTTTTTTTTAACGTTAAGGCAATTAATACCATTGTGTTTTGAGGCCATCCTTTAAAAAAAAAATGTTTTTTGTACTCTCCCGACCGACTGGCTAAAAAGAAAATCCCAACTCAAAACTTTTTTTTAACTTCCAGGAAGCCATTATTTATTTTTATACATTGTGGTAAATAGATTTTGAAATTTCCGCATTGATGTTGAAATTTTCTGGGGAAAAAAATTTATCACCTACCTACAGACCTATTTTTTTTCATCCTGAGCCGGGAAAGGGCAAGCAAACATTATTTTAAAGTTGGTCTCTTTTATAACTTTTCTCACTCTACAGATAATACATTAGACCTCTGAATTTACATTTGGAAGTTAGCGGAGATGAGATGCAGTAATCTGGGGAACCTTTCATACGCAACCTTAGAACAAAAATAAGGATTTATAAATAAAAAATTGCAGGAACTACGAATTACTATTCAAGCTAGAGAATTCGAAAATTAGCCTCAAATAATTTAAAGCTTCAAAATAACTAGTTTAGGCTCTGTTGTTCAAACCTGGTTCAAGGTATTGATATTTGTCATTCCTCTTATGTATTTTACGGAATGCTGTTGAAAACCGTATATAGTAATGGATATCAAACAAGTGTAACTTTTTTATATATTGATAACATGGTGCATATTTTTGGTAGAATAGGTAAGTTCTTGGAATTTTGACATGTTCATCTTTTTGTAAATATTTTTGTCACATGAACTTTTTGGACGCCCAATAGCAATCTAGTATGTTGTCGTTAGAAGTGGTGAATTGGTCTGTTCACAGATCTGAATTGTTTATAGGTCAATGAATGTTCGTTATCTCCATCCTTTTTCATTTCGGTTTGAAAGTTAAACAAGCGATTTTAAAAAACAATTGAGTGGTTTGCTGTCTACGAATTTGCACAATTTATAACCAACAGAATGAAAATTGCCTTTTGAATCCATTCCCGTTTTTAGGATGAATGAATAAAGCAATTACCCTTTACAAGAATTTTTAAATCAAAGTCTGGGAGATTCAGGTGTCAGAGCAGGCATACAAATCTGGAATTTTAAAAGTCGTTCAAATCTAAAGGTGTACTATACAATTGTATCTTGATAATAGCAAGGACATACCCTCTACCGAAATAGAAAATCACATGATTCCTATTCGTGGTAAAGTAAAAAATTATTTCCTGACTTGTGGACAGCAAAAACACTGTTAATTTCCTGACTTATTACCAGCAAAAACACAGTTTACGTGATTAACATTCAGTACTGAACCGTTTTCCAAGATTATAGACTTAATTCTACATTGGGCCAGTGTTTAGGCCTCACAACGGATTACAGGCATTTTGAATACGTGACACCTTAAAATTTCTTCTTAAAGCATTTGACGTCAATCAGAAAAACTGCTGCTTAATTATAAATAACACTTAGATAAAAACCATTTCTTTTAAAATTCATCGAATCGGGGTAATTGGCTCAGGTCCCTTTGAAAATACATATTTGTACATATTATCTTCTTAAGAAAATATGTCAGATAAGATGTTTGCATGATTGAAAATAACCACTTAGCCGCCTACCAAGTTCAAAATCTATAGGTCCATTGTTCAGGCGCTAGGTTTGTGCTTACTTTACAAAATTTTTAATCATGGACACCTAGCTGCTATAATGATTACATGCATGGTAACAGTGAGAAATTATCCCTTAAAGCATAACGATAAATTCATGTTCCATGCGTGCATATTCCACCGTTGTTTAGGTTTATCATAAACTGAAACGCATTGCACCTTTGAAAATCTTCTTTACATATTGATATCTTGCATGGTGGTCAAAATTCTCTTCTCCAGGCCCATGGTTCTGGCCTAGTTTCGGGTAAAGGTATCCAACAAAACCGAATAATTCATCTTCACTGGATTTAAATTGGAACGCAATTTGTCATATATATTGCGACTATATTAAACTTATGAAAATCGTTTTTTTTTTTCTGCCTTATATTGAATAGCAATCTGTTATCCAAATTTTGTAAGTTTGTTTCCCCAAGTCCAGGTTAGAGAAACTAAGATTGCAGTTAATGTCAAATATTTTGAGCAACTTTGAAAGTCGTTTTTTGTTACTTGTGGAAATTTATCAAGGATTATCTTTGTTTTATCAAAGAGCTGCCACACTTAACTAGAAATTGTGAAATTTATGTCCACTGGAAACATTGTGCAGGCCCTCTATAAGGCTTATTTGTCAAACATTGAAATTCCATCAAAACTACTTAAAGCAGTTAAGTATCTATCATGCAATATTTTGCACTATTAAAATGAACTACATGTACTTGAATTGTAGAGTCCACTGTTCTAGGTGGGCTGAGTAAGTCATTATTGTATATATATATATATATATATATATATATATATATATATATATATATATATATATATATATATATATATATATATATATATATATATTCCCTTGATTTACTAATTGGGAAAAAGATACAAACTGCTATGCAAGATTATTGAGAACAGAATTGTGAAATTCATTTTCCCTGTGCGAGGATAATTTGGTATTCTCAAACATTTAATGTAGCCTTGTAGATCATGTCATTTTGTTGAAATAAACAAGCAAACTTTATACAAGATGACATGCAGCAAGTTGTTGTTCCATTGGGAAATTCCGAAATTTGTGTGTTCCAAGACCCAGAGTTTAAAAAATCTACAAATTGATGGTCAAATTTTCAATCCTACATATACTTGGATGCTTATTTACTTTGCCTTTTAACTGAAGCTAACGGCACTGTGATATGCAGTCTTAAATAACATTTTTTTTTTTTAATTTTGGACCGCCTGACTCTCCTATCTGTATCTATATGTCAAATTTGAGTTGAATGTGTGCAACTGTTGCAGAGATTTTGAACGGAAAGTGAATGATGACAGAATGACGGAACAGGGTAACACTATATGCCCCGGCCATTTCATGGCAGGGGCATAAAAAAGTTCACATTAAGCATTGACAAGTGGACGTTGGTATTCATGATGTACATGAGCATCATGTTTGGACACAATATGACTAAAGCTCAAGAAATTCTTTAATATACTTGCTGCTAGTCGTTCCAATAACTTAACCAGGTACAAGTGTGATAAACAATTTTGCCTGCACAAGGTATCTATTCAAATAGTTGGGGGTGGGGGGGGGGAGGGGGCACAGTAAGTTTGACTGATGTACATGAACAACCATTCAAATGTCAAATATACATCACAACAATCTGCAAATGCTAATTTATCCAACATGCCATGTAAAAATCACATGATTTTCCTCTTGAAAACCTGCCATTCAGTGAATTTTCAGGAGACTTTTAGTCATCGTTCAGTTAAGTGAATGGCTGAGTTTCATCCTGTGAATACAAACAAATGTCAAACAACTTAAAAGGTGAAATACATAAAACCAGGGTAAAATCTTCTCTAATAGTGTAGCGGGAAAGTCCATTTCCAGTAGCGCTGCCACCAGCTGATTATCTCCCATCAGCAAGGAATCTCAAATATGACCTCTTATAAAAAAAATAAAATGACCTGACCTATTCACTCTCAATACTTTTACTATGACCCTGACAATTACCAACACCTGAAAGGAAATCTTTAAGACCTGTTATGAGACACAAGTTCATAAAGTTAACAAATTTATTAATTCAAATCAATATACAAGCAAAATATCAAACAACGCGGCTGAGGACTTCACTCATGTGCGTCAAATTGTTTCACAAAACCGACACGATGACGAGATCGACCAATATCTTAGCACAATTAAAGGGGAACAACTCGGAATAACTCAATGTGACAAAACAAGAAGGATCAATCACTTCTTGCATAGAAATTAAAAGCTAAACTCATCTGAGACTATCGCTCATGAGTTTCTTTTCAGTAATTAGAAATAAATAAGCTATAGAATTCTCTGGGGAAAATCACCCTTAAGAATCTAGAAGTTCTTAATAAAATTTCTCTGAGGAAAAGCACTCTTGAGAAATACCCTAAGTCTTTATACGACAGTAATTAAATTGATGATCTATTACAATGATCACTTGAGACAATCATCAAGTTATGTTTTCAACAAAGACTTTTCTAAAATATAATTTCTCTCACAAATAATTCAAAAGAAAGCCTAATTTTAGAAATCAGATAGACCAGACTTTCCAATAAAGTTAGAATTAAATAACTCAGTAAAATTCTACCAAATCTAGTTTGCTATCAAATCTCAACTGACCAAAGTCTCAAACGAATCCTTAAAATTAGCCAAATAAATTACCAAAATATTTGCTACTTCTCTTAAATCAATAAAACAACTTCCCGTAAATAAAATTCAATAAGTTTCCTTTCAAAAATTAAGATGTAGCCTAACTATAATAACAAAATAAAATATAAAATGACTTACGTTTCCTCACTAATGAGAGAGAACCAAAAGACTTCGAATTACAGAATTTACCAAGCTTTTATACTACGAAAAACAGAATTCTATACATCGCACGAGCAAAACATAGAAAAATACAGAAAAATACAGAATCTGCATTATCACGAGATATTAACAGAAAATATAACAGAATTCTATTAGTAAAATCTCGTCGAATCTCGTCTATAAAATTATAAAACAAAACGTAATATTTACATTATAAACATTTCTTATGTTTCAAAAATCTCGTATACATTCAATCATTATCGAAAGAACATGCTATTCATATTTCCCACAGTAACAGAAAAATCGATAATCGATACTAACATTCGGAATGCCTCAGTATTCATTAAACAAAACAATGTAAACTCCGTATACACTGGAAGTGGGAAAACGAAAGTAAACATGATGTAAACACGTGCGTCATTTACCGTAGAACACATAAGTGAGTGATCAGCTTTATACATGTACATTAATTCAAACTGTTACTATCATGTACACTTCTTTTACTTACACTTTCAAAAATACAATGATATAAAAATAAGGGGGGGGGGGGGTCATAACACTACAATAGTCTTTACCATAGTTTTGTTTTTGTTTAATTCATAAATTTATCAAAAAAGGATATTGATATAAAACTTATTTATTTACTTCTTTTCAAAATGTATTACATTTTCTCATCAGCTTTCGTATAGACGTGAAGCTCGTCATAAGTGCTGGGTTTGTCGAGATTTCCGAGTTCTGCATAAGTGGAGGTTATTCTATTATTGTGAACAAAACATTAATATTAAAACGAGTCCATCTTAGAATAAATTATACAAAATTTTTCATACTTAATCAAACATAAGGCTAATTAATGAAGAAATAATACATACTTATCCTCGCTGCTCCGTTGACCTGAAAATTATAAACATGTTTTTAAAAATCGGAATATCTGCTTAAATTTATAATTTTTTAACACATAATATGAGGCCAGCTATACATACAAAGTCGAATTGTTTAATTGATTCCTTACAACTTCAATCTTACATGTCAAAGACTTTAAACCTCTGTCAAGTGTAAATAAATTACCATCCATAGCCAAAACATAAGCGATAATACTCCTCCGGGAGCTTACAAAATACGTTTTTTATGTTTAAGATAAAAAAAAATTAAATATTATGTTGACCATTTTCTGAACCTTATCTTTAATATGATAATGCTAAACACGGTCAGGAATCTACTAGTCTTCCCTTTTGTTTCAGTCATGTGGTCAATATTTAGCTTTCTTTGTATGTTTTGAAAACATTTTAATTATTAGTGTGTCATTTTCTAGCAAAGATAAATTATTGCTTTTGCACGAGGAAGAATGTACATATACTCAACACTTTATTCGTTTAATTGAAATGCCCTAAGTAATATATTCTGAGTTGATTATAAACGATATTACCTGTAATATTCACAGCTGATAATTCTTTTAAATTTCTGTTTCGTCCTGTGTTGACTCCCGTACCTTGACCTTGAAATAAAAAAAAATTAAAAAGTCTTTGCAACAGCAAAAGCACCAGCTACAAAAGAAAAGAGAAGACACAACATAACTGTAATATATAAATATAGAATTAAATTGTCTACTTACTCTGATTTCGCCTCCAGATTATGTAGTTCAAGACACTTCCAGAAACAACAATTAAAACAGAGACAATAACACTTATAATAGTTATAGTGTTATCGCAGTTACAGGGCTCACGCATTTTTGACTGAAAATTTGGCAAATGGTTATTAAATAATTTATATTAATCATTGGTTGTGTCTCTTTTTTCAATGGACATTCAGCATCAAGGATTTTAAATGCAGTTATATACATATGTTTCATTTATTCTTTCATGAAAGTTAATTTTTTTTTGTTATTCAAACTGGAAGTGATTGAAAGACCCTTGTAAAAAAATTCAAGTAAAAAAAGATAGTATTCCCTTGGATGTTTGGTAACTCACCTTACTGTAACTTTCACAAACCCCTGTCACGTGATGACATACCTGGTTGACACACTCTGTGCTACAGTTCTTTTTACAATTTTCACCCCAGTAGGACTTTCTACAAACTTAAATACTTATTTGTTAGTTATATAAAGAAACAAACGTTTCACTATATGGCATGTCTATCATTTAAAATAAAAAAAAATGATGCAATATTTATAGTAAAATGTATTACCATTTACACAAAGTTGTCCATTGTAACCAGCAGAACAGCCGTCTATACAAGTACCATTGATGTGGTGACATTGTGTATCATTTTTACAGTGACCACATGTTTGGTTGCAATTAACACTGTACATTCCACCGTCACACTCTTTTAATGCAAGTAAGAATATACTTTACAGTATATAAGCTTTAAATAGTATAAAACTTGCCAAATTCTTAGCAAGGCAAAATTGAAATGTGGATAACCAGAGGTTGCATCAATTGAGAACAAAAAATATACACTGTGACCGGTCAACCTTTATCTTGATAAGATAAACGCAGTATACTGAAGACAAATCATTATGAATACCATGGTCCAACAATGTGTATCAAAATCAGGAAATATTCGACCAAACGTTGTGTATATGTATTTGCAAAAACGGTAATAGTTACGACCTCAGGTTTTCCGAAATGTTTATAACAAGGATGACATTTACTCGGCGTTTATTGTCGACAGAAATGAATTGCTATAAAGTGCAATGTCTTAAATCAAACATTCTTCTAAACGGACAAAATAAAAAGGAATTCAATATCACATTTCAATATTTTCAGTTGAAAACAATGCGCAAATAGGTAAATGAAGACAAGATAATGTTTGATGATAGATAAATAGAGAGATAGAGAGAGAGGGGGAGGGAGGGATGGGTGGAAGGTTTTGTTTTGTTTTGTTTTGTTTTTTTATAAGAATGTTATCTTTAAAAATTAAGTTCCTTTTTTTCCTATACCGTTTTGCAAAAATTGCTCGTTAAAGCTCAGGTTTTGTTTAAATAATTGAAAAGCATGCGATGGAAAAATCTGAAATAGGTACAAATCTACTTCAAAACAAAGTTCAAAGTGATCATTGACGTTATAAATGATTACAGAAATACAAGTAAACGAAGGCTATCAAAATTTATAAGCTAACAGGTCAGAACATTAGTTAAATAGAATAATTTTATGCAATATTTATGTCTTCAAGAATTTATTTGCTTAAATAGTAAAATTAAATGTGAGGAAGACAGTAGCTAATAAAGTGCTTTGGATTTTCTGAAAGCCATAATAAAAAAAAAATCTTACTCCATTATTAATATCCCTTTTTAATGATTTTACTTGACAACAGTTAATACATGTAGGCATACTCTTATCACATCGTTTTCCCTTCCATCCCGGCTGACATCTTTCCTCACACTTCCCAGTAAACCTGTCACAACTCTTAAGTATACCACAGTTCTCACTGCATTCATATATACATCCTTTTCCGTAGTACCCAGGACTACATTCTGCGAAATACAATGAAAGCACGATAAGTTGCACTATTATCATTCAGAATTATACATTAAATCTGATTGGCTTACAGCATGTCACATGCAAGGAGACAGTTCGAAATGTCTCCATTACGTGCAGGGTGACGACTGTGTTGTCTCCCTTAGATGAAAAAAAAAGTTTCGTAAGCGAGATTATATGATATGATTATATATATTATATGATTATGATTATTACGTATATTATGATTATATAATATATTGAATATATGCGGGATCGGTAAGCAATAAATTCCAACGGTGACGTCAAAGTTGTTTGTTTTCATATTTTAAAAGTATGGAATCAGAGCAGTGGATAGGAGAGCACTAAAGGTGGGACTGGTATTTTCTACTCTATCTTATAAATATAGATCCTTCAGGATACTATAACTATTATGAACTGTTTAGAAGGGAGACATCAAACAATTTCAGGTCTTAGGAGGGTTGTTTTACCGAGGGCGCTTCCTATAATTGTATATTGTAAGGAACATTGAATAAATACAACATGAAATAATGACAAGAAAGGCGAAGAGCGGAATGTCCAAAAAGTTCTAATTAATCGAAAACGTATTGGACTTTCGCTTTATAAAAAAAACATATTAACAATTTAATTATGATTGTAACACACTATTTAAGTGGTTAACAATCTAGTTCATATCTTACAACCTGTGTTGCATACCTCAAGATAAAATTGCAATACAAACGTATTGATGCGCTTGAAGTAACATTTAAATACATCAGAGCGACCCTGAAAAGGGAAATTGGACTTTAAAAAAAGAAATTTGGAATGGCTCATGGTAGTTTACACAATTCCTAAAAATAGAAGGTTAAAAAAATATAGCAGTTGTCATAGTTTTAAATGTCTACTAATATTGCATAAAAAGTCTGATTCAACATGACAATTTTGTTTAACTTTCTCTCGAATGTTTGCTGCGAAGAAAAAAGAAACAAATCAAGGTAGCCTCTGTCCAAAGAAGTGGAATAATAGTATACCAAGGATTTTGATAGGATCTGTTTGCATGCTCCAGATTCAACCTTCTCATACCGTACCATTTTGACATGCCTCTCCCTTCGCCCCTTCACCACAGCCCCTAAGACACGTGCCGTTGACATGGTGACAGGTTTCTCCGTCGCTACAGTTACCACATGATGATAGACACCCTAGCCCGTACGTATGCTTGTCACATACTACAAGTGCAACAAAATAGCAACATAATACAATCTATACTATTAATCTAATGCGTGAACATACGAAGGGTGATAAAAACGATAGTGGACTGATTCGATAAAATTATGATTATGTTTTCAAATCTCATCAATTTTTTTAGGTTTAACAAACAGGTTTTTGTTTAAGTTTGACTATATTACCAATTTATCGTGAATACCAAAAACTAAAACAAATAGAACAGGCCTTGGGATTCTGCGCAATCCGCAGGTCAACGTGAACTTTTTTTTTACCCCTTCCCTTCCCAATATTCCCTATTCTATTGGATACATCCCTGGTGACAATTCACCCACATATTAAAACAGATTTAAATTATTCAGAGTATGTTTTTCAATGCGTATCTAAGTTCACTTAGATCGCCTTAAACTTCATTGAGATGTCCAAATCTGGAGAAAAGAGTAAAATCGGAAATGTTTAACAAATATTCGCATTTGAAAGACGCCACTTCTCTATGGAATCCCGAACGTATATCCCTTTATCTGTTCACCCGTCCATCCCTGAATCGCTCAAGCCACTTAATTACTAAAGATTTGGACACATTTTTCTTTCTCTATTGTATTTTACCGTTGGCAATTTCCCATGTTCATTCGCTACTGTATAATATTGAATGTGGGAATACACTTTGATATCTGTCCTAACTCCTCCACCAACAAATTTCAAACATCACCTTAGGAAATAACCGTAAAATAGTTAAAAATGCTGAAATTCCATCAAAATTTAAAATATTATATAACAAATTTCTTGAATATTAAATAGAAAGTGAGAATTTTGATCAAATTTCTTAAACCTTGTTTTGTTCGATAGCTGACGTAATCGGAGGTTGTGTCGTGTACGCAAAACATAGACATTTCAATAGTCAGTTTTTAATTATTTTCATACTTGTATAATGGCATTATGATCAAGTGTAAAAAAAAATCAAATATTTATCCCACAAAATTTCGATTTTATCGCAACAGTCCACCAACTTTTCAATCACCTTAAAAAGGTTTGCTTTCATGAAAACAGTCCGCATTATTTTAAATACAAAGTTAACGCTTAATATGTCTTTGTACACGTCGCTACATTCAATATGATTAATTTATTTACCTAGACTACACTTAGGGCCTTGGTATCCCGCTATACAACCTACACAGTTTCCTGTAGTGATGTTACACATTTGGTTATGACAGTTCTCTGGACATGATTGGTTACAGTATTCTCCGTAATATCCTTGGTAAGGGCATCCTGACGTCAGACAAAAGATATTTAAGCATTGTGTCATTTTTAAGCTAAAAACGACTTCATGACCTAGAAAGCATTTTTTTCAAACTTATTGAACTCACCGTAAACTTCCAGTTCACATAATTCATTGTACGCATATTGAGAGTAGTAACTTGGGTACGTCACATCCGGTCTCCTCTCGTTGTAGTATATAACATAACGTCCATAAACAGAACAGCTTATTGTCTGGTTCTCTGTTGGAGTACCGGTTTCGTTTTGTATCTCATGGAAACAAAGATAGCCGCTGTACTTTGACGTTGTATTAGAAACGTAGAGGAAAAATCCAGCAAACCGATCGTAGTAGGCACCAGGACCTAAAAATGGAAATGTGTTGATTGGTTTTTTATTAGAAACGTAAATAAAGAATCCAGCAAACTGACTGTAGTATGCACCAGAACCTACAAGATATATTTAATTGCTGCTTTTAAGTGTCGTTGGTCATTTACCATTTGTTGTTGTACACCTGGGCCAAGTAAATAAGAATGAGATTATATTTTCATGGTTGCAAGGAACCCCTCAAAGTAAATACGACATGTCTGTCTTTATTTAACCGCTCACACATGTATCCTCTTTATTTACTTCTCAGAAACGTGTTTGTTAAGCCTTCTTGCAGAGGCAATCTGCTATACGAATCAGTTATGTAGCTTAACTGTTTTATACCCGACAACATATGTCTTCCTGCTGTCGCTTTCATCATTCCTGTTCTTTCAACTCTTAAAATATAGATAAATGAATTATGATATTACAAGTCGTGATGAAACGCAACAATATCGATAGTCTTATACTTCATGGTTGAAAAACTTGGGTTTACTGTAAATTGCTTATTTTACGCGAGTACTTAATATCGCGAAGTGGCCCAAGGGCGTCAAACCGCGAGAACAATAGTTCGCGAATGGGTGATTTTTCTAGAGATTTTACATACATTAAAGTACCATAAAAATAAAAGCGAGTAATTTTATTTCGCGAGTGGTGCTTCTCGCGTAATTACGCGATAATTTATTCCTCGCGTATATTTAGGAATCTACAGTATTCTATTCATGTCATAAAACTAGCTTAATATATATTAAAAAGAAAAAGTATGTTTTACTTTATAGGACAAACACCGTTAGCAATCGAGGTCAACCAGAAACGTTCTACTGATCAATTTTTTTGTCTATATTTATTCAAATGTGATGGCTGAAAATTAATTCTAACACATTTGTTGCACTCCTGACAAAGAGCATGTGAAACTTTATAATAGAATTGTAAAGCAGAAACTACATCAGAACATGGTTCCACTGTTTCATTAAAGCCATGGTGCAATTATCTGAATTTTATTACAGTTTTTCAGAGTTGTTTTCAAAATGTCTTAAAAAAATAAAGAAAAAAAAACACAGCTGCTTTGATGAACTCGAAAAAAAAGACAGATCACTTTCATGAAACTGTAATTAACTAAGTACTAAATTATTCAAATCGATGCTTATTGATTAAACAATATTTAATAGTATGAATAGGAGTCTATTTATCATTGAACTTAAAACTTCTTAAAAATGCGTTGCGCTCCTGAGCGTAGAAATATGGATATGAAACATAGACAGATCCTGTAAATGATAGATTTATTTGATAAATACCTTTTTTTTTGGTCAAAAAAGAAAGCAAACATTATTTACTGATTAAAGTTTTTCCAACTTAGAGAGCAAAACATCAAATGTTTCACTCCTGACATAAATGGGTGTCTACAGATACTTGACTTTCATTAATGCTGCTTGCGATTCAAATAATATTTTAAGCCTTTAAATGGTCTATCGGTTATTGTGATACATTTTCAAAATTCCCTTTTTGACTTAATTGTTACACAGATTTTTAAATTCAATATTTTTTGGCATTATTACATTTTATCTGTTGCAATCCTGACTTCGTACAAATATGTATAACATTTTTTTTCAGCTTAAGCAGTGAACTTAACTTGATCAAGCAAAAGTTACTGTAGTCTAAATTTAAAGCTCAATATATTGAATATAATCAGGGATTATTTCCAAAGGAACAATTATTATTTATTTAACTGATTTTCAAAAAATATAGAATTTTCAAAATGTCAAAAACGATGTTAAACTCCTGATATTTTAAACATCTTTTTGGGCATAACTTTTTTGTTTAAGATATCAATGAGATATTTCGCAGGCATGCAGTAAATCATATAGAATCATTAATGAAACCCGAGAAAATAACAAAAGCAAGTCATAGATAATTACTGGTAACGTTTGTTATAAACACTTTGCACAATTTTGCAATAATCATCTTTGTCTTTAAATAATTTGTCTTAATTGCAAATATCCTATGCTTAAAATATCAGTGACTGTGCAATTAAAACGACCGTGAAAAAAAGCCAACATAGAAAATCGTGAAATGTTAAACACTTGGAATTAAGGGCGTATACAGAAGCTTTTATTGGGTTACTCACGTACTAGGCATATTATCTGTCCTGTAATATATGTTTATATAACTGATGCTGACCACTCTCTGTAGATCTACCCACCACGTAGCAGTCTTTTTCCCAGCATCTGATATTGTACACTGGCTCCCCGCAGCTGAGCGGTCGGAATATTCCCCATCAACCGCTTTTCCTGCTCCCCATTCTATTGGCTTGGTTGGAAAGGCATACTCCTGCCTCGTAGGTCTCCCAAAAGCTAAATTTTCTTTAACAAACAAATTTGGTGAAAAAATTTATATTCTTACATATATGCAAACATTAAATAATACAGGATATTAATACATGTAGGAGTTAAAGTCTTCCCAGAAGTTTCAATTTTCGTCTAAATAGTACAGCTTTTTATTTATTTTCTTGACATGTTTACTTGACACTCTGTATTATATGTGATTTATTGATTGTATGTTGTTTAACGTCCCATTCGAGAATTTTTCACTCATATAGAGACGTCACCATAAACCGGTTAAGGGCTTCAAATTTTGACCTTTACTCGGCACTCAAGGCCATTGAGCAGTGAGGGATCTTTATCGTGCCAACGCCTGCTGTGACACGGGGCCTCGGTTTTTAAGGTATCATCCGAAGGACCCGCAACTTTCACTTCAAAGTGTCGAGCGCATGGTGAAGGAACAGTTGCTACCCATTTTAAATCGACTTAGGTCAGTCGCGGCCGAGATTCGAACTCACGACCTCCCGGTCATATTTGTGACATAAAAACGACATTAAAAAAAATTTCGTTCAAGACGTTATGTCCCTTGAGATGGTTATGCATTTTTTCTCCAATTATTCTTTTAAATGCTTACCAGCAGCCCGAGTACAGGTGAAAGAAAGAAGGAAGTGAATAAGTACGATGCTCATCTTCATCCTAAAATTGATTGAATGCCTCATAGTCTAATTAACTGTATTTTAACTTTCAGTCGTCCATAAGAGTTAGGTACCACATCGAAAATTGTATTCTATTTCTATAGCAAGAAATTTTTTTTATTGATGTTGTTTTCTATATAAATATATATAAAACATTTAACTTTGAATTCGTTTTGATAGTGCGAAGGGATTTTTAATAAAACCTTGAGTGTGAGATTTTTGGGTTCCACCTTTAACTGAGCTTATCTCTCAATTTAAGATCCATCAAATCAAGAACAAGTCCTTTTTGTTCAAAGTAAAAAAAAGCGCAAAGTAGTGATCATCAATAAATAGATAAAGAAAGTAATGGTGTTTATTTCTATAGGTCACATTTAGTGGATATATTCATTTGGAGGAATAAACACCTATCGTTGTGCAAAATGTAAAGCAGCAGTACATCAAGTCATGCACCTCCTTTGCTAGCGTTGATAAAAACAAATTTAGTAACTATTCTAAAATTTAAATTCGTCCTTATATAGATTTGTGAATATTTATCCCTTTCATTAATTTCATTTTTTTATAAACTGTGGAAAGGAGGATTATCTGGTTATTAATGTCTATTTTTTGTAGCCCTTAATATAATGTTACGAAAATATAAACACTATTTTTTGTAAGCATGCCAAGTATTGTGAATACTCTTCGTCAAAATCAGAAGTGGATAAAAGAATAATGTGCATAAGTAAAATATACTAGTGTACGTTGTTTTTATTAAATTCGGACCATATTTTGAAGAAAAAGTCTTCTTTCAATAACCACAACAGCATCTTTCTTGAAAATCGATACCCAGAATCATATGTTATTTACGAGTGGTTTTAGAAAACGCTTTGGACTGGTGCCAGAAAATTATTATTTTACGTTGTGAAACAAATTCAAATGCATGTTTCATAAAACATAAAAAAAGTTCAGAAATTTTAAAACATTTAGCTTAATACATTGATTATTTATGGATTCATTATCCAATACAGAAGAAATCCAGCGCTGTCAATGTTATTAGACATGTTTTTTTTCATTGAAGAGCTACTATGGAATGACAGCGAGAAAATCGTCCTGCTGACTTTGTATTTCACGAACAGCTGATTTAAAGGCGCAAAACTATGGGGGGAAAATCGTCACTTGTCCGTGTCAGCCTCATTCGCTTGTTGTAGTTCAACAACAATTTGAAAATTATAGTAAGTAATACTTTGAATTACAATAACAAAAACTAATAATAATGTTAACTATTGTTAATAATAGTATTTTTAAGGTTATCCTGGAAACTATGCGAAATTGAGATCAATTCTAGTAGATTAGTCCTAGATTTGTTGAGGGAAGGAGAAGCCTAGAACTTCAAGTTACATTACCCTTACTATCCTTATATACATGTAAGAATGGTCAGATTAATGTAGATGTATGCTTTCAGATCTTTATGATGTTGACTGTTCCTTAACAACAAGCAAAGCAAAAAAGGCTAGTCTTACCGTAAGTATATAGACATCTAGATACCACAAGTAACAATCAAATTATTTCATGAGGAAAACCAGGAAGTATATCTTAAACTAGGCACAGGTATTTAAAGTCCTTCACCTGTGTGTTTATACTTGTGCGCAGTAAATAAATCAGTGCAAAATCTGAATGCTTCTTTTTTACTTAAAAGGGAAATTTAAACTTATGAGTCGGAAATTAACGCAAAGATCACTAAACAAAATGCACTGAAATGGTATTTTTGGAGAAACAATAACAACATAAATAATTTAATAACAGGTGCAGAAATGTTACCTCATGAAAGTTTGTTGTATTATAATAATATGTAGTTGGTTCTTGCTTGACAAAACACGAACAGATAAAATTACATATCGAAGTAGGTCGAGTATGTGTGTAAAAGGTCACCTACTCAGGTAGCTTGCTGTGCTGGATTTGTGAAGGTGTAACAATCATGTTCCTCCTCATGATATTATTCTTACAAGGTTAAAGATCAACACATTTACAAATGTAAAAACATTTATGTTATCGATGTGTGAAGTCTCATTCCATTTAATTAAATGGATCTCATGTTAGCCAATTTTAAAAGCATCATGTTTTATCGCCATGGAGCACGGTTAAAATATTGTAACGTCAAAAACAACGTCGAGAAAACTTTCTCTGCTTTTTCATTTTATAACGTATTGGTAGCGACATCCCCATTCATAAAAAAAACGTATCCATAACGTATCCATAACACTTGACACCTAGTTTGCTAATAATTATTCGAGTACCGTAAGTTAGATTGTCATTGTTTTCAAATTCTTTACCGTGTAACTATGCTTTTACAAGTTCCGCCACAGTAAAGCGCACATCACGTTTCATGACGTAACTAACTTTTTTGACAAGATTTTAAATTATAATTTGTTTCTTCGTCCATCGTCCGATTCAAAGTCTCTCCCACTCAAAAATTGTCTTTTCCATTATATACAAATTCACGGCTCATTTTTAGCTCTACTGGTCATAGACCAGAAGAGCTTATGCGATAGTAAGGTGTCCGTCGTCCGTCCGTCCGTCCGTCCGTCTGTCTGTCTGTCTGTCCGTCTGTCTGTAAACAATTTTTCAAAACGCTACTCCTCCTACAGTTTTGGTCCGATTTCAATATAACTTGGCACACATGTAGACTACACTAAGATACATAATTTAGTGCATCGGTTTTTGATTTCGATTGATGGTGTTGCCCTGGTTACTAAAAATAGAAATTTCTGTGAAATTCCTTTAAAACGCTACTCCTCCTACAGGTTTGGTCCGATTTCAATATAACTTGGCACACATGTAGACTACACTACGATACATAACTTAGTGCATCGGTTTTTGATTTCGATGGACGGTGTTGCCATGGTTACTAGAAATAGAAATTTCTGTGAAATTCCTTTAAAACGCTACTCCTCCTACAGTTTTGGTCTGATTTCAATATAACTTGGCACACAAGTAGATTACACTAAGATACATAATTTAGTGCATCGGTTTTTGATTTCGATGGACGGTGTTGCCATGGTCACTAGAAATAGAAATTTCTGTGAAATTACTTTAAAACGCTACTCCTGCTACAGTTTTAGTCTGCTTTTAATATAATTAGGCATACAAGAAGACTATACAAAGATACATAATTTAATGCATCAGTTTTTGAATTCGATGAACAGTGTTGCCATGGTTACTTAAAATAGAAATTTTTGTGAAATTCCCATAAAACGTTACTCCTCCTACAATTTTGATCTGATTTCAATATAATTTGGCACACAGTTTGAATACACTACGATACATAATATGCATTTCTGTTTTTTTTTTATTTCGGTGAATGGTGTTGTCATGGTTACTAAAAATAGAAATTTCCATGAAATACTTTCAAAACGCTACTCCTCCTACAGTTTTCGTTTGATTTCAATTTAACTTGGCACAGAAGTAGACTACATTAAGATACATAATTAAGGTCTTCCGTCTTCACGGAAGACCTTATAGTGATTCTACTGTTTCTTATTAAGGTCTTTCGTCTTCACGGAAGACCTTATAGTGATTCTATTGTTTCTTATTAGGTCTTCCGTTCACAACGGAAGACCTATAGTGATTGTATTGTTTCTTTTTATTAAGTCTTCCGTTCACAACGGAAGACTTATAGTGATTGTATTGTTTCTTTTTATTAAGGTCTTCCGTTTTCACGGAAAACCTTATAGTGATTCTACTGTTTCTTATTAAGGTCTTCCGTCTTCAACGGAAGACCTTATTGTTTTCGTTCGGTTTCTTTTTCCCTATTATTATTATTATTATTATTATTATTATTCTTTTTTTTTTCTTACCGATTTTGTGCAAGCGAGTTCTCGGAAACGGCTCGGTCGATTTTCACGAAACTTTCAGATCTAATAGATATTGATCTGAACCTTATTGGAAATTTTTTATTTTGATGACGTCACTTCCGGTCGTGAGATATGGACGATTTTCCGATTTTCAGAGGGTCGGCTTGTCCTGGCAATCACTCCTAAACGAATAGAGATATTGAGTTGAGATTCACAGTGAAAGTAGAGGAAGGATTGTAGATGTGCTTTTTTGGGTCTATATCTTCCAAGCATAAAAGGCGCCGAAGCTCGCCAGGGCTCGAAAAATAGGATCATAACTATCTCGCAAAATTTAGCACTTTTTCTTTCATGTCTTAATACCTGTAAATATTTTGTTAAAACATATATAACAAAAGTTGTGCACAATGATAAGAGCTTTCATTTAATATAAAGAAAAAGGGGCTGATCCTTCAAATTAGGGGCTTAGAGGGGCCAAAAGTCTTTCATCTATAACTCTTTAATGGTCAATATTTTGTTATCAATTACTGAAGCAAAAATGTTTATCTTAACAATTTGCAACTATATATTATAAAATTTTGATTCTATATTGCGTAATAAGGGACCAAAAGGGGCCAGAATGCTAAATCTTTGACGCTTTATATCTCGAAAAGGGGGAATCTTTTCATAAGCAATACTGAACAAAAGATGGTTAGAATAAACAATATGAACCCTTTCAATTTTTGACAAACGGCCCCATTAAGGACTAGGAGGGGTGGCCCCTAAATATTTCCATTCAGCATATCTCCTCAAGGAAAAGAAATCTCTGAATAGTTGTTGAACAAAAAGTTTTCAAAATCACAAGACCTTTCATTTGATATCCAGAAAAAGGGGCTGAGCCCTCAAATTAGGGGCTAAGAAGGGCCAAAAGTCTTTCATCTTTAACTCTTTAACGATCAATAATTTGTGATACATTACTGAAGCAAAGATGTTTATCTTAACGATTTACAACAGAATATGATAAGATTCTGATCATATGTTACGTAATAAGGGGTCACAAGGGGCCAGAATGCTAAATCTTTGACGCTTTATATCTCGAAAAGGGAGAATATTTTGATTAGCAATCCTAAACAAAAGATGGTCAGAATAATGTTCTTAACAATATGCACCCTTTCAATTTTTGTCAAACGGCCCCATTAAGGACTTGGAGGGGTTGCCCCTAAATATTTTCATTCAGCATCTCTCCACAACGAAAAGAAATCTCTGAATAGTTGTTGAACAAAAAGTCTTCAAAATCACAAGACCTTTCATTTGATATCAAGAAAAAGGGGCTGACCCCTCAAATTAGGGGCTCAGAGGGGCCAGAAGCCTGTCATCTATAGCTCTTTGATAATGTTATATAAATCAAAAGAATGTAATCTAATTAGGGAAGTCTATATATTATTATCTTTTAACAAAGATCATAGTCAAAATCATATCTCATCTTATCAAAAAATCAGACGGAAGACCTACTCGTTGCTCGCAACGAGATCTCATCTAGTTATTATTATTATTATTAATATTTTTTTGACCAAATTTTGTGCAGGCGTTTTCTCGAAAACTATTCAGTGGTTTTTCGTGAAACTTTCAGGAAAAATTAGTCATTGTATGTACTTGTTTCATCACAAGGAAAATTTGGAAAATTCCATTTTGGTTCCAAGTTACGGGCAATTTCCTGATTTTAAAATGAAATTTTGTCCCATAATGTTCTCAAGAATGACTAAAGATATGAACTGGAGACTTATTGGAGAGCATAGAACGTGACTTCTAAATTTGTGGAATCATTTTCGTTCGTCGTCGGCACTTCCGGTCGTTTACGGAAGTGATCAAAGAAATCATAAAATTTCAACTTTCTTTTTTTAAATCAATACTTACATCACATTATTGCATCTCTTTTGTAGTTTCGAAATATGTTGGTCCCACCGGAAACAAAAACGACAACTTCCGGTTATAAGAGAAAAACTACATAATTTTAGTATTTTTCTTTCCCATTAACATCCTTTGTAGATAAAGTTTTTGAAATGAATTTTAAATATGTTATTCAAACTGCAGATATCTAGAGTAACATCAAATATCTTTGTAAAATTCACTTCCGGTCGCGTGTTTTCCTGTCCTCAAAATGAGAAGTTGTCTGAGCAAGATCTCGGAAACGGTGAGAGATTAAGACACCAGACTTATATGAGCAACAGACCTTAAGATGTAGGCAAAACCATTTGGGTTCAGAGCGTCAGCCGTCACTTCCGGTCGTCACAGGAAGTGATCAAAGAAATCGAAAATTTCAACTTTTCTTTTTTGAATTAAAAATTGCATCACTTTATTGCATCTTTTTCGCAGATTCGAAAGATCTTGGTCTCACCGGAAACAAAAGCGACAACTTCCGGTTATAAGAGAAAAACTACATAATTTGAGTATTTTACTTTTCCATCAATATTTTTTTCTAGAAAAAGTATCTGAAATGAATTTTAAATATGTTATTCAGACTGCAAATGTCTAGAGTAATCGTAAATATCTTTCAAAAATTCACTTCCGGTCGCATGTTTTCCTGTCCTCAAAATGTGAAGTTGTCTGAGCGAGATCTCAAAACTAGATAAAAGATTAAAACACCAAACTTTTATAAGTAATAGACCTTGAGGAGTAGGCAAAACCATTTGGGTTAAACGCGTCAGTCGTCACTTCCGCTTGTCACAGTAAGTGATCAAAGAAATCTAAAAAAAAATTAACTTTTCTTTTTTAAATTATTGCTTGCATCACTTTATTGCATCTCTTTCGCTGTTTAGAAATATGTTAGATTCCACCGGAAACAAAAACGTCAACTTCCGGTTTTAGGAGATAAACTACTTTTACTTTGATATTTAACTTTCTCATAAATATTGCTCATCGATAAAGTACTTGAAATGACTTTATGTATGTTGTATATATTGCAAATGTCTAGAGAAAAGTCAAAGATTTTTATAAAATTCACTTCCGGTCTCTTGTTTACCTGTCCTCAAAATTAGAATTTGATCTCACAATATTGCTCGGCAACAGTAAACGACTGAAGTCTAAAACTTTCAAGACTGATGGTCAGTCATCAGTTATATGAATCGTGAGAAAATCTTGTATAGCCGTTACTTCTGGTACTTCCGGTCGTGACCGGAAGTGATGTAAAAAATGAATGGTTAACGTTAGCAAGTTGGATTTTCACGCTGACGACAAGGGTTAAATTTACAGAGTGTCTGAATTTCTTTTATCTCTTTTTCAGCTTGAATTTTCGTTTTTATTTTCAGAATCGGACGGAAGACCTCTCATTGCTCGCAATGAGTTTCTAGTTATTAAGTCTTCCGTTCACAACGGAAGACTTATAGTGTTTGTATTGTTTCTTTTTATTATTATTATTATTATTATTATTCCTCCCAAATTTTGTGAGCGCGATTACTCAGAGATGGTTGGATAGATTTTCACAATTTTTCACATGATAGTAGGCTGATATATGAAGTTTATATAAAATTCCCTTTTTTTGAAAAATTCACTTCCGGTCCGAAGTTACGGCCGAATTTCCAATTTTTAAATGGACTTTTGTCCGGAATTTTTCTCGGAAACGGTTTGAGGTAAAGATGTGAAATTTACAGGAGTATTAGATCATGACATTCTCTTTGTTTCGAAGTTGTTTTCGTGTGTTTCCGGTACTTCCTGTCCGAACCGGAAGTGAACTTGTATTTGGTCATTTTTTAACTTTTTTGTTTTTTAATATTTTTTCAAGATATTATTATGTATAACAGAGGTTATTCTACAAATACTAAATATATAATTTGTTTTGAAATCAGATTCCACATTTTGCAGATTTTCGATACCGTCATTTCCCCTATTTACCTAGTGTGTAAACAATGGACAAAGAAAGATAACTCTGACTTGTAAGTGAGAATAGAACTTTCGAGATAAAGGCGGAAATAGTATCGATGACGTCGGAGACATATACACTCTCCATATCAAAATATTTAGACGTTCCATATTCAGTCTTCTAAATGTAAGAGTACGTTGGTTACCACTTCCAGTGCATGTATAGTTTAAAGTTGCCAGTGTAGTGTAAGTCTGTATTGACAGTTAATTGATTTACACATGAATATATCTAAAAAAAAAATTGATATATATGCTAGGTACCTAATTCAAGTAAATATATTATAAGCACTGAATATACATTTATAGTGATGGACAGGCATGCAGTTTTATCTATCTCGTATAGTAAGTTCAGAATACGATAGTTATAAGCCTTCTATAATGCAGACGATTTATTATTCTCTATGATTTGAATGCGAAATTATCCCGATTTCTGAGTTTTATTTTCGATATTAAAAAAATATTACATACACTCAAAAAGGAATTGAGCGATAGAAAATTGTAATACAGTACTGTTTTAAAGCCTTTATAAATAAATTGATATCTGCCACTTAAAAGAAAGAAAATCAATCTATAGATTAGATTTGGTTATTACATGTATATTTGATAAAAAGTTAAATTATTTATGACACATAATCTATACTCTATATACCCAAGGAATTATAAAAGATGTGAAAAGACGATTCTTGGGCATGGAATCTTGGGAAATACTCAAAGAGTTAAAAAAAAAAATATGTGAAAACGCGATTCTGTGTGAAATTATGGTACGCTATATGTTTCTTTTGAAAAAAAAAAACATGAAAAAAAAAATTGCACAGGTCTGTTGATATGTGGGATAAGTATACCTGAATGAACACAATTTTATGCAGTGATATATAATTATGTACATGCAACTGACGTCCGTACTTTTCCTTATAATTCATAAAACATAAAACTATCTAATTCCTTTGAAGCCCCCACCCCCACCCCCGTCTTGATTAATATTTGGAGACGTTCGTGCAGCTATGCATTTGAATTATATATTCGTTTTAGATTTAAATCTGGAACATGTGAATATAATTACCATTTACATGTATGCAGAATTTCATATTCTATAATGGTAGATTTGTCATTATGAAATGTTCAATTTAAGCCTGAGAGAGAGAGAGGGGGGGGAGAGAGATTCCCTCTTAATCCCGATCCTCCTATCCATTTACATAGACCAAAAATTAGTTCTATATCGGTCACACCCATTCTTTATTAAATGTTTTCTGATTTCATAGTCAGTCATGGTCATATCCTGTATATTTTTCAGCTTAAAAAGTATCACACAAAGTGCACCTGTGTTGACCTGTCAATCAAAATCACTTGACGCTGTATGCACTGCAATTAAGTAGCCTGAGTTCGAAATGATCTTGAAGTATGATCTTTACGTAAATCTGATGCAACAAACTTGTGAAAAAATAGAATAAAATAAAAAATAAAATATCTCGGTATTATGAACTTCGATTGTGGGACGTGGAGATCGGTCCTTTGGATGAGATCGTATAAATGGAGGTCCCTTGTCGCAGAAGGTGCTGGCATAGAAAAGATTCCCCTCTGCTCAATTGCGATAAGTGCCAAAGTATAGGACAAAAATTTGCAGTCTCCACCGGCGAGTGGTGGCGTCTCCATGTGAGTGAAAAATTTCTGGAGAGGGACGTTAAACAACATACGTATAATCAATCAATCGATTGCTGAAGAATTACTGTAATTGAATAATCTGTCTTATAGGTATGCTGTCAAATCTTGATATTATAACTTTCCAAAACTCAGTGACTTTACGTTTAATGTGATACTAACTTAATTCATTATATTTTTTTTATAACACCATCACAATTATGCCAAAACATACACACAGTGAAGTTTATGATAGTACGGATTGTTTGTCTTAGAAATGATTGCAACAATTTTTTTTTTAAATTGCTAATGATATACGTATATCTCTTATAGGTGCCAAATGTTTTATACAAGATTGATAATGAAAATCAAAGTACCTTAAGTACTGAAAGGACTTTTTTCCAGTTATTTTTTTCTTTCACAGTAAATATGATATATATGTTTTTTACACAGAAAAAAAGCAAATTCTTACAGATTTAGAAGAACGGAAGACTTTTTTGTTGCCATGGCAACAAGAGTCTAGTTATTATTATTATTATTCCTCCCAAATTTTGTGAGCGCGATTACTCAGAGATGGTTGGATAGATTTTCAAAATTTTTCACATGATAGTAGGCTAATATATGAAGTTTATATAAAATTCCGTTTTTTGAAAAATTCACTTCCGGTCCGAAGTTACGGCCGAGTTTCCAATTTTTAAATGGACTTTTGTCCGGAATTTTTCTCGGAAACGGTTTGAGGTAAAGATGTGAAATTAACAGGGGTATTAGATCATGACATTCTCTTTGTTTCGAAGTTATTTTCGTGTGTTTCCGGTACTTCCTGTCCGAACCGGAAGTGAACTTGTGTTTGGTCAATTTTCAACTTTTTTGTTTTTTAATATTTTTTCAAGATATTATTATGTATAACAGAGGTTATTCTACAGATACTAAATATATAATTTGTTTTAAAATCAGATTCCACATTTTGCAGATTTTCGGTACCGTCATTTTCCCTATTTACCTAGTGTGTAGACAATGGGCAAAGAAAGATAACTCTGACTTGTAAGTGAGAATAGAACTTTCGAGATAAAGGCGGAAATAGTATCGATGACGTCAGGGACATATACACTCTCCATATCAAAATATTTAGACGTTCTATATTCACTCTTCAAAATTTAAGAGTACGTTGGTTACCGCTTCCAGTGCACGTAAAGTTTGAAGTTGTCAGTGTAGTGTAAGTCTGTATTGACAGTTAATTGATTTACACATGAATATATGTAAAAAAAAAAATTACTATATCTGCTAGGTATGTAATTCAAGTAAATATATTATAAGCACTGAATATACATTTATAGTGATGGACAGGCATGCAGTTTTATCTATCTCGTATAGTAAGTTCGGAATAAGATAGTTACTAAGCCTTCTATAATGCAGACGATTTATTATTCTCTATGATTTGAATGCGAAATTATCCCGATTTCCGAGTTTTATTTTCGATATTAAAAAATATTAAGTACACTTAAAAAGGAACTGAGCGATAGAAATTTGTAATACAGACTGTATTAAAGCCTTTGGAAATAAATTGATATTTGTCACTTAAAAGAAAGAAAATCAGTATATACATGTAGATTAGATTTGGTTATTACATGTATTTTTGATAAAAAGTTAAATTAATTATGTCACATGATCTATATTCTATATACCCAAGGAGTAATAAAAGATGTGAAAAGGCGATTCTTGGATTCTTGTCAAATACTCCAGAGTTAAAAAAAAAAATATGTGAAAATGCGATTCTGTGTGAAATAATGCTACTCTGTATGTTTCTTTTGAGAAAAAAAAAAACATGATAAAAAAATTGCACAGGTCCTGTTGATATGTGGGATAAGTATATACATGTACCTGAATGAACACAATTTTATGTAATGATATATAATTATGTACATGCAACTGACGTCCGTACTTTTCCTTATAATTCATAAATTTATAATGCAACTATCTAATTCCTTTGAAGCTCCCCCCCCCCCCCCGTCTTGATTAATATTTGGAGACGTTCGTGCAGCTAGGCATTTGAATTATATATTCGTTTTAGATTTAAATCTGGAACATGTGAATATAATTACCATTTACATGTATACAGAATTTCATATTCTATAATGGTAGATTTGTCATGAAATGTTCAATTTACGTCTGAGAGAGAGGGAGGGGGGGAGAGAGATTCCCTCTTAATCCCGATCCTCCTATCTATTTACATAGACCGAAAATTAGTTCTATATCAGTCACACCCATTCTTTATTAAATGTTTTCTGATTTCATAGTCAGTCATGGTCACATTCTGTATATTTTTCTGCTTAAAAAGTATCACACGAAGTGCACGTGTGTTGACCTGTCAATCAAGATCACCCGCGCTGTCTGCACTGCAATAAAATAGCCTGAGTTCGAAATGATCTTGAAGTATGATCTTTAAGTAAATCCAATGCAACAAACTTGTGAAAAAATAAAATAAAATAAAATAAATAAAATATCTCGGTATTATAAACTTCGATTGTGGGACGTGGAGACCGGTCCTTTGGATCCTTTAAATCGAGGTCCCGTGTCGCAGAAGGTGCTGGCACAAAAAAGATTCCTCACTGATCAATGGCGATAAGTGCCAAAGTATAGGACAAAAATTTGCAGTCTCCACCGGCGAGTGGTGGCGTCTCCATGTGAGTGATAAATTCTCGAGAGGGACGTTAAAGAACAAACAAACAAACAAAAAAAAAATCAAATTTGAGAATTTATCATATATACACCCGTAGTTGGTGCATCACTTTTATTTAAACTTTGGGGATGACCAAGAAAAATTTAATTAGAAATTTTAATGAACTAAGCAAACAACCTACCCATTGTTAACACTTTGACCTGTTTCAAAGAAAGTGGGTCCCAACAGTAACGCACTAAAATCACTTGACTCTGACACAGATTTAGTGTTTCGGTGGTGCAATACGAGGCTTATATTAGAATTTTAAATAGGTAATTAATTAGCTGTGAATTTGCCATCATCGGAAAGACGTGTTACTGACTAAACATTTAATACAATTATGAAAACGGGCATCTCCAGCATACGTTTGAATTCTACATATCATTCACATGAATAGAATGGATTGATCATAACACGAGAGCGTTTGATTATCTAATACGCTAAATGTTTTTCTTGTCATATAATGTGAGGATTTGACCAGTGTGATAAATGGGCCAAATGATTCTAAGAGAAGAAGATGAATAGTCAATCAATCAATCAATCGATTGCTGAATAATTACTGTAATTGAATAATCTTTCTTATAGGTATGCTGTCAAATCTTAATATATTATATTCAAAACTCAGTGACTTTACGTTTAATTTGATACTAACTTAATACATTATAATTTTTTTTATAACACCATCACAACTATGCCAGAACATATACACAGTAAAGTTTATGATAGTACGGTGTTCGTTCGTCTGTTTGTTTGTCTTAGAATTGATTTCAAACATTTTTTTTTAAATGCTAATTATCCTTGCTCTATGATATACGTAAATATCTCATAGGTGCCAAATGCATTATACAAGATTGATCATGAAAATCAAAGTACCTTAAGTACTGAAAGGACTTTCCTCCAGTTATTTCTTTCTTTCACAGTAAATATGATATGTATGTTTTTTACACAGAAAAAAGCAAATTCTTACAGATTTAGTAGAACGGAAGACTTTTTTGTTGCCATGGCAACAAGAGTCTAGTTATTATTATTATTATTCCTCCCAAATTTTGTGAGCGCGATTACTCAGAGATGTTTCGATAGATTTTCACAATTTTTTACAGGATAATAGGTTGATATGTGAAGTTTATATAAAATTCCGTTTTTTGAAAAATTCACTTCCAGTCCGAAGTTATGATTGAATTTCGAATTTTAAAATGCACTTTTGTCCGGTGTTTTTCTCAGAAGGGGTTTGAGGTAAAGATGTGAAATTTACAGGAATAATAGATCATGACATTCTTTTTGTTTCTACGTGATTTTTGTTTGTGTCTGGAACTTCCTGTCTGAACCGGAAGTGAATTTGTGTTTCAGTCAATTTTCGACTTTTTTGTTTTTAAAATATTTTCGAGATATTTTTAGGTATAATAGAGATACGTCCATAAGTGCCAAATATATGATTTGTTTTGAAATGAAATCACCCGTTTTGTAGATTTTAGCTATTTTCGTTTTGATTAAAAAAATCAAAGTACTGAAAGTACTGAGAGGGCATTTCTTACTTTAACTTACATGAAGGTTTTGTTTACATGTAAATACATACATGTATCATATATAATACATACAGTATCATATATAAGAATGAAGACTACATTTAATTGCAGTAAATATCAAAGTACCTGAAGTACTGAGAGGACTGTTTTAGATACCAACTTTTTTTTCTAACTACAGTGTAGTATAACAGGCATGTTTTTCTATACATAAAAATCAATGCACACACAATAAGTTACCTATGGAAGCTATTTTCTTCAGCCAATAAAAATGAAAGTACCGTGAGGACTCAAAGGATATTTAGTATTGTTTTTTTACTTTGACTTATATATAGATTTTTCTCTAAATGCAAAATTCAGTTCATACACTACATGTTTTATAATTTCTCATGTTTATATATAAGTAAGGTGTATACCTTCATTTTAGTAGTGAAAATCAAAATACTGTAAGAACTGACAGGTTGTTTTCTAGATACCCCCCCCCCCCATTTAACTTTTAAATTTAAAAATAGTTTAAATATGCTTCTACTAATGAAAAAATATGCATATAATTTCATATATAAGGACAACAGATACATTCATTTTTGCAGTAAAAAATCAATGGACGGCAAGTACCGAAAGGACAAATTTTAGATTCTTTACAACTTAATTATTACATATTGTAACGTTTCTCTACATAAAAAACAATGCAAACGGTATCATATAGGAACAGAAGACCTTTTTGTTGCCATGGCAACAAGAGTCTAGTTATTATTATTATTCTTTTTTTTCCAAAAATTTGTGCACGCGATTTCTCAAACACTATTCACTGGATTTCAGTGAAACTTTCAGAGATAATGGACAATGATATGAACTTTGTTCATCACAAAGAAAATTTGAAAAATTCCCTTCCGGTTCCAAGTTATGGCCAATTTCCTGATTTTAAAATGAATTTTTGTCTTCCCATCTCCTCAAGAACGGCTAAAGATATAAACTGGAGACATGTCAAAGATGATAGAGCATGAGTTGTAGATCTGCAACGTTATTTTTTGGCGTCGTCATTACTTCTGGTCGCCGCCGGAAGCGAATTTCAAAAGTAAATTTTTCCAACTTTTTGGTTTTTCCAGTTTTCTTAATGATATTAGTAGGGATATTAGAGATTTTCATTAAAAAACTAAATATATAATTTGGTTTGAAATTAATATATCCATATTTCATTAATTATATTCGGCTCCCCCCAAATTTGTGCAGGCGATTTCTCAAACAGTATTTATTGGATTTCAGTGAATCTTTCAGAGGTAATGGACAATGATATGAACTTTGTTTATCCCCCCCCCCCCAAAAAAATGGAAAATTCCCTTCCGGTTCCATAAAATGGCCAATTTCCTGATTTTAAAATGGATTGTTGTCTTCGCATCTCCTCCAGAACGGCTAAAGATATGAACTGGAGACATGTCAAAGATGATAAAGCATGAGTAGAAGATCTGGAACGTTATTTTATTTGGTGTCGTCATTACTTCCGGTCGCCATCAAAAGCGAATTTCAAAAGTCAATTTTTCCAACTTTTTTTTTCCAATTCTTTTAATGATATTAGTAGGGATAATAGAGACTTTCATTTGAAAACTAAATATATCATTTGGTTTAAAATTAATTTATCCATATCCCAGTTATTACCTCCCCCCCCCCAAGAAAATTGTGCAGTCGATTTCTCAAACAGTATTTATTGGAAGTGAAACTTTAAGAGGTAATGGGCAATGGAATGATCTTTGTTGATCACAAAGAAAATTTTGAAAATTCCCTTCCGGTTCCATGTTATGGCCAATTTCCTGATTTTAAAATGGATTTCTGTTTTCACAACTCCTCCAGAACAGTTAAAGAAATGAACTGGAGACATGTCAAAGATGATAGAGCATGAGATTTTTTTTTTCTTGGCATCGTCATAACTTCCGGTTGCCACCGGAAGCGAATTTCAAATGTCATTTTTTCCAACTATTTTCCCCAATTCTTTTAATGATATTAGTAGGGATGATAGAGACTCTCATTTGAAATCTAAATATATAATTTGTTTAAACTTAATTTATCCATATTCCAGGTATTATCCCCCCCCCCCCCCCAAATTTCGTGCAGGCGATTTCTCAAACAGTATTTTTTGGATTTAAATGAAACTTTAAGAGTTAACGGGCAATGATATGAACTTTGTTCATCACAAAGAAAATTTGGAAAATTCCGTTCAGGTTCCAGGTTATGAACAATTTCCTGATTTTAAAAAGGATTTTTGTTTTCGCAACTCCTCCAAAATGGCTAAAGATATGAACTTGAGACATGTCAAAGATGATAGAGCATGAGTTGTAGATGTTCAAAATCATTTTTTTTGGCGTCGTCATTACTTCCGGTCGCCGCCGGAAGCAAACTTTAAAAGTCAATTTTTTCAAACTTTTTGTTTTTTCCATTTTTTTAATGATATTAGTATTGATAATAGAGACTTTCATTTGAGAAAAAAATAAATAATTTGATTTAAAATCAATTTATCTCTTTATTATTCTTTTTATTCCAACATATTTGTGTAGGCGATTTCTCGAAAAGTGGATTTCAGTAAAATTTTCATAGGTAATGGACAATGATAAATTTGTTTATCACAAAGAAATTTTGGAAAATTTACTTCCTGTTCCAAGATATGGACAATTTCCTGATTTTAAAATGGATTTTTGTCTTCCAAACTCCTCCAGAACGGCTAAAGATGTGAATGTAAGACATATCAGAGATCTTAGACGATGACTTGTAAATGTTTATTTAATTTTTAATGCGTCTTCGATGCTTCCGGTCACCATCTGAAGCGAATTTCGAGAATAGGTTTTCAATTTTTTTTTCTTTTTAATATTTTTTAATGATTTAAGTAAGGATAATAGAAAGTCTTACCTGAATGCTAAATATATACTTTATTTCAAAATTAATAAATCTTTATTCTAGAAATTAGTCACCTTTCCTCTCAAAGCGTGCGTCCCCAATAGCATAGTGATTAACGTTGTGCCTCTAACGCAGGCGAGTCGGGTTCAATCTCAAGAATGTCTGAAATTTTTCATCACTTTTCTTTTGCTTAAATTTACGATTTTATTTTTAAAGTGTTGTCTGGTATTAATTGCTGTTTGAATTTTGGATATTTTCACACTTTTTAAATTTTAATATATTTTTTATACGAAGGAGTTAAAAGGATTGCACAAAGGTAATACATGGTGTGTTATAAGTGAGGAATGAATTCTCCTATGACGTCTGATGACAGAGAAGGGACGGAAGACCTTCTTGTTGCCATGGCAACGAGTTTCTAGTTATTATTCTTATTTTTTAGACATATTTTGTCCAAGCAATATCTCGAGAACTTTTCAGTGGCTTTTCGTCAAACTCTCAGGGGTAACACGCCATAAAATGACATTGTTACATTTCAAAGAATTTTGGAAAAATTCGCTTCCGGTTCCATGTTATGGCCATTTTTCTGATTTTAAAATGAAATTTTGTCCGCGGGATATCTAAAGAACAGCTAAACATATGAACTGGAGACTTATTAGAGATGATAGAACATGACATTTAGATATGCAAATCTATCTTTTTTTTCGTCGTCTCCACTTCCGGTCGCTTACGGAAGTGATCAAAGAAATCGTTAAATTTCAACTTTCCTCTTTAAAATCAATACTTACATCACATTATTGCATCTCTTTTGTAGTTTCGAAATATGTTGGTCCCAAAGGAAACAAAAACGTCAACTTCCGGTTATAAGAGAAAAACTACATAATTTGATAATTTTTTTTCCCATTAATGTTTTTTGTAGATAAAGTATTTGAAATGAAATTTAAATATCTTATTCAGACTGCAAATGTCTAGAGTGACCTCAAATATCTTTGAAAAATTCACTTCCGGTCGCGTGTTTTTCTGTCCTCAAAATGAGAAGTTGTCTGAGCAAGATTTCGGAAACGGTAAGAGATTAAGACACCAAACTTATATGAGGAACAGACCTTAAGATGTAGGCAAAACCATTTGGATTAAGAGCGTCAGTCGTCACTTCCGGTCATCACAGGAAGTGATCAAAGAAATCGAAAATTTCAACTTTTCTTTTTTGAATTAAAAATTGCATCACTTTATTGCATCTTTTTCGCAGATTCGAAAGACGTTGGTCCCACCGGAAGCAAAAACGACAACTTCCGGTTATAAGAGAAAAATTGAATAATTTGAGTATTTTACTTTCCCATATATATTCTTTTTAGATAAAGTATTTGGAAACAATTTTAAATATGTTATTCAGAGTGCAAATGTCTAGTGTATCCTTATATATCTTTCAAAAATGCACTTCCGGTCGCGTATTTTCCTGTCCTCAAAATGTGAAGTTGTCTGAACAAGATCTCAAAAACAGGTAAAAGATTAAAACACCAAACTTTAATGGATAAAAGACCTTGAGGAGTACGCGAAACCAATTGGGTTAAACGCGTCCGTCGTCACTTCCGCTTGTCACAGGAAGTGATCAAAGAAATCAAAAAATTTAATTTTTCTTTTTTAAATTAAAACTTGCATCACTTTATTGCATCTCTTTCACTGTTTTGAAATATGTTAGATTCCACAGGAAACAAAAACGTCGACTTCCGGTTTTAGGAGATAAATGACGTTATTTTGATATTTAACTTTCTCATGAATATTGCTTATCGATAAAGTACTTTAAAAAATAATTTTATGTATGTTGTATATACTGCAAATGTCTAGAGAAAAGTTAGAGATTTTTATAAAATTCATTTCTGGTCGCGTGTTTAACTGTCCTCAAAACTAGAATTTGTTTTCACAATATTGCTCGGCAACAGTAAAGGACTGAAGTCTAAAACTATCAGGACTGATGGTCACTCATAAGTTTATTTGAATTGTGAGAAAATCTTGTATCGCTGTTACTTCCGGTCGTGACAGGAAGTGATGCAAAAGAGTGAATGGTTAATGGTTAGCATGTTGGATTTTCACACTGACGACCAGGATTAAATCTCCAGAGTGTCTGAATTCCTTTTATCACTTTTTCAGCTTGAATTTTCGTTTTTATTTTCAGAATCGGACGGAAGACCTCTCATTGCTCGCAATGAGTTTCTAGTTCTATTTATTGTTGCATGTTGCAAAGTTTCAAATCCAAGTGCTACGTTTTTTGGTTATACGTACAGACCAGTAGAGCTACAGTCTCATCAGAGACTTCTGGTTTATATATTTCCTGGTTCCTCCAGCACTTTCAGATATTAAGATGGATTGATTGATTGATTAGAGTTTAACGCCGAGTCGGCAATATTTCAGCCATATTTCGGTGGAACTAAGAAGAGTTTAAGTAAGAATTATTTTGTGTACATTTCTTTTGCAACTGGTAAATCAAAAAGGAAACAGATTACACCTAAAAGTTATTGCGTTCAATTTACGTTTTACAACACGTCAACCTTTTTTTTATAACTTTTTTATAACATGTTCATTAAATCGCTAAAGTAGAGTTTATTTTCATGTCCAAATATAGCTAATTATTTTATGTAAACAAACTGACTCTTAAAATAAACTTATAGTACGACTTCAATATCCTCTAAAAATTTCTTGTCCTAGTTAAGATACGTTTGGATAAGTGCCCAAAAAGCTTGATTTCTTAGTCAATGTAGGTGCTTAATCGATATCAATGCAAGACGTCTTAATTTTTTTTCCCTCAACCCCCTTGACTTTGATTCTTTCGTTTCATTGTTAGGTTTCATTGATTTAAACGAGATAATTATAGAAATTGAATCTACACAATTATTTGATTTTTATTATATTAGAATATGTTTTAACTATATCAAAATTAATTTTTATAATATTCTCTTACTTTTTAGAAGTCCGAGTTTGCTCTGCTCTTATTTTGCAATGTTTTATGGGCTTTTGAGTTCGAATACTCTTCGTTATCTCCACATATTTCATTCATTCATTTTTTGATTTGCATTGATAATTATGAAGCATTTCACAAAATGGAAATAATGAAATTACATTATTTATATATAAAGATAGCAGAATTCCTAAAACAAACGTAAAAAACAAAATACGTAAAATCGACCCTTTTATATAGTTTACTCCATGAAATCTATTGAAAGTATTCCTCTAAGTGCAAGTTAAATTGTATTTTTTCGGTTGACAAAGTATTGAAAAGGACTTGCTATAACAGCAATGGTATTTATTTTTAATATCTGAAATTCATTTATTTAAGTTTATTCAAGTGAAAATATTTGCAAGTACACTCTATTTGTTTGCACACACCGTTGCAGTTATGAGACTATATCTTTAAAAAAAAACGATTCAATGCTGGAGTAAAATCAAGTTTTCCTAATGTGTTAGTTTATATTTCGCTTCCGTGATGCTTTTTCTGTTGTGTGTGTGTAAATCATCTTATTTTCGATTACTTCATCTTGTATTAGTTAAATTGTTTCCGGTATCAGGAGTGACTAAAAACTAGCGATATTATTTCCTCAATACAAACCAATTCTCGAATTTCCGAAATGTACAAATAATACATGACACTAAGCAAAGTCTTTGATTTTAACTGAGTTTATCTTAACGGGATAAACTTAAATATTTCTATCGAGGTGCGTATATTCTTGATATCATATATAAATATATCCTGTGAATTTTAATATTATGTTCATTTACTTGTGAAATTATTGTGTCACCCGAGGTTCTTGGGATGAGGATAGGTGAACTGGTCTTGTACGTGATAAGTGGTTATTTATGAGACCAATTAAGACATTAAGAAGGCAACACATTAAGAAGACAAAATGACCACAACTATACACTGTAATTAACCATGGAAAGGAGATTCGTCTCATTTTTTGCATGAAAATTCATATCTGAGACGAAATTCAGTAGCAAAACTGGCATACTTTAGCAATTCAAAATATATTCCAGTAATAAACTGTTCTAGTGATTAGTTAAAATAAAAGTTTGCAACTGAACTGAATGTATTACAATGTATGGCTGTTGAAATATATCGATAAGCCTGACAGTTGAGAACAATGAAATTGAAAAAGATGAACCTACTAAATGAGAAAGGTGAAAATAACAAACAGTGGTTCAATTGGACATAAAATGAAAATAAGTGATTTTTTTTCTATCTCGTGAACAGTAGATATACTGTATGTATGATTAAAACCGTTGGAACCGTTTTCCATGATTGTAAAGTAAATGTACACTGTTCAATGTTAATGCCTCAGGTGGGATGAAATGGTTGGAACCTTTAAATATCATTTTGGATGTTTTATTCATTAATATTACACAGGAAAATTATTTCACATTTATTTTGAATACTTATACTTAACTGAAACTTAAGATTCTTTAACCCCGAGGAAAGGGTTGAGGCAAAATTTTAGGGATACGGGGTAATATGTTGATTTTGTTCGCTCTGGATACCGGACAGACAAGTTTTTTGTATGGTTATAATGACCGCACAGACCTCTGCCAAGGTTGTAAATTTCAAAACCTTCGGCTCAATGTGGTGATGCAAAGTGAGTCATACTCTGTCTTCTTTGATCATTGACATCTAGCAAGTAAACTCATTGTAACAAAAAGATTTTATCCTTTTTCACAACTGTAAATTTCATGTTCCATATCCAATTGGTCAAATTTGAAAAAAAAAATCCTCGGAAGTCTTCTTTAATTATTGACATCTAACATACTTTACTTGACAGCAAAGAAACAAGCTGTTCGTTTATTTTAACATTTTTATTGTCAGAAAACTCTTGTAGGTAGACATGCACTAGAGGAATGTTGAAAAAAAGTACCACGAAGAGCATCGTGTTGAACGGTGCAAATTCATGACAAAGCCGCTCACCATTTTCTTCAAGTAGGGTTTCAAATGCCTCCACAAATGTCCATAGATGAGAAACAGGGATCTGAGCAGATACTGTTTGCATGCTTATAAAGAGCGGATATTCCTCTACACGAATTGCGAAATTTACCCCTGGGTTTGGATAATTTGATTTCTTAAACATTTACTGTAGATCTCATCTATTCTTTGACACCAGCAAGCAAATCCTACGAAAACTTGTTAGCTTTGACCTTATATTGAAAGATGTCAGGTAATAGTGGTAATGCAGTCTTTAATTTTTTTTTTTTTTTTTTGAATTTTCCACCAATTGAGCAAAACTTACTTATTTCCTTGAATGAACTGTTTTATGATATCAAACCTAAGGCCAGGTTGGACTTTGGAACGAACGTGTAATTCTGAAGGGTGTGGTGGCTAACAGATTAATTTGGAAATAAATAATTTGTCATCTACTGGCAAGAAAATAAATAAACTGACAATTCACTAATGGTCGTTCCCTTAGCTAATCATATTTAAATACAAGTTATATTTAATATATGCTTTTTTGAGAAAAGATTTAAGCTTTATGAAATATGATAATGAAGACCGTGTTCTCACTATGATGTTAAATTCACTTCAAACGAGTGGGCATCATTGTTAAAGCGAACTATGAGAGGATCAACAGAACACAGAATTGCACAAATACATAGTCGCCTTCTTAAATTGGATTAATTTTTGAAAAGCTATCATATTTCCAAATAAATTTAATATTGATTGTAATAACATTGTATATCCCTCTCTGTATTGAATTCAGTTTGGTCTCCTGATATAACAGTCAAGTAACGCAGGTAAACAAGGAAGATAATGTGCACTGCATAGATTACAAATTTAAATATTGCATAGGTATACCCCAATTGAAATCAAATTTGAAATGATTATTGTTTGTTTTGAAACATCTTGTAGTTTCCAAAGGTGTTGCTTCTTTAAAAAGAATTCGAGTCTTATTTCTTCAAATTTCAAGTAATGGGATTCCAGCAGAAGTATTTATTATTTCCACATAGTATTTTATGTATTTATTTACGTTGTTGTTTTCAAGATTTCATGAAAGCAGCAGCGATTTTGAAGTTAAGGAAATTTCCTTTCTCTGTGTAAGACAATGGCCAAAATATGTAAGCTGTACATGTATGTCCTTAGGAAAGGGCTACTTACACTGATATTAAATGTTATGCATGCATAAAACACGGTAGAATAAATTCCATACACCTTTCGATAATAATAAAATGATGTCATAAAACAAGGATTTCGCATAAGTATTTATGGTGTAGTTAACGCCATCGGCTTACACAACTGAAACACGGTAGATTTAATTCTACATTTTCTTTCGATAATGATAAAATGATATCATTAATCAAGGATTAGGCATTGATATTAATGATCTAGTTATCGTGTTCATATAATATTCTGCTTATTAATAAAGTTCATTTTTCACTGTAAAAAAATACAAGATTCCCCTTCTCTACATAATAATGCGTCAATTTTTATGCGATGCAGTCATGTCGACAAATGCACTGCAGTTTATAACATTATGTGCAATATTACTAACGGCGAAAATAAATTCTACTCTAAATTTGATTTACACATCATAAAAAGGGTAACCACAGAATATTACAGTGCAATCTGTCTTTGAACTATGTACCATAATTATAAATAATTGCGTCGCTACATCTTTGAGCTGTCTTATGATGGGGATAGTGTCATAAACTCTGCAATTTACATGTATTTCAAGCCACTTGTAACTTGGAATAAGGCTCTTACAAAATTCATGTGTATTGATACGAGGGTCTTGTTATAAAGCCGAGGATTTAAAAACTTATTTGATTCATTACCATTAATTGAAATTCAGCATGATCAATACGATAAGGAGAAATTTATTTTTGAAAAGTTCTCTGTAGCATGACCTAGATTACGTCAAAACGTATGACTTTTCAACACTTCATACAGCCAATTTTCATGATTAAATAAAAACTTGCTTTTTGAAATTATGGACAACTGCATCTTCCATAAAAATGAACTGAGAAATTGTTATATATATTGTGATTGGACATCAACACAACTACTTTTATACTTGACTGTCAGGTAATCAACAAAGCGATATGATGTCACAACCAATGTGTTAATATGTTACCGAGAAACCCTCCACGTTACTTATTTATATTTCATAACATAACTTACCAATTCAATCATGTTTTATAGAGGTTCGGAGAGCATTGATATAGCTGTGAAGTTATTCAGTTTAAAATCTACATTATTGTTTTTTGATATTATGAGATTGTCAACATTTTCCGTATATATATTTTAACCCGCCTTCTTCACGGCTGAAGTCAGTAACTGATTCGATTTAGGATTCTTCTCAAAAACAGTCTTAAAAACGTGTGATACATGTTCTAATGCATGTAATACAGATGAGTTTTTTATGGAAAACAGTTCGTCAGAACCATTTTTATTAGGGAATACGTTATACAAAGAGCAATCAGTTAATAGATTACATACTGATAGACCAAAATGTTACAGTTTACTTATAATATTAATTAACATTTTATAATACTAAAAAATACTAATGCTTCAGGTATATATTAGAAAGATACCGAATTACATTTATTCAGAGGATTTCGCATAGAGGTGAAGTTCGTCGTATGTGTTAGGTTGATCAAGAGCTCCAAGTTCTGCATAACGGGAGGACATAATGCTATAATTGATAAAACAGTTATATAAAATATGTCCATCTTTATATTTTACAATAGTTTTAAATTGAGTCAAATGTTTAATATCAGAATTAATACATACTTGTCTCCAATGTTAGGTTGATCTAAATATTATTTAAAAAGAAAAAGATATGCATTAAAACTTATCGTTATAAACAAAATAAAAGATTTCTGTTGTAAAGCCAGCTTAACACAAAAACTGTGTTTAAAAAAGTTCTGTAAGAAATTCCAATCCAAAAATTTTCCAATGGAGTTTTCCAGAAAAGACCCTGACATAAGAAAGTTCACAGACAGAAAGCCACTGACAAGGTCTTAGGAAGTATAAATACCTGAGATTTGTCGAAAAATAGCATGCTTGGGTGCTTGAACATTGAATTAAGGTTTGTAATGAATTCATTAAACATTTTATTTGTGACATTCTCTAAGCCTTTGTTTTATTCAATGATAATTCTAAACACGATTCTTCTATTCAGTAATGTTTTAACTCTGAAGATACTTCTTTAAGGTTTGACCTTCTTGTATGTTTTTCTCTCTCTATATATAAATATATATATATATATATATATATATATATATATATATATATATATATATAGAAAGCACAAAGAAATTCACTTTTATAAGGATACCCACTTCCGCCCCAGCCCGGGGTTGAACTCTCGACCAACGGAACCTGTCTCCTAGCAGTACAGGAACAGCGCGCTAGACCGCTCGGCTATCTAGGCAAGACAAAAAACTTGCTTTCGATGCCGATGGAATTCTCGCGGCGCTGCCCTACACTACACGGTCATTGAGAATGGAAGTGAGATACAGTTATTTAGACATTAGTTTTATTAGAGGATCGTTACCAATACACGTTGTAATGAAATTAATTTTTATTCATAAAGCACATTTTACAACAACTCTTAAACTAACATAACTGCCCTAAGTGAAGAAATATTAATATAGAAAGCACAAAGAAATTCACTTTTATAAGGATACCCACTTCCGCCCTAGCCCGGGGTTGAACTCTCGACCAACGGAACCTGTATATATATATATATATATATATATATATATATATATATATATATATATATATATATATATATATATATATATAAACCTTTTTTTATTTAAATAAAAATTCCGATCCTAGATGATATATTTTGAATTCTTAGTTGTGTATGCAAATGTTATGACCTTCAATATTGGCAACTGGAATTTCGTTCAAATTTTCCATCGGTTTGATTGTATTGACATCCGTACCTTTATCTAGAAAAAATGAAAAAGCTTGATAACTGTGAATACACGCATAAATTAATTCATTATAAAGTCACTTTTTTAAAAAAAAATGTCAACATATAAATGCTGGTTGTCAATGTTTTCAAAGTTATGTTATACCTTATCAAGAGAAAAGAGCAATTATTCAAGGATGTAATATATAACCAAAATATATTGTATACTTACGCTGATTTCTTTTCAAGATAACAAAATTTAAGACACTTCCGGTGAGAACAATAAGAACAACGACAACAGCAATTGCAACGGTCAAAGTGTAAACACCGCTACAACGGTCACACATCTGTGGCTGCAAAATTTATCAAAATTGGGGAGAAGAAATATCTTAATTATTACGTATTATATACATTGAAGTGTTTTTAAGTGCTCTTTTTCATGAGTGCTTATGCACTCTAATATAATAATAAAACAGTAGCGTATATTTTTAAAATCCAATTCAGAAAAAAAAAATAAAGCAAAAAAATTAAAATAAGGCATACATTTCGGTACAGTTTTTTTTATATTTATTTGATAGCTTACCTTAAGATAACTTTCACATACTCCTGTCACGTGATGGCATGTCCTGTTGACACATTCTGTGCTACAGGTCCTTTTACAATTTTCACCCCAATAGAATTGACTACAAGCTACATGTATCAAGAAAAAATAGGTTCATAAAGTAATAGTGGAACTTTAAAACATAGAATTACATGAACATACAAGGCAGGAAATTCAGAGAGAAAAAAATTATGTCTGAAATTTGAAAAAAAGAAATAATATTGTAATATATATGTACATGCTTTACCTTTTATACACAAGGAACCCTAGTAGCCAGAGGAACAGCCGTCTAGACAGGTACCGTTGATCTTGTGACACTTTGTATCATTAAAGCAATGGCCACAGGTTTGGTTGCAATGAACACCATAAATTCCCTCGTTACAATCTATCTTAATAAAAGGTGAAGAAAAACGAACAGTATTATAGAGCGAAATCCAAAAAAATTATACAGATATTTCTTTTATATATTCCTACATACATTTCTTATCCCTTTTTGTGGCACAAGCCCACTCTTCCACGAGGAGCGAGAGCAAAAGAATTTCAATCTGCATTAGCTGGAAAATGTTTACATATTTATATGACTACTCGTTGCCCTTCCGTTCTTGAGAAGATTTTTAAAGATATCTCTTATAGATTCACTATTAAAACTTTGATCCCTTATTGTGGCCAAACCCCATCCCTAAGGGTCATTATTTGCGCAAATCTTAATATGCTCTACATAGGGATGCTTTCATCTATTAATATGACTAATTTAGCTCTGCTATTCTTGAGAAGATTTTTTTTAAAAAAATCCTTTATATTTATATGTAAACTTTGTTCAACTTCTGTGGCCCGCCCTACCCCGGGGCCTTTGTAAAAAAAAAAAAAAACAAACAAAACAAAAAACAAAACGAAAGTATACTAATTAATGATGCTTCCACATAAATATGAAAGATAAAGGATGCGCTGTTCTTAAGACGAAGATTTTTAAAGATTTTCCCTATATATTGCTATGTAAAACTTTTGATCTCAAATGGTGGCCCCATCCTACACTCAGGGTTATGATTTGAACAGTCATTAATCTACTTGCAGATGCTTCCATATAAAATGACTAATAGTTTTGCTATTAATTCTTGAGAAGTTTTTTTCTTATATACATGTTTATATATTTCTATGTGAATCCATGATTGCCCACTGTGAATCCCTCCCCCCTCTCCCGGGGGAGGGGGGAGGGGGGTAATGCAATTTAAAAAAAAATTACTTGTATCAACACTTTGTCAAGAAACTATCATAGAACTTTTTAACTCCACTGGTGGAATGGTTCCTGAGAAGATTTTATTTAATGACACAACTTTATTTATACCTTTTCTTGACTATTTATTTGATCTGTCTTGAATCCACTACAGCCAATGATACTTTGTGACAAGTTGAATTGTAATTGACACAGTGATTCTTGAGAAGAATTAAAAAATTTGAAAAATTTTCGCACAACGACGGACAAAAACAGATGGCAATAGGTCATCTGAGTCACTTACTTGACCTTAAAAGAATACAGCTAATTGATATAGCGCCAACGATGACAATTAGGTATCTTCTTAACACACTGTATGTTCTTAGAACACTTGAGCAAAGAGTCAATGGATGTAACCCAGATAATTCCCTGCATGATTTATCATGTAATAAATATATGTATCTTTCCGATTATTATTTTATTTTTGAATCGGTTAAGGAATAACCATTCGATTCCAAGGAAGCAGATTTAGGAAATAAATAATCTGTCCTGAAAAATGTTGAATAAATCAATAATCTGTCCTTGACTTGTGCTACTTACACCGTTTCCTATCCCATCCTACCGAACCAAAAAGAGATTTCTTTTTCGGGGGGGGGGGGAGGGGGGTAGGCATTTACTTTTTTGTAAAACTTTTTTTTCGGTGAATGAGAGAACACAAATAACCTGTTTTCAGTCATCTTGAAAATAACTATTCTTTCCTTGACTTGTATGAATTATGTAATCCGATAATTTTACCATACAGCCCCCCAATCAAATTATCGTCCTTGTACAATGTCAAGATTCTCTATTTTAAATTGAAGTTGAAAGTATGTTTAATTTTTAGTACTAAGTACGCCGAGAAAGTTCAAAGCTACTGTCTTTTATCATTTGTTTGTTTGTTTGTATGTTGTTTAACGTCTCTCTCGAGAATTTTTCACTCATATGGAGACGCCACCACTTGCCGGTGAAGAGCTGCAAATTTTGTCCTATACTCGGCACTTACGGCCATTGAGCAGTGAGGGATCTTTTTCGTGCCAGCACCTACTGCGACACGGGACCTCGGTTTATACGGTCTCATCCGAAGGACCGGTCTCCACGTCCCACAGTGGGATTCGAACCCGCGACGTAAGGATCAACTCCTTACTTCGCGACTCTAGAGCTGACGCTCTAACCACTGAAGTAACGAATAAATTGCTCCTGATTTTCTTTACCCCAGATTTATTAAAGTTTTTTTTATAAGACAAATCATCTCTGTGTAAAGGTCGTCCATTAATTACATATGATCTAACGTACTCTCTTCACATCGTTTTCCTTTCCATCCTGGCTGACATCTTCCATTACATCCTCCAGTACTTCTGTTACATCCAATCACACATTCTCCAGTAAATTTGTTACAACGTCTGGGCGCTGCGCAGTTTTCACTACACTCCTGTTTACAATCTTTGCCATAGTAACCCGGGTTACACTCTGTCAAAATCATAAAAGGGAGGCAAGTAGTAGTGTAAGCATATAACAGGATACAACACATAACAGTCATTCTAAAAAAACATTCTCAAATAACAATTTTTTTACTCGCGTATAGATTTACTGTTTTATTATCTTAACTATAATTTTAAAGATCGATTTCAGCTCTAAGATTTAACAGACATACATGGTTATGTAAATATTTAGCGATTAGATATGCAGTGAAAGAATTAATATGAACAAAATACAATGTTTAAATCGAATTCTACTGCAAATGCTATGTCGCTTCACCAATTAACACATTTCAAGACGAAATTTTCAGCTATATAAGCTCTCCAAATAAATTACATGGAATATTACGGAGTTTTTTTCCCATAGAAAAAGAAACCACGTCTCTATATGAGCTAAAATTCTGGAATGGGACGTAAAACAACATACAATCAATCTTAATAATTAACGTCCTTAAAGATATGTTTTTAAACTTAATGAAGCATTCATGTGAGACCTTAAAACATATTTTAGCATTTTAAATTGAACATCAGACAGCGAAAGTTCATCAAATTCAGGTTTATTTAAAAAACAATTCGTCCTGATCCAACATTAACTTCTGTAACATTACCTTAAAACCAATGGTAAATTGAAACTTTTGTACAAAGTAAACGATACCAGTTTGGTGGATATCCATTTCAAGTGCACCGATCTATTCCTCTTTGAATAATATTGTTCAATTGGCTATTTGAAACAATTATTTTTACATGTTATTTGCCCTTAATTGGTGCTTTTATCGTAGTAGAATGATGAAAAAACGAAAGATAAAACAAGTAGACTAATTGTTCTCGAACAATTAGAGGTCTTTCCACCTTCATTAAATTGCTTAAATTTTCTATATTTTACTCTGTAAAGTTAATTTTTTATGCAAAAAGATTCCAGAAATTGTTTGAAAGATAGAAAAAATGATGCTAATAATTTTGAAATGACCTTGACCTTTGACCTTCATTAAATGTTCAAGGTCAAGGGTCACATTGCAATTGACCCCATACCTCTATGACTTTTACATTTAAAGTTATAAGGGTTAATAGCAAGCACAAAGACGTTAAAGGGCGATAACTCATACAAGGGGTCTTCAGATCCTTTTGCACTGAAAAGATTGAAGTTGTGTCTAAAGACCCTGAAGACATTAGTGAAGGTTTCGTGTCTCTACGGTTTGCAGTTTCTGAGGAGTAGCGATAACAAGTTTTATTGCACATGGAGAATAACTTTTAAAGGGGTTAAGCTTAGGGGATAAGATTAAAATCTTTGAATTAGTTTTAAAAGTACATCTTAAAGATGCAAAGATATACAGTATATGTTGAAAGACAAAAGAGCTATAAAAGAGCTTAATTTCTCATATTTGGAATGACCTTGACCTTTGACCTACATTTCAATGTCTAAGGTTAAGGAATCTAATGCAGTTGGTTCCATGTCTCTATGATTTATCGTTTTGAAAATTTTTCATTATTCGTAAACTTCAAAAACTTTTAGGGGCAATAACTACTTAAAGGGGTTGATGAATCCTTCCCACTCAAAAGGTCAGAGCGTCTACTGACTTAGTCGAAGATATTGGTGATGGATTAGTATCTCCATGGTTTACGGTTTCGGAGGAGTAGCCATAACAAGCTTTTATAGCGAAAGGGGTAATAACTCTTGGAGGGGTCAAAGTTCATATACGCAGGGTCAACTGCAAAAATCTTTTAAGGAGTACATTCTCATGGACTATAAATCTTTTCGATAAATCTTGAAACTCAAAAACACACTTGGCGGGAAAATAATAATAATAAACAGAACAATTTCAATAGGTCTTTCCACAGAAAGGTGGAAAGACCTAATAATGGCATATCGGGTCGATCAGTCTAATAGACGGCTCAGCTTCACCTCGCTGACAATGAGATTAATCAACCCGATATATTTCTGTTGACAATCAGCTACAAACCAATTACATGTAAGTTATAATGCCTATCAGATTTATATGAGCAAAAAAGATTTATCGGCCTAAAATATATATGTTTTGAATACATATGAAGATTTCAATTACTTTCCATAACATTTATTTAAAAAAAAAGAATCCCCCTTCTGCACATTTTTCATTTTTTTCATTAAGACAATGCAGCTCATTTTGACATTTGAGAACGATAGGATTTTAGTTATAATTCAACATTAAAACTTAACTGTTATCATGTTTATTTGTAAAAATTTTATCTAGTTGAACGGCAATTAACTATTCGACGAATGTTTTATTTTTTTCATTTCAATATATATCAGACACAAAATGAATACTGACGATGTAATATTAAGCTGAAGGTGTTTCTAACATTTTTATTTACCTTTGATACAGAGAAAGCCTTCGTATCCCGGAGAACAACCGCCTAAACATGTTCCGTTTCCATGGTGACACTGAGCTTCATTAAGACAATGTCCACAGCTCTGATTGCAGATAATTCCATACATTCCACCGTCACATTCTTTACATTTCGATGAAAAAAAAATAAAGATTCAAACAGTAATGTATATATTTTTTCATTTTTTTTTTGAATTTACATCTTTATCATGTATGAAAAGAATTGACAACAGAAAGAAAAGACGTATTTGATAAAATAACATTAGGCACAGATGTAACTCATGTTTCCAACTATGATAAAGGATTTTTTCTGCAAAAAGAAAATGCTTTTGAAAAAGTAGAATTTGAAATTATTTCTCCAATAACTATTAATAACACATTATGTAATTCGTTACAGTTATAATCCGTGTATTTTTCACTTTCATCTAACAAATATTTGTTTTGAGACTTTCGCAATTCTGTTTATTTTTTATAAGCTAAATGTATACTCTGAGCATTAGATTGATACAGCAATATAACATGTACAATGATCTCTTTGAATGTCTCTTGATACTTGTCTGAATTGGTACCTTTATTACATAAAGTCCCCCTCCAACCTGGCTGACAACCCATCTCACACTCCCCAGTAAACCTGTTACAACGTCTGGACACTTTACAGTGATCACTGCATTCATAAACACAGTCTTTCCCATAGTTATCCGGCAGACAGGCTTCAATATATACAGCATAATTATGAAAGACTTGACTTGGGTAAACACCTGATCATTGAGCAGGTTTCCACTATTTCTATTAATAGTGTTGTGCTTTTTTTAACTTAGACGACTGATGCATTGCATATATAGGTGGTAAGCTAATTACAAAACTGGACATTTTGTGAGTATTAATGAAGCCCGCCTACTTTATACAATAAGGAAAGTCGAACTAAATATGTAAGAAGTCAAATGCATCAGTATGAGAATGACTTTGGAACAGAAACAAAATCACGTCTGGTTATTTGTAATCTTTGTGAAAAGTATTAACTTTATGTGGTTCCCAATAAAAGTTACGGGTTTTACATAAGTTTAGCACTTCTCCTGTCATGACCTTGAACTTAAAGAAAAATGTCCCTCGGACAAGGTTTATAAACTCAATGTGAGTCAAGTTCTACTGTCAGCATATAATGTTGACAGGATACAGCACTTGACAGTCATTCTACAAGAACATGCCAAATTAACAATGTTTTATGTTGCTGACAAAGGATGACTGCAATTAAGGACATGCGAAATTTGCGATAAAATAAACTTTCAAAACAAGCATTTTCTTTTCATTACAAGAACGGTCAACATCCAATCTAGAACTTTATGTAATTACGTTTAATAAAAGTGTGTATTTACGAAGTTATAATCTGTTTTCAAAGGCAGGGGTCATCACAATTTCTTGAATCCCGTTCGATAATGAGGACGTCCACTTTTTATTGACTTCATACATAGTCAGCGCATGTTTGTCTATTGTTCTACATTTAACAGTAGTTGTATATTTGCATAAATAATGATGCGTCAAAACGAGATTAATAGACAAACATGCGCTCATGGTTAAAAATAGAAAAAAATCTGCTTCTTCTTACACTCGCTCCCTGTTGTTACCAAGGGTTGTGACATGTTGACTATTATAATGCACCACGTGATTCTTTTTTACCTAAGGTAACTTTGTGAATAGTAAAGTCCATCACGTGACTTAAAGGGTAGCATGTTTTTTTGCTAACTGGGACATTGTGTTCGAACACGTTAAGTCATCTGGTTTCATCTTATATAAAATCTGCTTTAATTACATTGCCATGCTCATATTGTTAATTTCGTTTTGAAACCTATGTCAGACGTGTATTTGTGCCAACAGAATGGATTGATTGATTGATTGTATATTGTTTTGCGTCCCATTCGAGAATTTTTCACTCATATAGAGACGTCACCATATACCGGTGAAGGGCTTCAAATTTTGACCTTTACTCGGCACTCAGGGCCATTGAGCAGTGAGGGATCTTTATCGTGCCAACGCCTGCCGTGACACGGGACCTCGGTTTTTAAGGTCTCATCCGAAGGACCCGCAACTTTCACTTCAAAGTGCCGAGCGCATGGCGAAGGAACAGTTGCTACCTATTTTTTATCGACTTAGGTCTGTAGCGGCCGAGATTCGAACTCACGACCTCCCGATCACGGAGCGAGCGCTCTACCGACTGAGCTACCGTGAACGGTCAACAGAATGGAGAGGAAGATTGGAAAGAGAGATCACGTTCTTTTTTTCAAACAAGTCATTGTTATTTATCAAATCTAAATTTAGACCCATTCTAACAATGTTAGCGCCACCTCTCATGCATACCTTATGTTCAATCAAGGGCGAGTAAGTGTAAATTCTATATATTTGGAAAGCAGCAATGACAAAAACATTGAATCATTTTATTGTATCACAGTCTTAAATTATTTTAAGATTTAAATTTGGTTCCAAATTGACGGGATTCTTTCATAAACATACAAAAGTGAAATAAGGTTTAAATATAAAAGCAACAGAAGCAACCGAAAAAGATCCAAAAACCGGCGTTAAAAGCAGTCATCCTTTACCGTTGTAATGTCTTAACTATAACTTAAACGATTTATTTCAACTCTTAAATTAAACATACAAACGTGGTTATGTAAAAGATTTAGCTATATATATGCAGAAAAAAAGTTTTGTTATGAACACAACATAAGATTTAAAACGTATTCCACTGCTAGTCGTATGTCGCTCAGCGATCCAAATAGATTGCATCGAATGTTACAGAATTTTTATCCCCAGATATAAAGAAAGCAAACCACTATTTGCGAAGAAATTTATGGATCTTCTTTCAAACAAAACTATATAATGTAGCTTAAAATTAACCAATTTCCGTAACGATTTTGTTCTACTCAAAATTTGTTTTGTTTAATGGACTTTTGAGTTTGGATATTGTTTGTTATCATTATATATTTCATTTTAAATTGCACACACAGAATGTAAATTTCACAAAGAACTAAAACTAACCTGAAAGTGTCCATGGGACCTTATATAATCGATTCTAGTTGCTTGTCAGGTAATGTAGGCCATTACATTTTAGACATAACAAAATGAATTAGACAAAAACAGTTGTCTCCCTTAACAAATTAGTTTATGTAACGGTAATTGATCAGGAATGTTTCTGTATTAAAGTTATAAATTTTTTTTTAATTATTTCATTATTTACTTATGTAAAGATTAATATCCGCGGCGACATTTTTTTTAAATTTAAAAACGGATTCATGTGAGACTTTAATTCACATATTTAATTATTCTATACTGAAAATCAGATATGCAACGATAAATTCGTAAAATTCAGGTTCATTTAAAAATATATATATCCTGTTCAAGCATTTATTTTCGAAACATTACCTTAAAACCAATGGTAAAATGAAATTATTGTCACGAGTTTACGATACCAGTTTTGGAGATAATTTTTGCAAGTGTACAGATTTATCCCTTGGTGGTTAGTGTTGTTAAACTGGTTATTTGAAACATTTTTTTTCATGTTATATACATGTACCCTGTATTAGTCTTTTTATCGTAGAATGATGGATAAACAAAAAATGAAATAATGGTATATCGGGTCGATCAGTCTGAAAAGCGGCTTGGGTTCGCTTCACTGTCTAAGAGATTTATCAACCTGATAAATATCTGTAGACAGTCATTAAGAAAACAAAAAACGTAATAATGTTTTGTTTTTTTTCATGTTATATACATGTACCCTGTATTAGTCTTTTTATCGTAGAATGATGGATAAACAAAAAATGAAATAATGGTATATCGGGTCGATCAGTCTTAAAAGCGGCTTGGGTTCGCTTCACTGTCTAAGAGATTTATCAACCTGATAAATATTTGTAGACAATCATTAAAAAACCAAAAACGTAATAATGCTTATCAGTTTTGTGTAAGAACAAACATAGGCTTTAAATATATCTGTTTTGAATACATATAAAGATGTCAATTACTTTCCATAACATTTATTAGAGAAACAATCCCACTCTAAACACATCTTTTACTACGTCATTGTAGTTCATTTCCACATTTGACATTAATATGATTTCAGTCACAACATTTAACCGTAAAAGTAACAATCTTTATTTGTGAAAATTTTATTCATTTGAACCGTAATTAACTAATCCAGTAATGCTATTTTTATTTCCATATACATCAGACACAAAATAAATAGTGATGCAGTAATATGCTGACGGTGTTCCTAATATTTCTTTTGTTTACCTCTGATACAGAGAAAGCCTTCGTATCCAGGAGAACAACCGCCTAAACATGTTCCGTTTCCATGGTGACACTGAGTGTCATAAAGACAATGGCCACAGCTCTGATTGCAGATAATTCCATACATTCCACCGTCACATTCTTTACATTTCAAGGAAAAGAAAAAAAAGATTCAAACAGTGATGTATATATTTTCATTCATTTGTATTTACATCTTTATCATATATGAATAAACTGATAAAAAAGAAAAAGGGCGTCTTTGATAAAATAACATAAGTCACATATGTAATTCATGTTTCCTTCTACGATAAAGGGTTTTTTCTACAAAAAATGCAATTGAAAAAGTATAATTTGAAAATATTTCTCCAAATACTATTATTAACAAATTACTATGTAATTAGCTACTGCTATAATCCGTGTATTTTTCACTTTCCTCTAACATATATTTGTAAAGAGAATGTTGCAATTCAGTTAATTTTTATAAGTGTCGAGCATAAGATTGTTACAGCATTACAATGATCTCTCTGAATGTCTCTTGATACTTGTATGAATTGGCACCTTTTTTACATAAACTCCCTTTCCATCCTGGCTGACAACCCATCTCACACTCCCCAGTAAACCTGTTACAACGTCTGGACACTTTACAGTGATCACTGCATTCATAAGCACAGTCTTTCCCGTAGTAACCCGGCAGACAAGCTTGAATATAAACAGCGAAAGACTTTATGTTGAGAAATAACTTATCATTGAACAGGTTTTCACTGTTTCTTTCAAAGGTGCTGTGCATTTTCATTCTTAGATGACTGATGCATCGAATATAGTTGCGGTACGCCGGCTAAGGAATGGGACGTATTTGCGAGTTGTAATGAAGATCGCCTACTCTACACTACTAGACAAACCGAAGTAAATGCACAACAACCAAAATTCATTAATATAACAATTCTTTGGGAAAAAACAAGGGCCCAACATCTAGACTTGTCATCTTTGTGAAAAGTATGAATGTTTCACCATAAGAGTTCTGGGCATTACATAAATTTGGCACTATTCTGTTGCTATTTCTTACAGAATTATGATCTAGACGCAACTTTTCTGCGTTAACTTTAATGCTCTTGAATTTAGAAAGTGAAATTGGGTCAAATCCGTAAGATATCTTCAAGACATGAGCCATACTTGTATGATGTATGAACTTACACTGTTTCGCTATTACAAAGCTATGGACAAACCATACATTTTACAATTTTTCTTGCATGAACTTTGCACTTATGATACACGCTCTAGTCACAAACAATTTTTCTATTAATTATTAGCTGCAAATTCTCCACCATTACAAGATGTGGGCTAGACAGGGACTATTTTTAAGTGACCTTGAAATTTATCAAATGACTTGAATTAAGTTTATGACATGTTTTCATGTCATTTGACACGTTCTTCGCCAGTGATATTGAGCTTTTCGGAAAGATCTTGAATCAATGTCAAAACACAATCTTGGTCATAAGCAATCCTTTTGCCAGATATAAGATTCCTGTCTTTTCCCAAGGTTTTGACCTGGATACATTTGCGTAGACAGACTGATCAATAGACGGATGGACAGATGGACAAGGGAAATTTTGAATTCCATCGAACTTCGTTTGCTGGGAATATATAAAGAAATTGTCAAAATACAGCAATAAGAGGAACAATTTTTTTTTAATTAAAGCACGTACAGAACACATTCTTATTAATTCAAATGTTATTTTCCTGACCTCTAATAAATAATGCTCACTGTCTTTATCAACTTTGATTGATTGATTGTATGTTTGTATGTTGTTTTACGACCCGTTCGAGATTTTTCCACTCATATAGAGACGTCACCATATACCGTTGAATGGCTTCAAATTTAGACCTTTACTCGGCAATGAGGGCTATTGAGCAGTGAGGGTTCTTTATCCTGCCAACGCCTAACGTGACACGGGGCCTCGGTTTTTAGGATCTCTTTAAGACCCGCAACTTTCACTTCAAAGTGCTGAGCGCTTGGCGAAAGAACAGTTGCTACCTATTTTTTTACCGATTTAGGTCCGTCGTGGCCATGATTCAAACACACGACGTTTCGATCACGGGGCGAGAGCTCTTCCGACTGAGCTACCGTGACGGTCAACTTTGAAACATAAAAACAAAATAGTTTTCTACCTTGATCACTATATACGTTTATTTCACATTAAGAAAATAAGACATGCCTAGACAGAATTTTATGGCTCTACCTTTAACACAAGGAGGTCCTTTGTATCCAAAAGAACATCCATGTAAACAAGTACCGTTGATATGGTGACAGTGAGTGTCATTTAGACAGTGTCCACATCTCTGATTACAATTATAGCCAAACATGCCATCGTCACATTCTTTTCATGTTAATAAAAAGAAAGATATGATTATTGAAAAAAGCGTTTGTTATAGTAAAGATTTATATGTATAGAGAGAGAGAGAGAGAGAGAGAGAGAGAGAGAGAGAGAGAGAGAGAGAGAGTATAATCTAGCTAGATTCTGAGAACTCCGGATTTTTTTCCATCTCAGCTTTGAATTTTAGTCCCATGTACTTCTTTTTCAAATATAAAAAAAAAAAATCTGTGTAATCTGGATACTGTCTATTTTGTATTCCGAACGGCCATATTGGTCCCAACCGCTCATAAATCCGCTCACACAATATTAACTGAGCCATTACAATGCAATTAACACCTTTCGAGATAGATGTTCGTGTTTTTACATAAGTGACATGAAACAAACTGAAACCCCGGGGTGACAAATACTTTCCAAATATGATTACAAGTGAAAACGTATAGAAATGACGCAGCATTCCTAGCAAAAATCACATACTGTCATTACCGCTTTCTAACGTGAAAAAGTATTTTTTCGTACAAACATTTTTATTCATGAAAATTAGAAAACGAAACAACTTATCTCATATCTACCTTTTGTATTCATAAAATCCATAAAAAAATCCACTTACATTTTTCGAATAATTCGTTTGTCTCAAGACGTTTTTTGCGCCTTTTCCTATTATTTATTTACGTAGAATTATGCATTACACTATCAATGCTGTACACTTTATTTCACTCTGCATAACCTAGAAGAACTCATACTTATAACAGTACATACCTTCGTCACACTTGACCCCCTTCCATCCTATTTTACAACCTCCCTCACACTCCCCGGTAAACCTGTTGCATCCTCTGGTCACTCCACAGTTTGCACTGCACTCATATCGACAGTTCTTCCCATAGTTACCTGGCTGACACGCTTTAAATATGAATTAATTAAAGTATATTATAGATCATATAAAATTCTAATTGACCACATATTTATGTGCAATTGTTTGATTTTATGACCGTCGTTTCGTTATTAAACTATTTATTTTATTATTCAAACAATTGTAAGTTAAATATTCTGGCAAGTGGGTTTTACATTTTTTGTTGATTAAAACAAGTGTAAATGGTGCGAATTAAAGGCTAAATCTTTCATTAATATGATAATAAAGCAACTTTTATTGAACTCTTGAGTGGACAGTGCATGTATGAAAATCTTAACCAAAGTAAACAGGTAAACAAATACCTTGTTCATAATCTAGAGTGTTTCAGTGTTAATCTTATACGGTACAAAATTTAATTCACCAGATGCGCATTTCGATAAAATATAAAATATGCTGTTTGTTGACACTATGAACTTTTTTGAAAAGTAGGTCAAAGTTCAAGAGTCACGAGTTCGGTAATCGTGGTCATTTACTAAAAACATAGGGCCAAGCAATATTTGTGCACAATATCAAGTCAATACCTATTACAGTTTTCGAGATTTAAGGTGTGACGGACAGACAGACGGACGGACGGATAGCCAGATGTCGGGTAAAGTGATCTCTCAAAATGAAACGTTATCAGGATGAAACCAGACAGAAATCCCTACAAAGACTTCGTCTTAAGGATCTCGTTTTGGGTCTACTGAGGTCTTCAAGATATTAAACATTTAGATAAATTCGGAGAGGTTTTAGCTGGAAAGCAGCGCTCGAAACAAATTATTCTTGTTAACTTGTTCAGAATAAAGTTGATCTTACTGGGACTTTATTATTTGTGGTCTGCCAGGTATCATCCTAAAATCATTTCGGTGTAATTAGGAATGCGATGTTATGTTTCACAACAAGACAGCAAAACTGGTTTTATGATTTACAATTATACACCTATTAGGAGTTTAACTACCAACCTAAAATATTAAAATAATTAGATCGGTAATACATGTATTTACATGCCTATAAATTCCTTTAAGAAAGAAAGGTTAATCTTGTAATTATTAAGTATATATGAAACAACCATTCATTACATAAAGGGTTCATTCCTAAACAGCAGTGAACATGAAGGAAACGATGCAGTGACAAGCATATAAAAGATTTTGAAAACACATTTTCAATCCTCTAATGGAAAATGGCATAGGGCAAACATATGCAAATAAATTACTTTGAGGAGGAGAACAGTCAATAAAAATAAAGATTCCCACACTACCAGTTCGGATCCCACAAGACAAAAGTACCCAGACAGGTTAGGGAAATCTAACTAAAAATTGTTGAAAGGTGAATGAATGCGTCTGTCATTTAGCCACCTTTCCATATATTTCATTTTATATTCTATTGACTGACTGATGCAGAATCATTTTGTGGGACTAAGGAGAGTAACATCTTGATTTCTTTGAGACTAAGCTTATGATTTTTAAATGATAAACAAACTCTTAATAGGAAAAAAGCTTAACGCATATAGTAAAGAACTATTTCTTACCTTTTAGACAAAGTTCTCCCCGCGCTCCCGCATTACAACCATTCAAACACGTGCCGTTGACATGGTGACAGGTTTCTCCGTCACTACAGTTACCACATGATAGAGAACACTCCAAGCCGTATGTTTGTTTGTCACACACTGAATGAAAAAGGTTAAGATAACAGTGACAGATTTTCTTGATTGATTGATTGTATGTTCTTTTACATCAAAACGTAAAATGTTTCACCCATATAGAGACGTCACCATAATACCAGTGAAAGGCTTTAAATTTAGACCTATATCGGCACAGACGGCTATTGAGCAGTGAGAGTTCTTTATCGTGCCAACGCCTATCGTGACACGGGAAGTCAGTTTTTAAGGTATCATCCGTAAGACCCACCCGTGACTTTCACTTCTAGTGCAGGGCGCTTTGCGAAGGAACAGTCACTATCTTGTTTATGTCTTAGATTTTACAGGGCGTGGCAAAAAAAGTCGAACCCGGGCCATCCAGTCACGAAGCAAATGCCCTACCACTAGGCCGCCGTGACCGGTAAAAGACAACCAATAAATACAAGGCAGTGAACAGGACATTAAAAACTCAGACCAAAAGAAATTCCTGAGGAGAAATCAGACCTGCCCTGGGCCTTATGTATTGATCCAGTAGTCGTAATAATCTGCAGTCAAGTTTAAAACAATGATCTAACAATTGGTATACAGTATGTCAGTCGAAATATGACCCAGTTAACAGTGTTACTTGCTCTATTACAAGGTAATTATAACGACCGTAGAATTTCTGAAATGCTGAATTTAATTAAGAAATAAACAACAATGTTAAAAAGTTCTCTGGGATATGAACTTGGTTGGTCACGTGATCAAATCCTGTGAAGCCCGAAGGGCGTCTCAGAAGATTTGATCACGTAACCAACCAAGTTCATTTCCCAGTGAACTTTTTAACATTGTTGTTTATTACTTTTATTTACATTTGAAACGAATATTCTGAATAGAACTGCATTTATTACACGAACGGCCCGCCGTATTGCTATGTTGTGACGCGCAATGACCTACAAGCTGTTTGGTCTTGAGAGTTCGCCTCGCTCCAACATTTGAATACTTACATTGATGTTCAGCAGTCCAGTTCAGGAAATATCTGTACGTAATGAAAAAAATAATGATCGCTACTGAGAATAATCTTGCTATTATTGTATGAATTCTTTATACATGAAGTCAAAAGCGGTGGTATCGTCTTCAGTTTACATACCTTCAAAGGAATTTCGGGTTAAAAAGGTAAGCGTGATTGTAGGATAATTAAAAACATTCTTCACACCGAAGAAAGAACTAGTGATCATTTGTTGAATGAAAAAAAAAACATATATGTTTCAATAATTTTATCTTTTTTCATCGCTTTAACGGCTTAGAAGTTCCGAAACCAGTGTCACCGGGACAGAAATATGTAGACATGATATCACCTCGCTGTGTGATTCGGTCACGCCATGACCTCTGACCCCCTAATAAGTTCATACAGAATTGAACATATTGTCTCTTCAATAGGTTCATCTAAGAAAAAATATTTGCAAATGTAAATAATAGAGGTTGTTGGATTTATTGTAAGACTATATTTACTATTTGTCAGTAGCCTGCCTCGCTTTAAAAATTAATCGTTCTCAAAGCATGCTCTTGAGAATCAAATAAGATGGGTGACATAAAACACCGAATTTGGGTGATAGAGGAATTTTACTACATAGTTAAGGTAAGTTGACGATAGAAAAGCTTAAGTCATCTCATTTTTCATAGTTTTCGTCTGCAGTCAGTAAAAATTCCGAGTATGAAACAGATGGGCCATACTCTGCGATGTCAATTATTTTCTAGTTCGAGTTCACTGGGATCTAGAAGTAACTCTGGTTAATTGTTTCAAGGTAAAGTGAATGTAGAGTTGATCCCCACAAGTGCTTTCTCCTTCTTATGTAAAGGATTCGAATAATTTCTTAGTGCGGAATGAGAAACTCCGACTTCCTTTTAATTTCAACTTTAGGGTGCATTTTTATTAGAAGTATATGATACATGTATCATAAACCCTTTTTATTAATTTTTGCGAGGAAAGGTTTCAAAAAGTTTTTTATCTTACTAGCTCTGGGGTAAAAAATTATTTTAAAATATCCAAAAAGTTCCTTGACGTTTCGAGAATACACAATGGATTTACACCACATCTCGAATATGCAAGGAACATCTGCATATGATCTTTACAGCAGTTAAAATTTTAGAATAGAGTAAGGATAGGGGGTTGGTAGAACTTTTCCTGTATGGTCCCGGCAATATATCTTTGTTTGTGAGAATTCTAATGAAGTTAAGAAATCCAGAAGTCATTTTCGTTGATAGGGATGTTATAACTATTAAAGACTGAAAGGTGATTTCTAGGAATTTCATCCTAAGAAAGTGTACTATGGGGATTTCGAAATGTAGAATTAAAGCTTCCTCTTGAAAACAGTTGTAGTAATACACAGCTGTGGCCTTCAATTCGACATTCAGATATATCGATGATGATTTATCGATTAACAGTACTTATTTTCATTCGTATGTCGACTCGATATATCCCAGTGAACTTGAAATAAAAGATACCACAGAGTCTGCCATATCTGTTTCATATTTGGATGTTTTACTGAATAAGGGCAATTAACATACGAATGATAAAGGGCAATTACAACTGAACTGTATAACAAACGAGATGACCTAAGCTTTTCCATCGTCAACTTTCCTTATTTATGTAGTCATATTCCACTATCATCTGCTTATAATGTCTCCCAGCATATTCGTTATTTAAGAGCTTGCTCTGAGTACGATAAATTTTTAAAGCGAGGTAGGCTACTGACTGATAAGTTGATGTTAGTTGTATTTCAACAGCCTCGTTTAAAGTCAACATTTTCTAAATTTAATGGTCCTTATAATGATATGATTATAATTTATTTTAGATGCTCAATACCTAAGCACTGTTAATTAAGTTTAATTGAAAAGTGTAGAAGCAACAAAGCAACACCTGGAAAATATCTATAGAAAATATAGGGTGTAGAATTCAACTTGAAATATGATGGAATGCAAGAATTTTTTTATGATGAAGTTCACAGTACCTATTATTTCGTTGGTAAATGTAAGTTTAAGAATTGACTTTTGGAATGTGAATTTTTTCCGACGTTTTGCACGTGATGGCTTAAGGAGTCTGTGCTGACCAACACCAATAATTGCAAACACTAGTTTGTCTTCTGACATTAAAAAAACAAAGTATGGACTTGCTTTAGCATCTTCGAATAGGCCATCCAAAAGTTTCCAGGAAATCGAGTAAAGCTAAGTGTAAATGTCATAAAGGCCTAATTGTTTATTGATGCAAAATGTAAGTGAATGTATATATTTGGCTCATTGTATGATCAATGTCCATGACTACGCCTACATCTAGGTGCATTGTTTTCATCACATTCACTTTTCTTCCTCAATATAAATCAATCCTTATACAGGAATGGCAAAACATCTCTATGCTACATGTACATAACTTAAATATATACGAAATAAAAAAAATAAAGATTGCCCTGACAGTGCCTACAATGTTATTTGTTCTGTTTGTTTATTGTTTAACGTCCTTCTCGAGAATTTTTTTACTCATATGGAGACACCACCGTTTGCCGGCGGAGAGCTGCAAATTTTGACCTATACTCGGCACTCAGGGCCATTGAGCAGTGAGGGATCTACTGCGACACGGAACCTCAGTTTAAACGGTCTCTACCGAAGGACCGGTTTCGACGTCCCACAGTGGAATTCGTAAGGATCAACTCTTACTCAGCGACTGTAGAGCGAACTCTCTAACCACTGCGCCACGCGGGCGACCCTACAATGTTAGTGTTAGTTTATTTACAAATGACTTACATCTATCACACCAAAGGCCCCGATATCCCGGTATACAGCCAAAACAGTTTCCTGTTGCGATATTACATCTTCCCTCTTGGCAGTTTTCCGAACACTGAGGATTACAATTTTCCGGATAGAGTCCTGGATTACCACATCCTTTTGTTCAGAAAGTAAATAACAACTTACTGGACATTTTTTTATTCATTATTAACATGAAGTATGGGGATATCGATCAGTAATCAAGCGCAAAAGTCCATTTAAACGATAGGTATACATATGTACAAAGTTAAAGTTTAAATAAAAATATTGTAAACCTTAAAAAAAACATTAAAAAGTTTTTGAAAAGTTAAAGTATCAAAACTGCATATCTAAAACTCACCATATATCTGCAATTCACACACTTCACTGTATGCGTATTTAGAATAGTAAGCCGGATATACATCACCATATCTCCGTTCATTGTAGTATATGAAATATCGTCCATAAACAGGACAGTTTATTGTTTGATTTGCTAACGGAGTCCCATTTATATCTTGTTTCTCATGGAAACAAAGATAACCGTCTTCTTTGACTGTAGTATTTGACACATAAATAAAAAACCCAGCAAAGCGACCATAATAGGCACCAGGACCTATTTGAAACAGAATTATGTACTTAAAATCAAACTACACAAATCAGGTTTGGCCGGGAAATACCAGTGGTAAATGCCGGTATTTCCCGTCCTGGGAAATACTACAAATTTTCTCTAAACTGGGAAATATTGGGAAATACTGGGAAATACAAAGTTAAAGTTTTTTTATTTCTTTAATTCATTCAATCTTATACAAAATTCAAAAATAAAATAAACATAAAAACAGAAGATGAATAATATGGAAAATGTCTCAAATTGCAATTTAACATATTCATAATGTATCACTACTCCAGGTCCCATACCCATAAGCATTCTGAAACATTTCCTTTGCTGTATAGAACTGAAGTTTTCCAATTCAAGTTTCTTATCATTCTGTAACACTATTAAGTTTATTAATTATAAATCCAAGAACAAAAAATGTTTTAAACAGTGCGACATTTAACTCCGGACACGACATTTGTCCGGACTTTCGCCAACCACTTTTATAAAGATACATGTGAACCATTTATGTCATCTGATGGAATTTTTTAAAACTTAACACATGAACCAAAATTTTCACCTGATTATCTTCTAGGTAAAAAGATATTCTACCTGTAATCAGGAAATCCCATAGGATAATGGTGGGATTTCTTCTCTTAACCAATATCCCACCATTATCCTAAGGGGAGAAAGGGTATCATGTGGGATTTTTTCTCCCATAGAAGTTTGAAAATCCCATTAATTCTTTATAATGGAACAAAATCTCCCATATACTTCAATATAGGAGATAATCTCCCATCTTTTTATAAATATGGGATGTATCCCATATTCATAAAAAAATGGTCAAATTTTCTCCCATGGGATAAAGAAACAACAGTTTTAACCCAAATAAAGAAACAAGTCATTTATTGAACAGTTTAACTATCATTTATTTTGATTAAAGTTTTGTGTTTCCTAAACCATTTTTTTTATTTCTTAAATTTAAACAATTTGGGGTAATGTTTAAAAAAATCCAATATAATTAAAGATTATAATAGCACTAAAAATCAAAAATTCTTTTATGATAATTCTCTATGACACTGAGTTTTCAAGTAAAAAAAAATTCCTCTGTATCAAGACTACATTACCATGATTACCTTATTTTGTTAAATACCACAAATTTGAATGGGAAAGTAGAAAGTATGTAAGAAAGAAGAAATTACTGCTTTGTTTATCCCCCCCTCTAAACATTTACCTAAGATAGGTTAATTTATTGCATACCGGATAAATGTCATTTGTCAAGTTTCACAACACGATCAAATCCATGCACGTTGTTCTACTTTGCTACACTAAATTATAAGCTGAAAAATCACATGGAATTGGATTGTATCAGTTACTCAGAGTTTCTAAGAAAGTATAAAAACTTATTCAATTGCACAAGCTGTAATAATTTACCACATTTTCACTTTTAATTTTCTTTGTAACATGACTTGCTCCAAAGACAGCTGAAAATTATTTTATACACAACGAACCCGATCAAATGAACAGAAAATAATGTTGAAAACAATCTAACCGTCTTCATTATGCACATTTACTCGTAGTTTGCATTAAAAAAAAATATTTGACACCTTTTTAACTAATTTTATAACTGTTTATATTAATCTTACAATCATAAGAATTTTGAACAGTGAACCCTTTCAAAAATAAACATGATGAAAGGGCATGGATCCAGAAATATTTGCGGTGGTACTCTAATTGTTTCATTATACAGTAGAAAAAAAGTTTTCCTTGGTTGTGTTACTTCTTAAATAATAGTAACTGCTGATCTTTTATTTTTCTTTGGTACCTATAATACAATACCTATCGGCTTGGCCAAGATCAGGTGCCCATTTCCAACTAAATGCTGTTATATAGATGAAACTCTTTATAGTTACATCTAATCTAAATGTCTTTTGTTGCATTGCAAAGAGCAGAATGAGAGCTTTCCATTGGTATATAATATCATATATATAGTATCTGCGTCTTTGAAAAAACAACAGAATAAAGTCACAGATTCATAATTTTTGAAGCGTTATGCTGTTGCACTTGATTTTTTACATTTTGAAAAATGGTTAATTAAAATTATTTTGAATGAAACATTTAAAAATAAATATACTTACTTATAGAAAAATCACTCTGGTTTAGTTTGTTTTTTACAGAAAAGAAAAAGGATAAAAATTGTGGAAATTATGAATAAATGTGTTCAGATATACCTTTGTTATATAATTTAAGATTTCATGAAAGAAATTTCAATGTTGGAATAAATGCATAATTTTTAGCAAAAAAAGAGCAAATATAATGTGTTTAAATTTTGTTTATCTTACTTAAGAAAAAAGTACTATGAGAAAAATATGGTGGTTATATGGTAAAATGTGTGCACATTTTGTAATTTTTTCCCATATACTGGTCAAAGTTTTTGTATAGTCCGTAGCCCCATATTTCATTATAGTTTGTGTTCAACAAAAGAATGTATAATTAATCATGCTCTTGTTTGATATTTTCACAGTTACCAGTCAAATAAAAAAACAGTAATGAATAGCTTTTGCGCTAACATCAAAAGAAGTTATTAAAGAATAATTGGTGTCCGTAGCCCTGTATAGTCCGTAGCCCTAATATAAAAGCTTCCAGAAAAAGTCATATACATTATTGATACAATAACTACAATACAATAATATCTTTATTCAAACAAATGCAATGTTTTTAAATACAAATACCACTGTAATTAAAGATGAGATGTCTGAAAATTAATATTTTTCAACTAAAGGCTTGCTTCTGTAGTCTGTCCTGTTATGTTTGTGGTCACAACATATTTTTAAATATACATGAACAAGTTTCCCTTCTTGTGATACATACTGTCAATCCATTTAGAATAATTTGCATTGTAATATTTTTAAAAGGATATTTGACCACAAAAATCCTACTTACAAAAGGGCTACGGACTCTACAAATGAATTTAGCAAATTTACAGACCATATAGCCGTACTTCTGTATTAGCAAGATTTTTTTTCCTGCCTGCATCTACTGCAAAATTGGGCTTCAATGGTTTATTACTTCTCATCAACCAGTCTTAACATCCCATAGTGGGATTTGATCCCAAAACATAAGGATCAACTCCTTACTTTGCAATTTAGTACAAAGTGAGACCTTCACTCTTACAATTTTGCCACTCAATCTACTTGTCACTGAATTGTTAATTTAAAAAAAGCATTGATTCTTGATGGATAAATATTGTACTAATCATGTTTTTACTTCAAATCATATTTTGTAACTTTTTTATGAATTACACCATATGATCATAAGATATTATATACCAATATACCTTTTGAATGAACACCTTGAGCTCCATGTATTACATTAAAATTAAAAAAAAAATGAAGCAATATAGTCTGTAACCCCCCCCCCCCCCTCCTAAAAAAAATCATGCCTTGATTTAAATACAGCTCCTTTTGCTTTTATTTATTATAGTTTGAACCTCAATAATGCATTAATTAGTTGATCTGGAATTTCATTTGGCATTGAAAGTACACAATACATTAGACAATTAATTTTTAAATACTCAAACTCAGGAGCGTGAACTTTTACAGAATGCAAAATAATAATAAAAAAAAAATGCCCAAAATTTAATTATTCAATTATATTTTCTTTAAGTTGATTGTCCACAATAGAGATGTTTAACGGTATAGTCCGTAGCCCCAGTGCTCACATGAAATCCAGCCATCACAGATGCTAAATTAAAGCCCATTCTTGGTCTCCAGATGGTCTTGAACTATATTTTGTTATCAAAACACCAATTACATGTAATTCTGACATGTATTATTTTGTTCTGACAATTTATATTTTACTCGTATTTTGAATTTATTTGAAGTTTTTCGTTTTATTTTGTAAAATTTCACGGGATTTTTGTATAAATTGATTTAATATCCAAATGAAATGATTTATTAAACACGTGTGAACTCCATGATGACACTTTTAACAAATATTTACTGATACAAACAGGTATTTTTCTATGGTCTCTCAATAAATGAAAAATACTATATGTATAGTCCGTAGCCCGGGGTCTCAAAATAGTCAATCAAAAAATGTTTGACACAGTTTTTCTCTGAATATTACCAAATAAGTTTGAAATTTTCATCCCCACATACAATATCTTTAGAAAAAAATGAAAGTACTTTAATGTATTTTTACTTCAGATGTCCAAATAATAAAAGTAGAAAAACTCCCAAAGATTAACAAATTTACCCATGTCCTTTATACACTGTAACATTTTAATCGAAATGACTTATGTGATTTTTCTTGCTCAGACAATGTTTTGTGAAGAGTTTGTATTTGAATTATACTTTTTTTGTTTAGTTGAATATGATAAAGATAAATGTTATGCCTGAATATGTATAGTCCGTAGCCCATTTGGGTCTCTGCTATATTAAGAGTGAAATCTTTTTAACCGCTTGACAGAAATGGACAGAAATTTCAGACAATCTGCCAAAAGGATGTAGTGTTACATAGAACATATTTGTAATACATTTCGTTTGACTTCATTTTTTTGTTAATCTGCAACCAACATGGGCACCTGATCTTGGCCAAGCCGTTATGCACCATTACTGACATGAATTCAATTGATTATAGGCAATTCATCTTAAGGCCATTGCAAGTTTCTTCTATGTTTTGCGTCAGCAGGCACCTTGGTTTTGAACACCCCGTAACACATAAAATAAGAGGTCCACTGTGAGTTAATGCTCACTGGTAATACCCTCACTCTGATGCAAATATATCCGAATAATCCTAATTGGTACCAAATTAACTCAGAGTTCAGTGGATTTATCCGGTTACTTTTGTCTGGAAGATTTTCATTTTTTTTTTCAGAAATGCATGTTGATATTAAATCATAATGATTATCATTTATAACTGTTATAATGCCCTCAATAATTGAACATTAATTAAGCCACACTACATGTATTCCCTCATTGAATAAAGGTACATGTACACATTCATTCATTTTATATTTAAATGTCTGTTTATGTAAAAGAAAATAAATTAAGGAACTTGTTTTAATTAATGAAAAAAAAGTCTTTATTTAAACCTTTATTTTTGAATTAGGAAATTTGACACATGAATAAAAAGAGTAATTAAAAATGCATAATTACTTAATTCTCTTGGTTTTAATTATTAGATATTCAATGTTCAAGTCAACACTCTTTACAAAAATGTTGTCCTTAAAGTTTTCCATGGATCCACAGATCATGAGATTATTTCTCCTTTTATGAACATGTATCTGTGTATACTGAAAAAAGAGAACAGTTGCTGTGTGAGGAAAAGGGTTAAAAAATTTCAAATTTGATTTTTTTTTAAGGTTAACGATATAAGACTGCAAAATTCAATTGTAAATGGTTTGTTGGGTACTAATCAATCAAAGTAGTTTTTGTTGACTTAAGTATGGTTTGTAAAATTTTATTATTCAGTCTCTCTATTCTTACAAAGAATTACCTTTGCATTTCTTGTTTTTACAAGGGGGATAAATCTTCAAATGATACATGTAATTTGCCTTTATTTTCTGTGAAAGAAAAAAAAAATAGAATAAATCATTCAATTATACCATATAACAAAGCATGGATTAAATTTTTCACTAAAATAAGAGAATGAATTGAATATCACTCAAAATTTCTGATTCAGTCAAAATGACTGACTAAAATTCACCCCTAAAGTCAATGTATAAAAGACTTAAAAGTATTATTTTTCATCTATCAATATACCATAAATAAACTTTGTGTATATTCTGCATACATTTACCGGTATCTGTTTTGAAGTAATTTTATGTCTTTTGGAATTTGTCACGATGTCAGATGATGTCATAATAATGGATTTGTTAATCCAATTGCTAGTACTAGTATTCATGTGCCTTACTATTTATAATTGATAATCACTCTAAATCCTAGCTGTTACAGTACACATATAATAATGTTAAGAGAACTGAATCTCTTCTCATATTCATCTGAAAAACATTTTAGCTGTATATTATAAATTAAGTCATAATTATACAGATTAGTTATAAAAATCATTACTGCCATAATTTACACAAATATATACAGTGTACCTACATATTCGATGCTTTCGTTTCCCCAAAATCAACTTGATCGCCAAAAATTACAGCCAATTTCCAGTTGGTGAGGATATGTGGTGAAAATTGCTTATGTCTTACTGGCTGACTTTTCTTAAACTTTGATCAGCATGAAACTCCAGGCCCTCCTGTTCCCCCAACTCTGAAAAAAAAAGAAAAAAAATACAAGAAGTCGAAAGGCAACAATTAATGCTCAGCTGAGTCATCTTTGCAGTGCTATTAATCAAAACATTAATTTTGACTCCATATGGTAGCCTCACCCTATTGGCTGAAATAAGCTCAGTGGTTCTTGAGAAGATGTTAAAAATGTAAAGACTGATGGTCAATGGACAAACTAATTCATCAAGAAAATCTAACTTGAACCTTTGGTTCATGTGAGTTAAATGGCACTATATACAATTATGGAGTGTTTAGAATGAAGACTTCACAAATTATGAGGTCTAAGTAGGGTTGTCTCCCTCTGGCAATTGTGCCCAAGGGTGACAACCCTACTTAAACTTCATGATTTGTGATTTCTGACTTCAACCCTACCCAGATCTTATAGTTGTGATTTTTTTCCTTCTAAATAACCCATAATAGTTTCATTATCCTGAAAATTTCAAAATTAAAAAAGGTAGAGTGAAAAATATATCAGTCAAACTTCCTGTGTTCTACCATCTGCTCTGATTCCATACATGTACTTTCAACATATGTCAACATACAGACAATTTTGAGTTATCTTGATTAAATACAACATTTTATTTTCATCTAAGGGAGAGAACACATATCTGTTGTTACCATGCACATTCACTTGCATTATTTCATTGTCATCTGAAGGTATAGACAACACAGTCTTCTCACTGCATGTGAGGGAGTCACCATAATTGTCTCCCTGTACATTATATCAAAATCAAACAAGTGGTTTTATGTTTATTTGTATGTTGTTTAATGTCCCTCAAGAGAATTTTTAACTCATATGGGAACGCCACCAATTGCCGGTGGAGATCTGCAAATGTTGTCCTATACTCGGCACTTACGGCCATTGAGCAGTGAGGGATCTTTTTCGTGTCAGCACCTACTGCGACACGGGACCTCGGTTTATACAGTCTAATCCGAAGGACCAGTCTCCAGTTCCCACAGTGGGATTCGAATCCAAGATATAAGGATCAACTCCTTACTTCGCGACTCTAGAGCAGACGCTCTAAGCACTGTGCCATGCGGGCGACAACAAGTGGTTTTAAAGAAAAAATCAAACATGTGAAAAGTTTACAGATGGAAGATTAGCTATACAGACAGACATACAGACAAACAAATAGATGTCTGACTGGATGATGAACAAGGGTGATCAGAAAAGTTTTCTTGAGCTTTCAGTTTAGGTAAGCTTTATAATGCTCACATACACAAATTGTCACATATACAGCGCTATGACAAAAGTATTCGCGATTTTTCAAAATGGCGGACGTAAACACGACGCGCTTCGTAAAAATAAATAATAAATTGTGAAACAATTAACAGACTTACCTTATTAATACTTGGTGAAATGGCCCTTAGACTTGATTACAGCTAATAGTCGACTGGGAATGGATTCGTACAGAGATTTGATATAGTTTTCATCGAAGGAATTCCAGATGTGTAAAATCGTATCGAACAATTCTTCAGGAGTCTTAATATTTGGAGCTCGATTTTGCAGATTTTTTTTTATTTTTAGCCATAAATTCTCTATAATATTAATGTCCGGTGATTGTAGGACTCTTTAGATGTTCTCCACACATACACTCTATGATTTTCTCCTAAAACCATCTGACTTTCATCGGAAAATATGATAGTGTTCCAATAATTATTTATTGTGAGTTTTCTTTTCTCTAAACACCAGGCAACACGCCTTTTTCTGTTGATCTCGGAAACGACCATTTTTTTTCTAACAATTCGTCGCTTAAATTCGTGATCACGCAAAAATCTTTGGACTGTCCGTGGGTGAACAGAGTCATTAGCATCCCTGCTTTCATTAAATTCGTTAGTAATGTCCCTTAAAACTCGTCCTCTGTTAGTTTTAGTATGTCTTATTATCCAGTTTTGATCCCTTTTTGACAGCTTCCGAGGGTGTCCTTTTCTTTTCAAGGTTCTGACTTCACCAGTCAACAAATATTTTTTCCAAATAGATCTGATGGTTGATTCAGGTATTTGTAATAAATTCACTATTACCGATGTTTTTTGCCCCTCCAGTTTCATGTCCACAATTATTTTTTTTGACATCATTTGATATTTCTGTCGATTTTCTACCCATCGTAATCCCCGTTTGTTTACATGAAATTCCAGACAGCAGACGATAAAAAAAATTAGATATAACGTCACTTCCGATGTGAAGACAACTCTGTAAAAATTTGGGATGTCAACACGGCATTTAATTAGAGTTATTGCCCATTCCCCGAGCGAAGCGAACAGCGAGAACGACGCCATTGCGTAAAAATCGCGAATACTTTTGTCATAGCGCTGTACACAAACTTAAATAAAGAAATTAATACTGCAATGCTTTCCACTTAGTTTTATAATTGATTTATCAAAATTAACCTGTTCCTAAAAAAAATGGCTACAGAACATAAATTATACAAAAAAAAGGAAGAAAAAATAATTATCTCAGAAATTCAAACACTGATGAATTGTTATGAACAACTTTAAGACAAAATAAAACCATTGTTACAGTAATTTTTTTTTTTACCTTGGAGGCTAATAGCTCTGTCTGTTGATTCCACAAAAACATTTCCCATAAGTAATGGTTACAGTGTTAACATTTTCTCAAAAACTTCTCTCCTAATCACTGTAAAATCCTTATTGAATCCCACAAAAAATCTAAAAATGAAATAAAATGTAAGGAGTTTCCCAATTTTATGGTATGCATACATTTCAATTCCTAATTTCCTTTCAAAGATTATGTAAATTAGCATATTCAGCCCAGGTTACCAATTTCTTACATAATATGTACATTGTACTGATGTACTCCTGCAACATCAGGATCTATCTGATTTTACAGCACACTGTACTTAATTAAACTACTCCCATCCCATATCCTATCAATTAATTCTAATAAAAATTTATATTATTAGCAATTTAGCTAGAACTTATTTGAAAACAATTTGAAAAATATCTTTTATTACAAATAAATATGTAAAGTGCTCTTACTAGCAGTTTTGTCTTTTGGAATTTAGTTACACAATTGTAAGAACATGTAGATACATTTTTTTTCTCCAAAGTCATGAACACGCAACTAAATTGATATTCCAGAGTATATGATTGTATTCATGGTAAAATAAGTGAGTTTAGCCGCATAAAGATTGATTTTTCACTCAAAGTTTTTAATAATGTCCTCAAAGATTGAAAAAAAGCATTGGTATATATGACTTAGACTTCAGAGGATCAACCAATTTTCTAACATAGATATTTTAAATATATAGTAATATTTGATGTTTGCATTGTTACTTCCAACCAATACAAGTAGATAAAATTTTCAGGCATTGCCTTTTGGGTTTGTTACATGTAGTAGGGTTCCTCATACTATAAGCATTGATCCCCATATCTCATTATCTTGACAGCAAAAAATTAGAACTTGCTATATCGTGCGATATATATATGCTATATCAGTATATGTTTCTAAACCCACTTTTAACCATGTCTAAGAGAAGATAACACTTTTTTTTCGGTCAGTGATGACATGCTGATGACTACGATAAAGTTACTTATGAACTGAAACTTGTAAGTTACAGAAAATTTAAGACACGACAGTATTTCAAATAAGTACAATCACCAGCTAGTGTACACATTGAGGAAATTCGAACGAAAGAACATTACATGATCTTATTGAGGAAATTCGAACGAAATAATGATAATACATTCCTTTGAGTATAATTGTTCGTTGATTGTTTACATTGTTAACTAGTATAATGTACTACAGAATACCCCAGTCAGCTGCTAGCTCTGCAAACAGTGACAAGTTCATAACAGTTGAAGACATGGTGGCTGTCTAATCATGATCTACATAATTTTAAACTTGTTTTTTTTAAAAAAAGATATGAAATAGGCCTATAATTTTATGCATTTCCATACTTCTAATAAAATAGATAACAAATGAAATCATTCTAGATCTACTTACAAAAAAATAGGACAGGTCTTTGTCATAATTTGTTTACAAATATTCCTGTCGCCGGTTTTGGTATTGGGTAATTCTAGGAACATATGCATCCTAGAGAATACAATGTATGATAAAATATTGCTGGTTCTTTTTTTTTTATTGGCTAATCCTTTTTTAAATTGAAATAAAGCACACTCCAGAAGATAATAAAGAAATGAATTAAATTATGTGGCCTTATTTCTTATTTTTTAATTTTTTTTCTGTAAATTAGGGAAATACTGTCATGGGTAATAATGGTAATATGATTGCGTTTATGTGCGATACCAAATATTATAACATGTTCATCTAAATATGAAAATAGGACATGAGAACATGATAAGAAGGAGGAGAAGTGTGTGTGTGTGGGGGGGGGGGGTTAGTCACTCTGTATCTCTTAAATAAACGATGCTACGTCACTGACAAGTCAAGTAAATTTTATTTGTAGTCAGCGTATACTGTACAAAACAACAGATAAAAGTGCTGTCAGTGGCCTCAATAAAACCCCTTTTTCTTCTTTTTTTACGACATTGTGATTAAGGGGAAAAATATATAATTATATATTTATTGTTTGAGAATTGCTATCAGTTATGAATGCTTGAATTTAATTTTAAAAAAGAAACAATTATAACTTGATCCGAAGGTTGAGTATTTGCATGGAAATTGCCTTCCATTTCATGAATTTCTATTGTAGATTCAGTTGTTAAATCGACTTGCCCCTTTGTGTTTGTTTTGTAAGTTTTATGCAAATTGAGACAGTTTTGATACCAGGGAGAAACAAAAGACTCTTGTATCTAGGTACATGTACAGTACCAACCAGACCCAACCTGACACCTAAGCAGTCCCAGAAAGCAGTCCCCGGGACTGCTTTGGGACCGCTGTGGGACTGCTGTGGGACTGCTCTGGGACTGCTGTGTGACTGCTCTGGGACTGCTCTAGAAAGCAGACCCAGCAGTCCCAGCAGTCCCTGGGACTGCTTTCTGGGACTGCTTTGTTCACTCATGCATGAAAAAGGTTCTGGGTGACATGATAGCTGCGCCCCTTGTGTATTCTGAATTTGCAGGCTCCCTGTTGTTGTTTTGTTTACTTTCAGCAGAGAGGTGTTTAAGATAAAGAATAAAAAAAAAACAAGGATTTTTTACAACATTTTAATAAGTAGAGATAGATATGCATGTAATTACTAAATGTCTTCAGGAGCTGTAAATTTACACAATTGTAGTCTAGAATTAATTTTAAAAAATGAAAGTAGTTAAAAGGGAAGTCAGGAGATGACTTTTATCCTTTAAATTAAACTTTAATACAGGTGTTTGAAAAAAAAAATATATCTAGGCCTATTTAATTAATTAATGCTAATTAAAACTTTAATACAGGTGTTTGAAAAAAAAAAAAATCGAGGTCTATTTAATTAATTAATGCTGTCAAGTTACGGAATGTACTCAAAGTTTGCATTAGCACTATTTCAAAACAAACAAAAAAACAAACAAACTTGTCATTACAATAAGACATTCAGAGGGACGTACTGTACTGGATTTTTTTTAAATTGAAAAAGCTAAAACCATATGCATGCTAAAAAAGAGCATTCCATGCTATTTTTTATTGCCCTCAAATAAAACCTAATAATTTATTAAATGACCATGAAATAAAGTTATTCTACCATTCTTCAGTTATTTAAAAAATTATATTTGTGAACAATTATTGGGGGATTTATTTATGAATTTGTTTTTGATTTACAAACAAGTATTTAAAAGAGTAAATTTATAAACATTTTAAAATATTGGGAATTGTGATTTATTTCTTATTTGTTTTGTTTGTGTTTTCCTGGCCGATTAATAAAAAGCAATACAAATGTATAAAATGGTGTCAACACCTGAAGTTTCAATCGCCTTCGGGCATGATTAGCAGAAAGTCAATGCATGTTATTTGGGTATCAGTGTTACACATCACTGAACATGCTGGTCAACAATGACACTAATTTCAATCTATGTACTGCAAAAAATCTTCGTTTCAATAAATGTGTATAAATTCATTTCGTGATGAATTAATTTTGAACAAAATCTGAGGGTTCCATTCACGTGATTTACAGATGTACACTCAAACGTTTATATAATAAAAGTATTATTGTTTTCTGTTACATAGATAATTTAACGATAATTAAATTGGCAAGTCAGTGAAAATAATCATGACTGAAATATAATATACAAAGAATTTTTCAAAAGCTCCAGTACTTAAGAAAACTGCATTCAGAGTATAGTATGGAAATCGGCCTTGCTCTATAATTATAAGGCCCATTTAAAGCTAGTTTTGATAGAAAATAAATAACTCAAGCTTAATTATCTATAAAAAAAAAATTAAAAAAATAAATAAATATGGAAACCAATATCAATCACAGTAATTTAGAAATTGATTTATTTTGGTGAAAAATAAATATACCACAAAACTGTGTTTAAATATTCATGTTATTTATAGGTGTGAACGTCTTCTTTGTTCAATATTTATTATTTGTTTCTATACGCGTAATGTGATTTTCTTAACAGTTAAAAAATGACTGTCGCATGAGAATTGATACTGCTCAGAAAGAAATGGATCATCAATTTCAACTGCCTTTTATAGTTACATTGTTTATTGGTAATGTCATTTCTGAGTAAGCTCCGCCCATTAAATTAATTAACCCCGCCCACTGGGACTGCTGGGACTGCTTTCTGGGACTGCTGGGACTGCTTTCTGGGACCGCTGGGACTGCTGGGACTGCTCTGGGACCGCTGTGGGACTGCTCTGGGACTGCTTTAGCAGTCCCAGAGCAGTCCCAGAAAGCAGTCCCCGGGACTGCTCTGGGACTGCTTTGTGTCAGGTCGGGTCTGGTTGGTACTGTATATACATATCATACCCCATCTCGATCTGTGGGTGTAGATTGGTTTCTCGAAAGTTAGCAAAGGGGGGGGGGGGTAGGTTTAACACCAGATTTAAGTTGCCTTATTATTATTCAAACGTAATGCAAGATTATGAAAACGAGATAACACGAAAAAGTTGGTAAATTTTCTGTGAAATCAAACTCAGATGAAAAATAACACAGTAAGTTCACGTTAAGCTTAACTGAGAACACCCCCGGTCCAAAATATGGTCTCGTCCAAACCTAAAGCGTTTAGAAGTCAACATGGTCAATATCCCGAAGTACGTTTACGAAGATGCCCTGTTAAAAGCTGTTATTTACCTTTAAAAAAAATAATAATAGCTTTAATTTTGCGCTTTCAAAATATCTCATGTGCGATCTAATCTTGCTACTACTGAGGACACTATATACATAATACGATCCTCTTTACAGAGTTATGTCCCTTTCGAGGATCTAAGATAAAGATTTAACATACATACATGTATGTTCTAATTGTTTACCTAAAATTGTTTTTTTTCATTTTAACAATAATAGCCATTGTATTTTTTATTTTAACATAGTTTGGACGAGAAACATTTTCTTTGAAAGATTAATAAAAAAGGACAATTCATATTTCCTTCATTTAAATTGTCTAAAGTAGTCAAAGCTATCTTCGGAGAACTGTTGGTATATAAAGAAAGTAATAAAATGTGTTAAATGTATAAGTAAGGATCAGTTTTAATGTTGTACATTTAGTTTACTTTTCTTGTATTACAATTAAATCTTGCAACCCATAAACCCTCTCTAAACACGTTTCTAAAAAGAACTTGAGTATGTTAAGACGTGAATATAAGTGACTTCAATATTTGTGATAATGAAATTTCAAGTTTCAAGCTATGAAGTGTACACAGAAAACAACAATCGGGTGCTATACAAACAAACTAATGCTGTGTATTGAAAGTACACAGACCACATTTGTAGTTCAGTCGTGATGGACATATCTGTCGCTGAGGCCACTGTACTTACGATTGAAGTCTCTTCCAAATGTTTTTTTCTCCTATTAAATCTTACGAATTGTGCAAACTCAGCTATGTTAATCAACACCAAATACAAATGAAGAACGGAAGGAAATATTTCTTATACATTTTTTCGTTTTTCGGTAAAAAAGAAAAAAAAAACACGAAAAAATGCTACCCCCACATTTAAACGTCTCTTTCACGCTACGAATATTATGTAACAAAATTATAAAAGTAATATGCTTGCATAAAACCTTCATCAGTCGATCCCAACTCCTTACATGTACCCCCTACCCCCATCCTAAAAGATAACTGAAATTGCTTCCTAAGGCCTGAATTTTGTGCTTTTTCTTTCATTTATCCCAAGCTTTCCTCGAGTGTTGATATAAAATTAACAGAAAATTAAAAGACCTGTATGTTATCTTTCTAGTACCATAAAAAATTATGACATGCAATGTACATGATTATCATAATTTATTTGCAGGAGTGTTGAAACTTGAAAAACAGTCTCAATATATTAAAACCACTTCTATTAGACACAGATGTCATGAAACTTCAAAGAGATTATCTGCAGATTTATTTTCAAGAGATCTAAAGAAATTTCTTGATTCTGAAAAAAATCGTCTTCATAATTGTTTACAACGTTGTAAAGAAACGATCAGATTGAAATCGTTGAATGGATCCCGATTTCACACCTTTGAAAATATATTGGAAAATTTAGCCCGAAGGAATGTTGTCACACCTTTCAGAATTTCAGTCTGAACGATGATATACACATATATTCAACAATTCATCTCCACACCTACTGATCATGACACGCGCCATTTCCTGTTTATTATCCATTTGTGTACACCTTGTTTTGGAGTAGCTACTCTTAAAAATTATTTTAAAAAGTTTTCCAAGTAAAAAGCATATTTCAAAGTGTCGATTGATGAACATACAAAAAATATGTAGTTTTAACCGCATAACAACTTAGATGATAAGTCCTAACAATTACTACAATTACCCTTGTTTAGCTGTTAACGAGGTTCGCTCCTGAGCTTTTGAGCAGATTTATATCTTAACCTATATTTCAAAAATTCTGCATAAAGTTTTAATTCTTACAATAAATTTGGATTCTACTATGCCAATTAAACTATATTCAGTTAAAACTCCATGTTTAAATTCCATTCCAAAAGCATTAAGTGAGGAACTATATTTTGTGGCGGAATGTTTTTTAGAAGAAAATTATCATATTTTCTCTTTCTAAGTATTCAAAGTATGTTAAGTTTGGATTACTATTTTTCCATGCAGCCTGCACACAGAGTTATTTTGTACAGTGAACTGTTTTATACTGGTCCTAAATTATATATCAAATAAACTGTCATGAATTCTATCATCATATTTCATAAATATAGTAAATATATTGTGAAAATCAAGAAAAAAAATATATATCCCTATTTTAATCTTAAAATTAGCACTATTTTAGTAATATCTAAAAATTAACATCACATACCCCCACTTTTTATTTTCTTTTCTGAATATATAAGATACTTTTAACCATTCTTCTTAAATTCAGTAAAATGTCATTACTTTCAAATTATTTTTTTGCTTGTTAGATTTTTAATGCCAGAAAAATGGAAATTTTTGAGTGCAAAAAGGTCAAATAATTGAACATGCGGAGTAATTTGAAAATTTTTTCATAGTCACAAATTTTAATGTGTCTATTCAAGCTGAATTAAGGCTGTGTTTGTTCCCATAATTTATTTGAATAAAAAATATTGGAGGAAAAACTTTAAAATTTGATTTATGTGTAAGACGTATTTGCAGTGCAAAAAGGTCAAACTAAATGCTCTGTGGCGCCAAAAGGAGCGCATTGACCCCTATTTTTTGTTTTGATTTTTAATTAAGCTATGTGTCTAAATTCTAAAAATATACTTGCTAAAAAATTCTCATTACTTTTGATGGCAGGATCCAACCTCCTTAATTAGGAGTTAGGTTACAAAATGTTGGGCTCCTAATTACAGTGTTATTACCAAATGAAAACAGTCATTGATATTTGTTCAAAAGAAAATTTCAAAATATAGGAATATAAGGCTTCATGGTTGCTCATTCGAATATAATATAGGACCTTTCCTTTTACATGTAATTAAGTACTGCCTTTTGGATGAGTGGTGTAGATTACAACCACTTATAGAGTTCAGACTCCATTCACTAGAAATTTTAATTTTTCATTTCAGAACTAATTGTTGGGGAAATTTAATGAGTAAAATGTATTAAATTAAATGAGGAATATCTAGCTAGGTTATATTTCATCTTTAATTGCAGGTAGATTTATACATCTGAGCTTTTTGATACAACCCTTGAAATATCTTAGTTAAGATTATAACAATCCTTTAAATTTAAAAATGACCAAAAATTTGGTGTTGTTTTACTTGCAAAACCATGTACTTTCTAAAGCTAAAATGATAAATTAATGTACCTAAAGGATTTAAATTTTCATAGGGAGAAGCCATCATCATGTTTATATACTCAGTCAATTGGCATGGGTGTTCTCTTAATTGACCATAACTTTTTTACTTAAGTAACTTTTGAATTAAATTTGGCAAATTTGGTGTTGTTTTTTGTTTTGTTTTGTTTTTTTTTTTTGCAATAGCATGCACTTTCTAAATCTAAAATAATAAATTGTAAAAAGACTTAAATTTTCATAAGGAGAATCCATCATCATTTTAAACTCAGTAAATTGATATTGGTGTGTTCTCTTAAATGACTATAAATTTGTTACTTTTCAATGAAATTTGGCAAATTTGGTTTTGTTTTTCTTGCAATAGCATGTACTTTCTAAATCTAAAATGATAAATTGTAAAAAGACTTAAAATCCATCATCATGTTATACTCAGTCAATCGTACTGAGTAGTTCCCTTAAATGACTTAACTTATTTTCTTTTGAATGAAATTTGGCAAATTTGGTGTTGTTTTTCTTGCAATAGCATATACTTTTTAAATCTAAAATAATAAATTGTAAAAGGGTTTAAATTTTCACAGGGAGAATCCATTATCATGTTATACTCACTTTAGTGTTCTCTTAAATGACCATAACTTTTTTACTTTTGAAATAAATTTGGCAAATTTGTTTTTTTTTACTTGCAATAGCATGTACTTTCTAAATCTGAAATGATAAATTGTAAAAGGATTTAAATTTTCATAGGGAGAATCCATCATCATGTTATACTCAGTCAATCGTACTGATGTGTTCTCTTACATGACCATAACTTCTTTACTTTTAAGTGAAATTTAGCAAATTTGGTATAGATTTTCTTGTGTTAGCATGTACTTTGTAAATCTAAACTGATATTTGAATTTGTAATATGTAATATAATATGTAAAATGTAATATAGTTTTGAAATGTTTAAGGAAACGAGAGACTTTTTTCTACTAAAGGCCAGCTGTCTTAAAAATTTAATAAATTTTTGAAAAAGGAGGAGCTTGTGAATGAAGTGTTCTTGAGCTGCATTTTAAATACACAGTCATAATAATTAATATTCAAAAATAAATATTAGGTTTAATATAGTTAGATACCGGTACCTGCATGCATTTTGTAGGTATTTATTAGACCCCTGAGGTCAATATAGGTTTCATCCTTGTCTGACAGTCTGCCTCTCCCTCCATCTGTTTGTCAGCTAGTCTTTCCCACTTTGTTTTACTTTTTTTAATATAGATAATGGAATACTCTCAGAAAGGCTTGTTTTAGGGATAATGTTTGCTTTATACAAGATATAAATGTCCATCTTCATTAAACTGAAAAAAAAAAACATTGCTCATGCATATAAACCTAATGAATTCCCCAAAAAGTTCCTGTCTCATCATACTTTCCACTGCATGATCCCACACTGGTGTTGATATATTGCCTGGTCCTTTAAGGTGTTCAAAAGTATCATGGGAGATATTTATCAATTTTGAATTATTTTAAACTAGTTAAATATTTATAAATGCAAGATAATTAAAGTGAATCGAATCAAATTCATATATGTCTTATAGTATATTAGAAGCTGCATGGCCAATTTGCATCTTAAACGTTTTTGAAAAGTTATCTTCACTTGTTAAAAAGAAGAAAATTTTAATTTTACTTCTGGAAAAACTGTGGTCCTGGAAGATGATTCATTTTATTTCACGTTTTAATAAAGAGAGAGTTTATGCATATTTTACCAAGAGATGTTTATGAAATACAAAGTCCTTTTTTCTGAAGGATAATGATGAGAAAAAAAACAGCATAACTGTCCTTATTTCTTCATCTTAATATAACATATGCTGATAAAGATTTCATTGTAAAATTCAAAGTGTAATCAATTTGTAAATTCCTTTGGTTGAGTACTTTTCTTCGATAACACCTTCAAAATGCTACCATGATGATATAATTTAGGAACATTCATTTACAAAGTACAAAATATAATCGTTATACACTGAATACTCTATTTAACTGGTGTCACCACATTGTCACTGCAAGCAAGACCCCCCCCCCCCCTCCTTCGAAAAAAAGACGCGCGCACACACACATCTCATGCTATGACACCTAATGATAATTGTAAGAGGAGTATGCTTTTTGAGGCAAAACCACTCCAATATATCCTTTCTTCAACCAGGGTTATACTAACCTGCAATAAAAGGGGACGAAACTTCTGGAGTCAATCCACACAGTCGGGACGAATCCACCCATTACCGATTAAGGTCTCCATTACGCTTTATATTCGTAGTGAAAAATATACATTCTGCAAATGCATTGTTGCAACAGAGATGCAGGAACTCGGAAAGAAGAGTTGAAGGCTGATCTTTGCTTGAAAGGATTAATTCACGTACAATTAAATCAATTTAGTCTCGTTTATAATCATTTTATTGAGATATTGGTTTATATGCTTGAATTAGTCCGTAATCACCTCAACGCAAATCTAAGCGCGTGAGTAATGGTAAAGCAATTAATGAACAGGTACTGAGGTAGAGATAGCAACACAGGTGTAAATAAAAAAAATACATTTTGTTTTTCAGTATGATCGTGTGTTGGACAGAAACAAGTGTTAAGAATGCTATGACAAATATAAGTCAGACAGTAACACAATAAGTACATGAGTGTACTTAAATCATAAATTAGGCTTGTAGGCTTACATTTTGGTAACAACTAGGTCTATAAACAAGTCTTACAACTGTGAATTAGACAACTGTAATTTAAAGACATAATAAGAATTTAACAAAACATTGCCAAAAAAAAAAAAAAAAAAAGACAGCTTTACTTTGCCATTTTGACTATCCAATGCTAATTACTAATTAATTGAAGAAAATTTCTATGTTATATCTTAGATTAATTTCCATGGGATAAAAATATTCTATAAAGTATTAGATATGAGACGTTTATTCCTATATATGTGAAAAATGGAATATTTTCTCCTAATTCTTCATATTTGGGACAAAATATCCCATATCAGTTCAAAAATGGAACTAAAAATTCTGTGGGAGACAATATTTTATGTGATTTTAAATATCCTATAGGATTATGGTGGGATATCAAGTAGAATAAGAAATCCCACCAAAATCCTATGGGATTTTTGTTTTTCAGGTGTTATATCTCCCACAATATACAAAACACAGGTGTCATAATTGGTAAATATAATGAGAGTACAAAATCCCACCATACAATATTAAAAGTTATATAATATCTTTAAAAAAGTGGTTGGCGAAAGTCCGGACAAATGTCGTGTCCGGAGATAAATGTCGCACTGTTTTTAATCCTTCTATAAACACTGTAGTTATTACAAACAATCATGTTGTTTTAACAAATTGTTCTGGACAGTTTTGTGCTCCTGTTTTGAGAGATAATTACCTTGAGCAGAACTGAAAGAATTCTTCTTAGATTTGATATTTACACCATACTCTACATTAAGAATTTTATTAGATCCTTCTTTAGTTACATAAAAAACCAAATTGGGATCTTTGTATTCATTTCATGGACCTTTATAGACTACCTCTGACTCAAGCATGAAGCAAATGATATTCATGACTGGTATATGGGTTTACTGTGTTATGATTGTATAAAATGAATTACTTGGAAACCAGAAATTTTTAAATCAGGGAAGTGATAACCAGGTATATATCTTAGCCAATAAGGTGGACTACGTGTCAATATGAATGAAATATGTAGCTATTTCTTATTTCCCGGTATTTCCCGAGAAATACCAGTAATTCCCGGTAATTACCAGTATTTCCCACTGTCTTGGGAAATATGAGTATTTCCCAGTTTTTTACCAACCCTGCATGTAATATCCTTTTTATTTTTTTTTCTTGTCTACGCCATAAAATCATAAAATCAGAAAACATTAAAAAAAAATTTAAACAGTTTAATGCTCTCTCTCTCGTCACTTTGTGAAGGGATATATTTCCGGTTTGTTGTTTTTTTTAAAACTCATTACGAGCAGTACAATTCTTCTTTCAAAAAAATACACATAATTTAAAAGCTTTGAGGTTAATCTTGTTTATAATGGACCCTTGTAATGAAGCATTTTAAATCCCCCCCCCTTTTACTGATAATTCCTGATCTCCCTTGATTTTATCTTAAAATGTACAGATTTGTATATTATGGGCATATGTTATTCAATGAACAAAGAAAATATTTCACTAATAATAATAATAATAATGTACTCGAATAAGAACAACCGTTATTGCTAAACAGCGCGAATAAAAATGTCTTTGAAAACTTTTTTGGAATCGATTTTCATAATAATGTCAGTTGTTTATAAAAACATATTTCGTCAAAAACTTTGCAAATAATTCATTAAATGATATAATTATTTTAAGTCTTAATTACCGTACACATTTGGCTATATATATGACCGCTGATAAATCGGTTGTATTTTATATTGATATTTTGGACAGATTTGTCATAGGCCCCCTTATAATTCTGTACAACATTTTACCAGAACAAATAAATTTTTTCAATACTTTAACGTATTAACATATGTTCAAATAATATTCTGGGATATGGCATCTATTTAGCCTGTAACCTTTTAGTTAAACATTTCATTCTAGCAAATCAAACAGCTCATTTCGTTTATGTCATTTTGCAGAGTATTAACCCCTGTCTTGTATATTTTAAACACGAATCTCGGTCATGTTCTAAGAAGTGCTTAATGTCCAAATCATATCTGTCATTTTTGGATTATACGACCTTGCTTTTTCCAATAATTTATTAAAACTTCTATTTTAATAAGTTAATAAAGATATTGAGTATCGAAACTCAAATTTCCCTTTTCATATTCAGAATCTCGTGAAAGACTTCTGATTGATTAATTAGATATTCAATCTCCAAATTCGAATTTCGAACCTAACGCTTTGAATTTCGAATGTCAAATGAGCCTTCTGGGCAGGTAATTCTTTCTGAAATATTGCAGGTTTAACATTTGTTTTATTATACATATGATTGTAAACAAGTGATATATATATATATATATATATATATATATATATATATATATATATATATATATATATATATATATATATATATATATATATATATATATATATATATATATATTATTTGTGGGTTTTTTCTTATGGCAATATAATCAAAATATGGAATAAAAGTGTTCGTAACTAAATGCATACTAGGTGTATTATCGGTCCTGTAGAAGATTCGGATACGACTGATCCTGACCACACTCTGTAGATCTACTCTTAGTGTCGCTGTTCTTCCTGGAGCTGATATTGTACACTGGTTTCCTCCTGGTGAGCGGTCTGTAAACCGTCCGTCCACTGACTTATTCGCTCCCCAGTCGATCTCTTTCTTGGGCCAATTGTTCTGCTGCCAGGCAGGTTTTTTGAAAGCTAAATTGACTGGAATACGATACAAAAATGAAAGATTTAAAAAACTGATTCTTCGGACTTGAAAATACTTTAACCAATGCAATTTCCATCGAAAAATCATTGAATCGAGGTTTACAAAGAACCTAAAATAAAGTAACAATGAAACTGCGAAAAGCTCAGAATTGTAGATTATGCCCATTATGAAACTATTATGATTTAGACTGGAAAGAAACTTAGAGACCACGTGAGGCTGATAAAGTAAAACATTTTTTCTTATTTCCTAAATTTGATGTAATTTCTTGAAATCTGAGATACTTTTCATGTTTTGTATAAAACAAAGCGCAGAGTTGCTTATTTGAGATTTTGATACTCAATATATTTCTGATATCAGTGCAAGAAATATAATGTGATTAGCAGAAAGGCAGTTGCGGAGAACAAGGCGTGTATGGGTAGCGAAAGGACGACGACGAGTAGGACCCCATCCTTTAGTAGCATACTCTCCTGGACGCCTTGATTTAATGGTGTGAATATATTTCCCAATTTACAGTGTAAGCACTTAATGTTTTGTTGATGTGAATATAAGTGCTGAAAAATACATTGAAATCATTGAAAACTATATAGGGCCTGTTATAGCCAGGCATTTCCCGGGCAATCGGTATGTATTTAAGGAAGACAAGATTTTTCAACGATTTTATGATCAGAAAGGGTATTCAAACACTTGAATAGCAAGCCCAAATACTTGATCTTAATAATATTGAAAATTGTCGGGAAAGCACATGAGCTTACTGGAGTAATAAAAATGTTCACAATCTGAGGACCAACGATACCTCATGCCTGGGAATACATTCCACTTCCATTTATTCAGGGTTATACCAGACAATTTAACTGAGAATTTTATCAGTATTGAAGTCAAAATTCTGTCTCAAGAAATAATAAGGTTTGCACAAGTTTTAATTTAGACGTAACGATTGATAAAACTGAGGTGACCTCACTAGTATTTTGTTCAAATCGACGCCATTTTGATTATGACCCGAGACTGAAATATAAATAAATGAGAAATGGTGGTTGACATTTTTTTTTTATCTTCTTGTGGCTTCTGTGTATAAAATACATTAATTCTTATTTTAAAAGAAGGATAATTACAGTTTGTTTTAATTACAAAATTTTGCATCATTCTAAAACGTTCTTCAAGCAGTGGCAAAAGAGGGGTCTTAGCCTATTTTGTCTTTTGTGCGCTAAATATGTTAAATGATACAATTGATAAAACATTGTGACCATATCACCAAAAACGTTTTATAAGTTTTAAAGATATTTTCTTTATGAATATTTTTTTATTATTTCTACGAAGTTCTTTTATTTTTTAGACAATGTATAGAACGCATTTGTTTAAATATATCATAATTGAATGCAATATTCATATTTGTTATGACTGAATATATTTACATATCAAGGAAATATTCTAAATCTTACCGTAGGCCTTTGCATGTACTGCAAACAGAAGAAAGTGTACCGTGATAAGAATCATTGTTGTCTGTGCTTGCTCTGAAAAATTGGTTTTCTTTCTAAATTTTCATCATAGACACTCATTGAAAATATTGAAGTGCAAAATCAACTTTTTACGATAATCGTAAATACCGGTTATTCATTCTTTGATCCACATAATTCTTGATTACCACAAGTCAGAAACAAAATTGCAAAAAAAATAAATAAATAAATAAATAAAAAAAAATATAAAAAATGTCCTTTGTTATTTGAAACTTTAAAAAATCTTATCCTGAAACTTAGAGAGATCGAAGTACTTGTGCAGTGTTCATGTATTAATAAATCTTTAATATAATTTAATATGCTTTATTTCGTTCCATGTTTTGAAAATTATTTGTTATCGTCAGTTTTGTAATATTGTATTCATAATCTATTGAACATTGTTTCCAACGTTATTAGACATGATTATTAGCTTGATTATCATGATTAAAACTCTACATTGCCTAGATATCGAACATCGACAACATAATCCTCCAATGTGATCATGTTTTTCTTCACCCTTCAACTATAGTTTTGCTTGATATATCATTGCTGATGATGTACGTATTGTTAATAATGAGTACCTTAAATCACTTATACTAAAATGGCCAAAAAATCAGGGAATCCCGATCTTACAACTAGCGTCATAATGTCATAGATAATGATATTATGAATTGTGTGGAAAACTACGCCATGCAATGGGCGAAACATGAAAAGAAAGGCCTTAATTCATTCTCAAAATTGATTACAAGTATCAGATACATATTGAAATCTCGCATTTAGAGATTGTGCGGTTTCAATAATTCAGAAGAAAAAAAAGAGATAGATTACACCATCAATATGTACTGGACCCCGCTGACAAAGCAGGTAACAATATTGTCTTGGTTTGTAAGGCTCATTATTTTAATTGTATTTCAGAGGAGCTTGGATTAATTCTGCAAGCCCATCGTCATTCTTGCTTGATTAATTTGGTTATATATTCTAAGGGTTTTTTTTTTTTTTTATATAGCGAGGATTTGAAATAGTTAACTTAGAAAAATATATCATCTAATGAAAAATGTAAAGGAATTGATCTCATGAATATTTAAAATCAATAATGAAATATACCAAAAATGTTTGCTTATATTAAACAATATAAACATTATAAACCCTATTGGGCTAAACTGCGGCAAAAGTAAGAATATAATATGGTGCTTGTTAATATTAAAACATAAGAACAAATTTATCTTTTTATTTAAAGATAGAAATATTTTCCAAGGTTCGTTTACTAGCGCTATCTTTTATTTTATGCTCGAATTGATGAACATGTCTTGCGTTTTATGAAAGAAGATTACTTTCCCCGAAATGATTTCTAAATAGCCATCACTATTTTTGTGCGCCGAAGACATTAGTAACATGTATGTACATGTATGTACTCAAATAAATAAAAATGGACAACGATGATATATGACTCGTATAACTAAAAACATGATGTAAAATGGGATCTGTCATATCTTGAACATTATTGGATAGCAAACAATCTTTCGATTTCTTAACATTATATGGATGACTTTTTCCTCAACGTTGAGCACGAACCATCTCTCAAATCAAATTCCAATTACCATGCTGAAATACTTATTTTATTTTCATACATATTTTTTATTCACCTTCCTGTGGGTAGTTTAAAACTAGTTGATGAGAGTACATATTTTAGCCTGGACTTACAAATCTATGTTTCAGATTTTTTGGTCTCTTCTGTTATTCAGTTTACACTTATTTCAAATTTAATTTTTTCGTGCAATATCAAGCCATACTTTTAAAGTGCTTTTTGTAATGATATATATATTTTCTCATGAATAATGTTTACGATATTAATTCACATTAATGGGATAGAGGACCCCTTTGTTGTTGAGAATTTAACGGACTAAAAGAAATTAAATTTATTAAAAACAAATAAAAAATAAACAAAACAAAATCCCGCAGAATACGCATATACATACTGCACGGAACCATTTCCTCTTCAATAACATCAAAATATCCACAGTGGACAATTAAACTTGGTATCACACAGAGATCTTCAACTTATACGCGGTAATACAGCGTACCAGGAAGTGACATTTATTTAATAGGTCTCCCAAAAAGTGTTTCTTCATATTTCAGCCAGAGAGTTGGTATTTAAGCAACTAGGTCATTGTAAAGTCTAAATAATACTTAACTCGATAAATAAAGTAGTTGTATGGTAAAAGTAAGGAAGGTACTAGTAAAAACGGCTTAAGTTCCCCTCATGTGTCCTGGCCAAATGTTGTTAAGCTTCTTAGGTAGTTGTTATAACAACACTCGGGATAATGGTCAGGATGTAAAGGTTTTCTTAAATACATTAAGGAGGTTGGATCCTGCCATCAAAAGTAATGAGAATTTTTTATCAAGTATATTTTTAGAATTTATACACATAGCTTAATTAAAAATCAAAACTAAAAATGGGGGTCAATGCGCTTCTTTTGGCGCTACAGAGCATTTAGTTTGACCTTTTTGCACTGTAAATACGTCTTACACATAAATCAATTTTTACAGTTTTTCCTCCAACATTTTTTATTCAAATAAATTATGGGAACAAACACAGCCTTATTTCATCTTGAAGAGACACATCAAAATTAGTGACAACAAAAAACATTTCAAATTACTCCGCATGTTCAATTATTTGACCTTTTTGCACTCAAAAAATTTCATTTTTCTGGCATTAACGAGGGTCGCGGGTTTGCTGACGTCATTAAAACTGGGTACGCAATTCTTATGATCCGAGTGACTTTCTTGTGCACATTTGATTATGACTTCACATTTTAGAGGACAAAACCTTTGGTTTTTGTAGTTCTACAGTATGCATACTAAATTAAAATGTAAGAAATATATTCTGTAATGGAAAAAGTATTTTAATTTATAGCTATACAACTGTAGTTAATTAAAAAAATAAAATTGTATATTTGAATGGTTTAGACCGAAAGCACAGATAATAACTTACAAGAAGAAGAGCTAGTGTTTTGCAATTATTTATTCGTATTTTTTTTTTTTAATTTATCGATCTTTTCTCTTTTTTCTTCTTTTCTCTTTGTTTATTTTTGTTTGTTCATCTCGATAAGTGATCACAAGGTATTTATACAGCAATTTTAACAACTACAAACATAATTATCATGATAATAAAATTAGTAAACATCTTTATTTTATTGCTGAATATTTGTTTTAAGATACAAAATGAAAAAAAAAAATCGAACAAAATATATTTAAAAAGTTTGGCGCAAATTTTATTACGTCATTTTTAAAATATATCAACGTCACAAGTGAAAAACGACTCGGGTACCATGAAGCACAAAGGAAAATTTATTTCTGAACGAAAAAGAAATCGCTTCGAAAATCTAAAACGAAAAGAAAACACTTCCGTAAATGATGGTAAGAAAGAGCAAAGCGGTACAGATGAACAAGAAGACAAAAATAATTCCTGGGCTGAGGGGAGAAGAATAGTGGAGCTAAGCGTATTGGCTCAAGGTTTGAAAGAGTGCGTTTTCTGCAAAGACAACTTAAGATTAGATGCTTGTGTTGACGAGAGAAAGTATGGATTGGCATCTATTCTGTACATAAAGTGTGTTAAATGCAACAACTTGAATTCAGTGCCTACCGGCAAGAGACACACGACGAATTCGAATGGGAAAGTACCGCTAAGATGCTTTGATGTTAACAAAAAGCTTGCTGCAGGTATTTTTCCCCTTAACAAGAGTACTATAGTACTTAAATCCGTAAATACGTATTAATGCACATTAATAATACTATTTACAAAAGATATAAAACTTACTTTGAAATATGTATTTATGTACAAGAATTTAGAAAAATAAAAATATCAAGAATTGTCAATTATTAAATACCGGTAATAAAAAGAAAATATTCGGGTTTTTTTTTTGTTTTTTTTTTGGTTTTTTTGTTTTTTTTTGACAGCTGTTTACGGGGGATAAAAGATGTTTATATTGATTGTAGCAATATTGCATGCTGGTATAGGGGAACAGCAGGTTAATAATATTCTCGCTGAGCTAAACCTCCCTTCCATTCATCACAAAACTCTAAAAGAACGAGAAAGAGAAATAGGATGTGTTATGGAGGATGTTGCAGAGAATTCTTGTAATGCTGCAATACAGACTGAAATCCTATGCTCTAATAGGTATATTTACATAACATATTCCCAAATACATAAAAAAAATTATTTACCCCCCCCCCCTTTCCACACACTACTCCATAAAATGCATTAAATACTTGTAGTGGGGCCATCTTATAACAAAATTGATATAAGAAGGAGTTAAATGTCTAAAATTTATTTTCCAGTGGTGTTTTATTAGCTAATTATCATTTCTTGCATTTTCAAAATTAATCTTAAAAATATTCTTCATCAGCGGAGACGCACCGGATCTACGTTGCGACAAGGGCGCTGAAGTTTCATGCGATGGTGGCTGGCAAAAGAGAGGAACGGGACGCAATTATAATAGTTTATCTGGTAAATATGAAAGTGAAGCTAATACTAAATACCTGTATTTCAAAATCAAACTTCAGCAACACAACCCCCCCCCACCCTTATTTTCTAAATACATGTACTTGTATAAAATTTCTGGTCACCGTTAAGCATATCCTTGAGCAGTGGCTATTCCATCAATGAAACATACAGTGACAATCGTTCCAATTTCGTCTCATTACTAATTTTTTGTTATGCTTGTTTTGAAGGACATGTAACGGTAGTTGGAAAGAACACAAAAAATGCCTTTCTTTCGGTGTGGCGTGCAAGTCTTGCAGAAAATGCCAGTATCGAAAGAGATCAAGAGGCTTATGTAAATCTCACAGCTGTCGAAAAAACTGGAGCGGTTCAGCTAAAGGTATGGAACCTTTTCTTACCGTGAAATGCATAAAGTCGCTGAAAGAGAAAGGCTTGGATGTACGAAAACTAATTATGGATGACGACAGCACTACGTTTTTGAGAACTAAAAAGGCAGTTTCAAATATAACAAAATGTAGCGATAAAAACCATGTAGTTCGGAACTTGTCGAACGCATTATACAAGGTCAAAGAAACCCATGGAGGTCTCTCTGTCAAAACTATAAAATACTTCAAGAAATGTTTTACTTATGCTATTCAGTAAAACAAAGATGACATAGAGGTCACAAATATATTTTGCAGGTAAAGCTGTTTTAATATTTTAATAAAGTACATTATAATCATATACGGTAACAGGGGCGGATCAACATTTTTCCGTTTCATGGATGGGGGAGGGGGGGGGGTGACATTTTTAAACAGTCAAATTACAAAAGAGGCCAAGAGCAAATTCAGGAATTTCCCTTGAATGATACCAATTAACATTACAAACTCAAAAATTGTTAAATAAGTACCAAAAAAAAAACCCAAACCAAACAAACAAACCAAAAAAACAACAACAAACAAACAAAACAAAAAAAAAACAAACAAACAAAAAAACAAACAAAAACACTCGCACACAAATAAACAAACAAACTGTGTCCAAACACGAAAAAAAAGCATTCCTTTGGAATGTTCAAAAACAGTCTTTTGAAGTAATCCGGTTATTACAAACGTTTTATCGGGTGTGGAAGGGGAGGGGGGGGGGCGTGGATCCCTGCCAAAGAGTACTCAGCATCTATGTATACTCGTACGTAAAAATATTCATGACAAAATATACTTTAAGTGCAAAATTTCCACCCTAATTTTTTTTTCAATTAAAAATAGATAATCCGTATTACAATGATAAGATAGCTAATGAATATCTTAAGTAGGGGTAAGATTTTGCATTAATTTGTTTTCTTCAAAAGGTTAACTCGGCATGCAACCTGTCTCCTGGAAAACAAACAGAAAAACGACAGAGCTTGCTCGATAAAAAAAGGTCAAAGAATCAACTTTTCCAGAGTACCTACAAAGCCAAAGTAGATCGTTTAAAACTGAGGGAACAGACACAGACATCGGAGGCAACAATGGAACTCTGCGAAGGTACAACGTACGCAACAGATATAGACTTTTCAGCGTCGAATGATGAATTAGATGATCTTATTGTAGAAATCCCCATATCTGAAAGACAGCCATCAAATGTTCTACTACAATCTTCTGAAAACTCTAATATCATTGTTGCTGATTTAGAAACCACTGGACTATATCATGTTACAAAAATATTAAGGAAGGCAATTATTTTTTATGTGCGTGTGAATTTTAGTGTACAGTGTATTTTACAAGCTTGAAAGACTATATTGTATTTTTCCTTTCAGCGTCAGATAGTTTAATAATTCAGATAGTCGCAAGAAATTGTGGTACGGAGGACACCTTTTCCAGTTACATAAGACCTCCAAATGGATACATTCCTACAGCTGTTTCGAGACTGACGGGTATCGAAATGCATGGCTTCACCATGTATTCCGACATGGTTCCGGTCAGATCCACAGCGGAAAAGGAGGCACTGTTGAAGTTTGCAGAATGGATGGATAAGTATAGCTCAGTTCTCATCGTGGCTCACAATGCGTCTTTTGATGCGCGGATCTTAGTATCTGCATTCTACAGACATGGAATTGCCAATCATCTTAAAACTATTGTTGGTTTTTCCGACTCTATAAAAGTCTTCCAAAAAAGCATTCCCTAACCAATCATCTTATACGCTGCAGCATTTGGTACAACAATTTGGTACAGACCTGCTACCGGTCCAAGCCCACAATGCTGTTAACGATGTAATGGTTCTTCGCCATATGTTGCTGAAAATACCCAGCGCTACAGATTCTCTTCGCCAGTCTGCATTTTCCGTCGAACATGTCGCACTTCATATTAAAAAGGCGCAAAACAAACAAAAAAATATAGACAGTTATGACCAGTTGATTAGGGATAATATTTTGACAAAAACCCAGTGTTCAAGCTTAGCGTCGCATGGACTGTCCATGAAGCACCTACAGATTACATTTCATAGAGCAGGGGAAGATGGGCTTAAGGACGTACTGAAAGGGAAAATTAAAAAAATCAGTTTAACTGTTGAAAGGCTAGCTCGGTACTTTTCACAAGCATCATCCTAATTTAGAACGTCATTGTGATTTTACTTCCAGGAAGTAAATGAGAGAATATGTATACATCCTGTCTACAATCAATCATATCTATGGCATTAGCTTTAAGTTTTCTATTCTTGGAACTGGGAATTAATGAAATGCTCACACGATAATCAAGCTAATGCAGATTACATGTATTTTATATGACTTTTATCTAACAAAAATTTAAAAGTCTTTAAGACAAGAGAGAATTATTTTCTTCAAGCTATTGTCACGTATTTATGTCAATTTGCTGAGTACCGGGTATATACGCATTCATTTGTTATTTCATCCCCCCTTTTTAATCCCTTCCAAATTTATTCATAAATGCACTTTATTAAAATGTATAAGGATATAAACTTCTTTCTTCTTTCATTTGTTTTTTATTTCCTTTATATGCAGTGTAAATCGGTCAAATATACACGACGTCAAGCATGACGTCGCGAGAGTCAGTAGCGTAATTCTTAAAAAAAGTGTTTTTCGCTATTCAAAAGCAAATATCTGCATTTAATTTCTGAGAAAACTAACCCGAAGACATATGAATTATTTTACATGTATTTATTCGAAATTATCTCCATGACATTTGCTAAAAAAAGCAACAATTTCGTCTGCGCCATTTAAGAGATATTGATATTTTTTAATATCAAGTCTTGTCTGAAAAACGAGTAAAAAATACGTTTTCTCTATATAAAACAATAGAATAACGTTGAAAAGGCTGCGAAAACAATGGTATGTTTGGGGGTTAATTACATGAAAACGATGCAGACGAATTTTAAATTTTCAGATACTATAAAATAAAATCAGAGGATTCATGTAGCAAATTTTCATGGTATGTCTTCGGGCAATTTTAAAAGGTCAGTAACCCCGCGACCAACGTTAAAATTTAACAAACAAAAAAATCATTTCAAAGTAATGACATTTTACTGAATTTAAGAAAAATGGTTAAAAGTATCTTATATATTCAGAAAATAAAATAAAAAGTGGGGGTCTGTGATGGTAATTTTTAGATATTACTAAAATAGTGCAAATTTTAAGCTTAAAATAGGGAGTTTTAACTGAATATAGTTTAATTGACATTGTAGAATCCAAATTTATTGTAAGAATTAAAACTTTATGCAGAATTTTTGAGATATAGGTTAAGATATAAATCTGCTCAAAAGCTCAGGAGCGAACCTCGTTAAGTGGCTTTTTTACTCCCTAACAATTTATTGTTAAGACTATCTTCGTTTAAAACGGTTACTGTCATGGAAAAATAAGCTAACATTATAGTTCAATACATTACATTTCATTCTCTACTGACATAACTCGTTCATATAAGATGCAATGACCAATGTCCGGGAAATTTGATTTGAATATTCAACATATTTTATGCTACATATAGTTTGGTTTTCTGATGTGCTCTGGCATACTTATTTATACTTACACTCGTTTATTTAAATTCTAATATTATTTCTTGCTATCCAGGACAAAGACAAATTGACGCATGTACAATAAAGAAATTTAGACGTTAAACTTTTCCATTGATTCAGAAATAATCAGCTAATTCCACCATAAAATTAAAAAAAAAATACCAGAATCACAAACGGTACCATTTTTTGTAGAAATGTAAACAATATATAATCAAAGTACTGAAAGTACTGGAAAGCGCTAAGCAATGTTTGCAATTTGACATTCATTAGAATTATTTTGAATTTAAATTGCCTATTGTATTGGAATAAGTAATATGTTGACAGTGCAAACGCTAGGGGCGAGCACAGTTGTTTGATACACATTTACTTCAAAATAAACCTTGTATCCGCCTCTTCAAACCGCACGAGGATATGTTTGAAGGTTCGAGACTGTGACATCACATGATGTCGTATATACGTTGCTATATAAGGTATGTTACTCGTTGGCTTTTAAGAAAAGTTCAGTAATAACCTCTCACTCCAAAAGTATTTATTACAATTTCATTTTTTATAACATATTTAAATTAAACAATGCAAATTATAAAACATTCAATTTAAAAACTGGTCATAAGATCATAAAGAAACAAGATTTATGGGAGACTGTTTCTTGTGGTGAAAAGATATTTAATAGAAAGTTTTACAAATCTACACATTCGTTAAATTTAATATCTTGGAATTTTAGTCATACATATTTTTATTCAAGGCATTTCTCCACGTTACATGTATCATACGCTAGGAATTTGAAATACATTTGTCAATTAATATTTTTGGAACAAATTTTACATTTTCACTCAACAGACTGCCAAAAAATGAATAAATGTTTTTAAAGTCAAGATAAAATTCATAATGTTTTTTGCCTGAGCGTCAAATTTACTATCTCTCAGCAAATTCGATTAAAGCAACTCACTTTTTTTTATTTTTGAAGTTTACTTTGTTTATGGCAAGAAAGAGCAATACCACAGTTATGGAGAAACTGTCTATTTGTGTTAAATTGCATTTCCGGAAGTTATTATGGAAAAAAGTTCATTTGGAGCAATGTGCACAGTCCGAATTTTACTCTTCGCCCCAGCGTTCCTTTAAGAGATAGTTTGCAGTTATGAGCAGCACTCGCTTCTAGTTTTCTTTTTCTTTAACATCATTAAATCTTTGCAGATAGAACAAGGTTGACCTCTCTAGGCTTTTCGTGTAATTCCGAGGCGCCTCTACATTTTACATTAATTAGAAATCGTCACATCCGTTGCTTTCAGTTTCATGATCAGTTTATTAGCCTGAGACACTACAGCACTGGTGATAATTTTTTAATAATAAATTCATTACGTGTTCACTAGTGTTTCAAAATGAAGATTTGCTGTACGTGACATAGGCGCTTGGTTTCAGGTGCATGCATGGTGTATTTTGTGTATTATGTGTTTTTCTAGGTGTGTCTGAATACACTCATTAAAATAAAAATAAAAAATCGCTGAAATTAGCACGTTTTAAAAATATATCTATTGTATATAAAAAAGGACCAAGAACTAAGGTACGACAGTTGCCACCTTAGATTTCAGGGGGTGTCTCGATTCACACTTGATTTTAATCATTATATACACTTTTCTTACCGGTGTAGGATGAGATCTAGCTTCAAAAATGATTGAATAACGCCCTTCAATCGTGTGCCGACTTGAACTGAAACCAAGCGCCTATGAATGGTGACTGTGATTTTATTTTTAGAAAATGCAGATGTTATTTTTTATTGCATATCGATAAAAAAAATCCTTATTGATAACATTTTTTTAAAGTTATGAATAAAAGATCTTTAAAATAACGAAATATTCTGTCTGAATTGTTTTTTAATTATTTTATAGAAAGGATTTTACAAGAAATACATTCAATGGAGTGTGTAAGATATTTACACAATCTCCGGTATTAATTAATAATAAATAAGAATAGACTATTACATTTTGTTTTGAACATGCTACAGCTGTGCATTACACATTTTTTTACGCTTCACATTCATCGCGCTGTGCAACATATCGGCATCAACATGTGACAAAATCTAGGAAATTAGCACCTGAAGAGTTTACATAGTTTTGTCAGAGATAATAGGTATATTTACAATAAGTATAAGGATATTATATTTGTCGTCTTCGTTTGATGAAAACACATTCAGTGCTATCCTTTTATCTTTAATTTTCATGTACATGTGTTATAATGTATTTGCGTCGAAAATTAGTCTTTTCTGTTGATCTCACAATGTGTAGCTGATTTGTAAATAACACCTTTTTTTAAATAAAAATTTATGCTTTTTTTCTTCGGAATAAAAATATGTCATTAAAAACTCGAGTATTTTTTTTCACTCTTTATTGTTAAAATACTTTAAAATGCATCGGTAATTTTTACGGATTTGGTGCTTTAGGTTAATCTTAACTTGTTTAGGTATGATATATTATTATAACTACCACTCAAAACATGCTGATAAGAATAAAATATCCAAAGCACTGGTGTGTTCCTTGGAAAGAAATCCTGAAAATAATTGACCCGTATTTTTTCTGCTAGTTCCATGATATATAATTCAACAACCCCAAAAAAGAGAAGATAGTATATTGATTTCAAGTATTAACAAATATGAAACTCCACTTTCCAATCTTCATGAAGGTATACAACATTGTTTCACTCTGTTTTTATTTAGTGCTCATAAAGTTGCTAAGCAGACAAAATCGACAACGCACACACACCTGTCCCATTACTGAGAACGTTTAAGTAAGGTTTTGTATTTTCCCCATATCTTGCGCACAGCACACAAAAAGCACCATATTTGTTATCAATATTTCCGAGAAATTAGTTTTCCTCTCTAAGTGGATTCAGCCACTATGTGTCCTACAATGTACATGTACGTACAGCCGCAAACTGCCTTTCCTTGCGAAACAAGTTTAGATTACACGAATATAGACAGTCCATGAATGCATTCAAGTCTGTTACTAATTGATACTGAGATGCGAAAATCAACATCATTGATAGCTCTCTGCATGATGCAAAGGTGATAATAGAAAGACTTGTTTTAGTTACATTGTCTGAAATAAGGGTCTAGAAGAAAAAATATTAGTAAATATGGATATAAATCATATAGAACATAAGTACATTGTATATCAATTTTATGCGAAATTTTCTACTAAATAAATAAATAACTTTATTCCAGTTAGAGTTTTAAATAGTTATTAAAATCCCATCTGGGTTTCAAACAATCACTATATTACAGGACATATAATTAACCCTTTTTAAGGTATTTGCACCATTGATGGTTTTTTACTTCTTCGATATTATCACTGCTGCAATTGTTAGCTACATGTTACACAGTGCCGACATGATTTTTTAATGAACTACAGTGTATAGAGATAAGAACCGCCTTTATCCACTAACAGCGGATATTCGTACAATGTATTCTATCTACCCTACTAATTGACACCTATTATTAGAACTGCACGTAACGCAGTATTACACTAAAATAGCCGAAAGAGAGTTGGGGATTTCCAGTTGCATATTTTTAGAAGACTCAGTGGAGTTATCTAACTTGCTTAGTGGCGCTGGATCGCGAACGGAAGTAGTATTAAGATGCCAGTAAGCGCTTTGCTCTGCGCTTAGCGCTTAAAAATGAAACACCGTCTTTTACTTCATGAAAACTGGATTAATTTTCTTAGCAGCTTTTGGGTATTGGGAAGCTCGTTGTAAGCGTTTGGTTTGCCCAGATGTATGAGTTTTGTATAGAAGAGGGTGATCAAGTTTTAAAAGACAGGGAAATTTAATGATGCCAGCTTTGTAATTTTTTTGCAAAGGTTTTATATCGAAACTAGAGGTACTAAGCAATTTTTTGCAAAGGTTTCTTATTGAAACTAGAGGTACTGTGAGCAGTGAGCTCACAAAATAATACCATTTCCTGCTCCCACATAAGTATAATGGTTAAGTCCATTTTTTACTATGGGAACCCAAAATATCTGTCCGATCAAAACATAAAGTAGGAGGTGCTTAATTGCACTTAAGAAATAAATAACAAGTTTAAAAACTTCAATGGGAATTGAAGTGGGTCGGTCACGTGATCAAATCCTGTGAAGGCCGAAGGCCTTCTCAGAAGATTTGATCACGTACCGACCCACTTCAATTCCCATTGAAGTTTTTAAACTTGTTATTTATTACTTATATATACATTTGAGACGGACAATCGAATGTAATCGAATATAAATATTGCACTAACTGTACGTCGTAGATTTTGACAAATTACGCTAGGTGTAAATCGGCTTGAAAAGCGGTTACGCTTCAAATTCATCTGGCAAAGGATTGTTTTGAAGGGAATATTCTGTGAAAGGCTACATGTGATCAATTATTATAGTGAGCATATTGGTGTCTGGGAATTTTTGTATTCATGAGAACCCATATTCGATGTTAAAAAACACAAGAAACACGTCCGATGTTGGATACTAAAAAGTTGGAGGAATTTCGGTCGGAAAGGGATGGATGGAGACACTTGTCCGGACCAGATAACTTGAAATCAAGTGCAAAATTTGATCAAAAACATAAAATCTACGATTTCGGTAAGGCATATTTATTAATTTATGATGTTGACACGGAGACACTGGCGACAGCTTACATTGTTAAGACAACGTCACAACGATCTCGATGATGGAGGTGTGCCTACCGAACTTCCGAGGTGCAGTGTTTGTCAGCTGTTTGTGGCGTGATTGCATTACATTGATATTTTTCAACAGATTTTCAAATTTATTGTGAGTAAAGTTTAATGGAAAAAAATTATAGCATTCAGAGGTCTGCGAGAAAAATAAGGGTAAACGTTGAGACTATGCAGCTCAGACATGAAACTTATAACACGTAGTTTTCTATTCTCTTTGTAAAATCCATCAAGAACTGTATTAAATACTCGTTTACATTGTAAATAAAATGATTATTATTTTACTTGCGTATTTTGTACATTTTTATGCATGAAAAACATGCTATATTGCTTAGTGGAGTAAGTCTTTTTATGTAGATATTACTGCGCTGTGTGATTAGGTCACGTAATGACCTATGACCTTCGAAAAACTTCATACAGGTATGAAGATATTTGCTCTCTGCATGTTTATATAATAGAGAGATACCACAAATGTATATATTCAGTATTAAAGATTCTGAGAAAGTATATGTATTATTGAATTCTGTTCAGTGATATAGAAGGAATTGTGGATGAGAAAGGGGTACCTCCGATAATATAGAAGAATGACAGCGTAAATGTTTTGCTATCAGAATCCTGATATATGAGTTTAATCAAAGGGTAAATTAGGAAATATATAATGGCACTGCATGATAAGGATTCCATGAAAGAATCCATAAATTTTATTCAGTAGTGTAGGAGGAGTTGTGCATAAGAGATTGGTACACCAGCTATTATAGAAATAATGGAAGTGTCCATAAGACACCCGTAATATGTGTCTGATCAAAAAGCGAAATAGGAGGTACACAATGACATTGTGTAATAAAGAAGGAAGTCTCATTATATTATTCAGTGGTATAAAAGGAGTTGTGGGAATGATATGGGCACCCAAAGCGTAAGGGACGGACAGACTTACTGACGGAGGGATGGATACCCTCATCATTATTCACATCCCACTTTTCAATCGGGGGTATTTAAGTACGTTCACTCATTAATGAAGTAATAAATGTTCCCCTATATCCCAAGTACATTGATATGAGAATTATACATTAAAAAGTTACTTTCTTAATTGCCTTTTCATTTACTATTACGATGAGCACTTTTTTTTTTTATCGAAGTAAGCAATACAAGTTCTTAATTCTTTTATAATACATGGATTTTTAAGGAATTTTTTCTCTAACAATTTTATGAAAGACAATCTTCAGTAGTTCATAAATCAACAAACTTGACGAACTGTAAACACCTTAATTACACAATTAAGTGTGTTAAAATTCCTGAGATCTGTAGACATGATACATAATACACAGTTTTGACAGGGTCTATGGACATTGGCAATTTTAATTAATATTCAGAAGTGGACCCAGTCGATATATTTGGTGGATCAGATGAATTTCGAAGTCTGTCAATAGATCAAATGCGATCCTCAAATTGAAATCTTTTCCTGGTGACTGGTCGAAAAATTAGGAAATAAGTAAATGGGGGACTTTTCAATTCCACAGTCTAATGAAAAAGGTTAGGAAAACAAAGAAAGGGTCGATCTCAGAAAAGCTACAAAAAATACAAATCTGTAAATAAGGCATAAAACAGAGACACACAGAAATTCCAGAGGTGGTATCATGGGCTTAGGAGGATATTTATATTTAACGTTATAAACCACATAGTTTTGGAGCTATTGTAAAAATAAATTTTTGTACATGTTGACCTTTGACAAAACCTTAACCCTTTTATTTTTTTAGGTCATATTTTGAACAAGTTGATACCTGCAGTGTTAAAATTGTTACAAATTTTTTTACACCTTTACTTTAATAACTGATTGTGTAAAAATACCAGCTTAACACATTTCTTCATTTTCATTACTTTGCTTGATATGTATCAGCAGTGTGCTCAACTCTTTGCTGTTGTCATATTTTCAATGAACATCCATAATTTCTTTTACTAAATTTGTTTGATAAGGTGAAATTTATGTAAGCTCCGGCGTGATTCGAACTCAAGACCTGATTTATAGCTAACTGGTGATCAAACCCATTCTGCGCTACGCCGTTACGCAACAATTTAAAAAAAAACAAAAACAAAAACAAAACAAAACAAACACAAAAAAACCCAAAACAGAATTATATTCACATTCATTGTTTATTTCAAAAATGCCTTACAATATGAATGTGTCGATGTATCTATTTTGTAAATGTCCGATATGCACATGGATGCATTCATAACAATGTCAACCCGTGCACGCACGGGTCAAAGTCTAGTTTTATATTAAAGTTTATTAACTGTTTTTTGAAGTTCAAGGAATTTTTGCTTCGCTGCAAGGTAACAACTGTTGCTGTTACTGTAACAAAAAATAATAAATACAATTTTGAACCACTCAATACCATCATTAGAGGAAACAACTATGTCAAACAAGTAAGAAAAACCATGACGACACAATCAATTTTAGACATAAAACTTTAATAAAAGGATTTTTTCCATAATTTTATCTCTTCGGGGACTGTTAAAGGTCTTCGTAAGTGTTAAATCTGTCATGGTCTTCCAGCTTTGCATAGGGGGAAGTAATCCTGTAAAAATTTTAAACAAATTAAAGATAGTTTATCAGTGTTATAATGTGCTATTTTTATTAATTCACAACTGAATTTAACAATAAATACCTTTCGTCCACCCTAGTTTGATCTGAAAATCACAGAAAGCAATTTGTTTCATATATTTACTACTAACATCATTTTTTTTATGATTAATAGTATTTATAAATTGTAATATTATTGACGATTGACCGTGTTAGTGAATTTGAAAGCTGACTTTGCATTTGTCAATGATGCAGATCATTTAACAGGTCTTGGCGATTTCTAGATAAGGAAGAAAAGAACAAAAACTAGAATTGCAATAAATAGACTTCATGATTAACTTAATGGTTTTTTTTCCTGACCAATCAGAAAACAGTATTTGTACTACCCACCACAAAACCAAATAGAAACAATAAGTACACATGGTTTTAAAGAGAATGTTTGACACAAAACCTTTAGAAATTAGATGAATAGTATGGAATAAGGAATCCTTCTTATATTTACCGTTTCCAAACTGAATATGTTCATCTCAGAAAAGAACAACACATTATTATATGTAAAAAGGTCCAGTCACTAACGATTAAAATAAAACCTCCTCATAATATTGTAAAATTAAATGTTGATGTTTTATTCACATTGTTGGTATTGAAGAGTATTCAAACGTAACTCTTAAAACAAGGCAAAGTAGACCTGTGCATGTTCCGGATTTGGGCATGTTGAATGCATGATGTATGTGCTATTAACCGAAAATGGGAAGGTGCTTAACTCCGCCAATAGAGTAATAAAAAGTAATGAAGACAAATGCTTTTAATCAACATACTTGTGCAATGCATACCAGATTTGAAAAAAAAAAATAAGGCCGGCTGAAATTAATTCTACGTTTAACGTCACCTATAAACTTCAAAACCTACGAGGGTGGGAGGAAAAAAATTAAACAAACAGAATTTTCAAACAAATGACTCGTTACTCATCTACATGAATTAAAATACTTTAAGTATTTGTAATCATGTACAGACTCTTGGTTAAATAATCATTTCAGTAAACCTGTATCTTTAAATGATAGACTGATTAGACTCAGCTCAAATATACCTCATAGAGGGCCCAAGTATTGTCTATCTCTATGGAATGTAGTTTTTAGGTGCTAAAAGTAAGAGCAACCGGACAGAAACATTAAAAAATGTGGATTTGTTTGTTTTTTCAAAGTGCCAATTTCTCTGAAACCTACGCGCGCGGGTGACGTTAAACTTAGAATTAACTTTGAACAGCCTAAGGAAAAACGGAGGGAAGGTAATGTTATTGTCCTATTTATGACGTTTAAAAAAACATTCTGGGTTTGAGGTAAAAATATATTTCATATTAGTTTCAAAAGTACTATCATAAGCTTAATGCTTATAGACAGGATTGCAGCCTTATAAGGTCGATTTTTAAAATTATTAAGAATTCTCTGTTCAGCTGTATTTTTCCTAAATGTTCATTGAATTTACTAAATCTTTTGCTATAAAAGTCATTTGAGTAAATTATGTTAAAAGAACGTGTTTTCTCTATTTTGGTTGGTTTATATCAGCTATTATCTGATTAGTCAGAAGGATGAACTGTCTAAATATGTTCACCTATACCTCCAATATGGACTGTTGGAAGTTCGTAAGAATTATTTTCGAATCTTCTTATTTCCGCCCAGTTATCTGTAAAGTAGTAAATTTATTAAAACATATTATCTAACAAACTTTGGTTCAATTAATAAATTAATCAGCTAATAAAATCACCCTCTTTCACTCCTTTTTGAAAACATTACGTTGACTTCAAACAGAATTAAAGTGTACTCACTCTGATTTTTTCTCCGGATAAAAAAGTGTAGAGAAATTCCGGTGAAGACAATAAAAACAGAGGCAACAACGCATATAATGATAGTTATGTAGTCAGAGTTACATATGCCAGACTTCCTCTGTGTCTGTAAATATTAAGTGACACTGACATTAAATAAATGGAAGCTTTAATACTTTTTGTACGTAATCAAAACTTGTGCTTCTTTTTATAAAATTGACAAGATCAGAGAGATGTTAAATTTTACATATATGTGCAATAAATCTGGAGAAATGAACATATTTTGAGTAAATGAACAATTGTATCAACTGGCTATATATGTACACTTTAGTACATTATAAGGAAAATTTTGGCCACAATTTAACCCTGTATGCGGTATCCCTTTTTTTTGGGGGGGGGGATGAATAACAGATTTATTTTCCATTTCTATAAAAAGTCTTATTTTATTAAAATAGATGCAACACTGACAGATAGATTAAAAATATATATACCCCTCAAACTGATACGTTACATGTTTATTCATTAACATGACACGTAACTGTTTGCTAATCTTTCCGTTGCCACGGACAAGAACGACATCCTGTAATTTGGTAACAAGCGTCATTCAGTTGCCCACTACATTTCTGTAGAAGGCAAGGAGCAATAAATGTATATGAACAACATGGCAGGTAAATGATGTAACATGTATACCATTCGCTATTTACAATTAAAAAATTACAATTAGAAAAAAAAATCATTTTTTTTTCAATTTTGAAAGAAACCCATATAGCCGCGTCGTTACCTTTTTGGCAATACTTTAAATTAATTTTAAGTAAGTGTCTTGTTCAGTCAAGTAATAAGTAAAAACAAGATTGCTAGAGAAAATATTTCACAGAGAAAAATAAAGTTATTTCACTGTTATTAATCTCTAGGTTTGTTTATTTTTATTGGTCTTAAACAATATTAAACACATACATTAAATTTGTTAGTAATTGTTCCATGGGCCATATAGCATATAAATCACCTGGGCACATTGAGTGGAGATAAGCAGAATCTGTACAGTATTGAAAAATTTGAAAGAAGTTTAGTGTTGCCAACCCCGCCCCCCCCCCCCCCCCCCCCGATAGGCAAGGGAGGGAGCATGATTTGAACAAACGTCAAACTACTAGCTTCCGCATAAATACGACTTAACATTGCCTAAAAAAATTCAAAGATATTATACTATATAATCCGATGTAAAACTTCGATTTCCTATTGTGGCCCAACTCGACCTCTCACTGACCGAAAGGATTTGCACAGAGTTGAATCTACACTTCCTGACGATGTTTCCATGTAAATATGGCTTCTTTTGAGAAGATTTTAAAGAATTTCCTTATGTGTTCCTACGTAGAACTTTGATCGCTCATTTTGGCCCAGGGGGCATGATTTGAAAAAAAAAAAACCCTGCATTTTCACTACCTGAGGATGTAAGCATATAAATAGGACTAGTCGTGGCTGTTATTCACCAGAAATTTTTTGAAGATTCTTCCTATATATTCCTATGTAAAACTTTCATTGCCTATTGTGGTCCCACCCTACCATGATCTGAACAAAAACGAATTTACACTAACTGAGAATGTTTCCTTGAAAATATGATCAATAATGTAACTGTTGTTCAAAACAACAATTTTACAGATTATTTATATATGTTCGTATGTAAATCTACACTACCTGAGATTGTTTCAATATAAAGTTGACTAATCATGGCCTTGCTGTTCGTAAGAAGATTTTTAAAGATTTTACCTATATATTCTTATGTAAAATTTAATCGCCTTTTGTGGCCCCGCCCTAGCCCCTTTAATTATGATTTAAACAAATATGAATCTAAACTATGTAATGTTTTCACAAAAGTTGCAGCTTTTCCTTCACAGTGCATATTGAGAAGAGGATTTTAAAAAGATATTATTAAATTTTCACTAATTCTAAATTATCTCCCTTTGAAAGAGGGTATAACCATATATTTTAACAAACATGAATCCCCTTCACCAAAGGATGCTTTGTGCCAAGTTGGTTAAACTTGGCCTAGTGGTTCTTGAGAAATCGAAAAACGTTAAAAGTTTACGACAAATATTTACACCACTTAATATCAATTCCTTTATTTCTTATAAGAACCATTGCTGTTAATCAGTCAGTAAACAACACTAATCAAGCCACATGCACATATTTCTTAAGCAACGACTGTTCCATCAATTATGCGTACAATGACATACACATACACGCTTACGAGGGTTATGTATTTTTTCTGCATCAGTTGTGACATTAATTCCAGTACTAACAACCAAAGAAAGCATTTAATTGTTTAACACACGACAGGTGACAATTGCGGGACACTCTTTGATTACAAGAGCTCACTTGAGCTCAGGTTAGTTTATAAGACCCAGCAGGTGAGAATTTATATCCGGCTTTGTGATAATCAGTAAAGAATATTCTCTAAATTCTCTTTTATATAGAGAAAACATTCAACATAATTGATATAACCTCCTCCAAAAAATATTGACGGTCATCTGTTTTTCACTATTGCCCGGCAAAGAGAGTTTTCACACATTTTTATTGATTTGGATTCTAAGTAGTACATTGATTTATTGTGATGTTGTGATACCGTCGCAAGTTTCAAGAAACATGACGTCACAATAGAAAAACCAAGTAACACAATCATTGCAAATTTTGCTAGTACTAGCTAAGTCCACAATCAAAATGCAGATAACCTTTTTGAAATTACAAATTACTATTTTATTAGGGTCCCGCAAGGATTTGCGGGTGCCCTATAGTAATCACTCTGTCTGTCTGTCTGTCTGTCTGTCTGTCCGTCCGTCTGTCTGTCTGTCTGTCTGTCTGTCCGTCTGTCATTCTTCCGTCCACAAATTTTCTGTTTTTTTCTAATAACTTTTTTAGGATTGACCAATTAAGTTCAAATTTGGTATGTTGGTTGAATAGGCAGTAAGACATATTTTGATGCTAAGTTTGGGTTTGTATGTCATCCGGTTTGGAGCTGGGGTGGTGGGGTAGATTCCTTAACTTTATATAAGAGTGAATGGGCAAAGAGAGATAACTGCTGAGAATGTTCCTATTGTAAACTATGAAAGGCTGCAATGAGTCTCTTGGGATTAATTAACTTCCTTTTTAAAGAAAATCCAAAGCATTTATCTTTATCTACCACATTGAGATTAATTAACACCTCTGTCTGCAAATGAAATTTCTTAAGCAACGACTGTTCCATCAATTATGCGTACAATGACATACACATACACGCTTACGAGGGTTATGTATTTTTTCTGCAACAGTTGTGACATTAATTCCAGTACTAACAACCAAAGAAAGCATTTAATTGTTTAACACACGACAGGTGACAATTGTGGGACACTCTTTGATCACAAGAGCTCACTTGAGCTCAGGTTAGTTTATAAGACCCAGCAGGTGAGAATTTATATCCGGCTTTGTGATAATCAGTAAAGAATATTCTCTAAATTCTCTTTTATATAGAGAAAACATTCAACATAATTGATATAACCTCCTCCAAAAAATATTGACGGTCATCTGTTTTTCACTATTGCCCGGCAAAGAGAGTTTTCACACATTTTTATTGATTTGGATTCTAAGTAGTACATTGATTTATTGTGATGTTGTGATACCGTCGCAAGTTTCAAGAAACATGACGTCACAATAGAAAAACCAAGTAACACAATCATTGCAAATTTTGCTAGTACTAGCTAAGTCCACAATCAAAATGCAGATAACCTTTTTGAAATTACAAATTACTATTTTATTAGGATCCCGCAAGGATTTGAGGGTGCCCTATAGTAATCACTCTGTCTGTCTGTCTGTCTGTCTGTCTGTCTGTCCGTCTGTCATTCTTCCGTCCACAAATTTTCTGTTTTTTTCTAATAACTTTTTTAGGATTGACCAATTAAGTTCAAATTTGGTATGTTGGTTGAATAGGCAGTAAGACATATTTTGATGCTAAGTTTGGGTTTGTATGTCATCCGGTTTGGAGCTGGGGTGGTGGGGTAGATTCCTTAACTTTATATAAGAGTGAATGGGCAAAGAGAGATAACTGCTGAGAATGTTCCTATTGTAAACTATGAAAGGCTGCAATGAGTCTCTTGGGATTAATTAACTTCCTTTTTGAAGAAAATCCAAAGCATTTATCTTTATCTGCCACATTGAGATTAATTAACACCTCTGTCTGCAAATGAAATTTGTTTTGAAGTTAAGGTCAATTTTGAATGATGTTTACATTCTCTGAAATGTGGATTTAAATAATGTTCATACTTTATTTTGGTAAAATACACAATGAGTTATGATTTTATTGAATTCTAAAAACAAGATATTCATGTAGATATAGATATCTTTTTTATTATAATTTAATTTGTTTTTTTTTTTTTCTGCGTTATGTAAATTCAAGAATACTACATGTATTTATTTTAACAGGTATTCAGATAATAACCTCATTCTATCATTGCTGAAAAAGTTCTTATTGTAAACTTAGAAGAAAAGGTTGAGAGAGCAGTATAATTAATCCCCTGGGATTGATTATCTTGCTGGTTTGCAGAACATTTTAGAGGGTTATCTTTCTGTCACTTTAAGATTAATTAACACCTTTGTCTGCAACATTTGTACCTATTTATCTGCAGCTTTGTCTTAACATTTGTTTTGATGTTAAGGTCAAGCCTGGGTGATATTTACATTCACTGAAGGCTGGTATTCATGCTTCATTCTTCTTTAAATATACATTTAATTTAGTTATTATAGATGTGATGTTTTTTACTGCCTTATGTAAATACAAGGATGCTATTTACAGGTTGTTGGATATTTAGCAGTTGCTGCTGCTTATTCTTTATATATATTTAAATTTTTTTAATCAAGTAAAATTCTCATCCCCTAGTCTGCACCCTTATATTTCTACGCCTCGGTGGGGCCCTTGCTGACTGGTCAGATTTCTAGTTGATTTGGTTTTCCTATAACAAAACAATATTGACTGTGTTTTCAGGCATCATTGATTAGGATTGCCTCCTCAATCAAGACGAACATATTGCCCTCAGCTCCTCGTCGGGCAGTATTTCATCCCTTGGAAGCTAACATAACCAATGTTGCCCTCAACCCCAGTCAATATTTGTATAGTATTGGCGTTGTCAAACCAAGTCAATATCTTGTTCTCCACATTATGGTCCTTGGTAAAATAATTCATCTATAAGATTTCATATTGCACGGTAATATGTATGTGTCTATAAATTGTGTATAGGCTCGGGTTCGTCTGGCTCTCTAGAAGATAGATCAAACCTATTTTTTTTCTCAGTAAGTAAGTAACAAACATCAAAGATAGACCTCTGAAATGTAATTTCAGTCATATATACATTTTGCAATTTGATTTTTGTATTCACTTGATACTTCACCTCAACTGGGGACAAACAGACTCCTGACTTGTGATGACATGTCTGGCTGACACACTCTGTGCTACAGGTCTCTTTACAATTGAGACCCCAAAACCTTCGTCTACAAGCTAAAAAATATTCCCAAAAAAAAATCCGATCTATTACAGAAAACACATTTTAAATTGAGGAATATGTGTTCAAAATGACGTTTTCTGATAGAACGATTTAAATTTTTAATTACTTTCATTACCATTTACACAAAGAGGTCCCTCGTAACCGGACGAACAGCCTTCGAAGCAAGTCCCATTGATATAGTGGCATTGTGTATTATTGAAACAGTGGCCACAGGTCTGGTTGCAAATAACACCATACAACCCGTCCTCACACTCTGCTAAATATTGTATGTTAATTTTATTTACTAAATAGAACAATGTAATCAGAGGTTGGTAATAGAGACTTTGATAGCACTGGAATGTATGGAAATAAATGTACTCTGTATTTACCAATACTTACAACCAATGCTTTAGTTTGAATATTCTGCAACAATCATTGCATTAATTAGTTTTTAAAGACTGTCCCTTTTAAATAATTGATAATCGCCAACGTACACAAACGTACCCTTGATACATCGTGGCTCTTTCCATCCCGGCTGACATCCCCCGTCACACTCCCCAGTAAACCTGTTACATCTATTGTGTATGGCACAGTTATCACTGCATCTATATCTACAGTCCCTGCCATAGTATCCCGGCAAACATGCTGATATTATATAAGTGTTGTACTTTGCATGCATTTGCCTAAATAGTAGTCATGGTTTGACACATGGTGCACGAGCCGGAGGCGAGTGCACTATGTGTCAAACCATGACTACTATTTAAGCATAGTGCATGCATAGTACAACACTATTGTTATTATTATTATGCTGCGCGGCTAGGATAAGGCTGTCCGTAAAATAACACAGTGCACCAACAGTTTTAACTTCTTCGAACTACCTAGATATTACGTCATAATAGCATATGACGTCATATTACTGCAAACTTAAGCTGGCATGACGGGGAGAGTGTCATAAATTTTACACTCCTGTCTTACGACATGTATAAAGTATTATACGTTGATATTGAGTTCAGGTGTCTGGACTGTTCATAAGCTTCAGTATAATGGTGAATACTTGCATTGACATGGTGATTCTTTCTCTTGTCTGAGATACAGCGCATTTACATGATAACAAAAAGTACAATGTAAAATACTCCCCGTTACACGTCCGCAGACAGAGTGTATAAATCAGACTGGCACAAGTGATTAATAGCCATTCTCTGTAACCACTTAAACTTTTGTGGCACGCATAGTCACAGATTTTTTTCAAATTTGGCTAGAATTTACCACCAAATAAACTACTCCAAAAATATTGTTAGATCATATGAATGTTGAGTAGTTACCATGGAAACTGTGTCTAAAGTTGATTTTTTCTGAAAAAATGCAATTTTTGGGAATGTCAATCAATGAAATGCGGCTAATTCAATTCATGATACTCACAGAAATAAAAAGTATGACATCTGATTTTAAAAGGCATTTAAAAAATTGTTGGTATTCAATCTATAAATATAAGAAATCTATGATTAAATTAGCAGACATTCATTTAAAAATTGAATTATCTCCCTTTGATAATTGTGAGCTCTTTAGTGCGAGAGATAAAAAAATCATTGGACAAAACTGACTGGAAGTTGTTTACATTATCAGCATGTATCCTGGATTTCAAGTAAGATCAAGTGGTTTTTTCTGTTTATTTAATGTGCATACAAATTTTAACCTCTTTCTTTATTTCCTGCATGCAAAAGAATTATTTTGATGAGTGAACAGTGGCGAAATGTAAAAGACCACATGGTACAGGAAATCAGCTCTGTGCACATTCATGATATTGAAGCCTAAGCCTCAAGGTCTTAGGAGTTTTAAAATGGGGATAAAAGATAAACTTGAGATATCAGAATTATATTGAATTGGATGTAAGAAGAGGTACAATGTCTCAATCAGAGTGATATATTTTAATGAATACAGCCTTGGAAAGTCAGTGCCTTTTTAAAACAAATGTGGGAAAGAAAAGCAAAATTGAATTATAATGTGAGAGAACTAGGCTATTGATTTTACCTAAATAATTAAAGTCAAGCTACATTTACATGTTTGTACAGAACTGGAAGTTGAAGTTGAATGTTGAATGATGTATGTAAGTTGATGTCTGTCATTAAAGGGATGACAATTTGATGCGGGGGGGGGGGGGGGGGTTGTTACAGATTTTAGAAACTAAAGTGTGTTCTTGAAAATGTTGAAAATAAATAATCTGTCCTCAACTGGCAGGAAAATAAATAATCCATCTTTGATAAGTGCTACAACCTCCAACCCAAAGGCACTTGTCACGGTAATAATTTTTTAACCCATATTATAATAAGTATTATTATTATACTATGGGTTAAAAAAATTATTCCCGAAACAAATGCCTAGGATTTGCTACATTTAAAATATAAACTGATACTCTTTACACCCTCATTCTAAAATTAAAGAACGTAAAAGTATATTTTATCTCTATTTAAAGGCTACATGTAGAAAAAAAAATCCACACCTAAAAACCCTGTATTAGTGGGATGTAACAGAAAACTCAATCTTTTTGATACAACTGTTTGCCTTTATCTGTATCTGATTCAGAAAAAAAGAGAGAAAAGTTATCTGTGTATATTTCAGATTTGAACTTTTTATTCAATGACTTTGAAAATATTTACAAAGAAATTGATAATGTTCCTGATCCAAGTATTTTCTTTAAGGGAATGGTCTTTATCCAAAAAAAAAAAGAATAAAAAAATTGTTAAGGTCAATAATGAAAATGTTTTGTAATTGATTCCTTTCAACCAGTGAAAATTATACTTTCAATTTTTTTTTTTTTTTTTGGGGGGGGGGGGGTGTTTGTATAGAAATACAAATTGTCTGAATCATATTTAAAGTTATTATTTTTATCAAGTTTATCATTTCTCTAGACTAAGGAAAATGTAGATTGAACCTTAGCAGTAAAATTATTAGTAAATCCGTGTAGCTGTATTTTATTAATAATGAAAACTTAAATAAGTTTCTGACAAGCCCCCCACCCCCACCCCACCCCTTTCTACCAAAAGAAGAAAAAAATAAAATTAAACACAAAAAATCTATACTCGGGAATGGGGGCGGGTTGGGGTTAATCACTTATGAATGAACCGCTTTCTTTCATATTTATATATAACGCTTCTTAATGTTTCACAAGGGATCCGTGTTTTTCTTACAAATGCCTCTTACCCATTTATTTGGGGTAAGTGCTTTTACATTGTTCCTGGAAGGGATGGAGTAAGTCCTGGTCATTGGTTACTTTATCATGTTCATTTTAGAAAATGAAAACCGTAGGAAGAAGGCAGGGACAGATTATTTTCAATATTTTCAAGGACTCAAGTTTAGAAATTATGTTTACAATACAAACCATAAGGTGTACGATTCTATCAAGCTTACCAACCAACTCAAACTTAGCAACCGACATAAATTCGAGAAAACACAAAATCAGATTATCTGAGCAGGTCCAGCAGATTTTTACAAAAGATTATTATTGATTAAATTTTGGAAGTAGCAGATCTATTACGTAAATCCAGGCAAATTTGGGTTAAAATATTTATCATCAATGTCTCTTAATTTTCAAGTTTTTAAGAATAATACATGATAGATTTTTACTGTATTGCAAAGTAAAATGGATTTAGGCTTTTTCTGTCAACTTCTCTGAAAAAAGTCACAGGAAAACACATTTTGACTGTCACTGGAAAAGTGTGGAGTGCTGAATGGGGTCTAAAATGTACATTTTAGAACAAGGACTACCAAAGTCTACCAAAACAACAAAAGAGTGTATTTACATGTACGTAGCACAATGCTCCACGTACAAGTCACTCAATATGGTACGTGTATAGGCTTTCAATATTTTGAGTTGGCTACTTTTTTTCAATAAATGAAACCATTCTCATAGCATTTTAACATTATGCATCAAGCTAAAGGTGGGAATGTAAAACCAATTTCAGTAAAATACATTGTATATAAAACAGGATACGACATTCACAATATCCGAGTTTAAATGCTATACTAACAAGCTAATTCAGAGAAGCTGTGTCCCCTGCTTAAGGAAAAAAGAGCATGTACGGATCTTTAGGGGTGGGGTCGGAGGATGGTGGGGTTGGGGGGACGGGATACTTTAAGAGTTGCGGGCGGGACCAAAGGGAGTTATGATATAAAATTTCATTGGAAATGAAAATTTCACACACAAACAGAATGTATAAATTTTTTACCTTGACCTTTGACCTTTTGAACTCGAAATCAATAGTGGTCTTCTTTAGGCCATAGGGAGTTTCAGTGTAAAATTCCATTGCAAAAGCTCGAAGTTTTTGAGATATTGCGCAGAAATAAAGTGTTAAAACAGACAGAATTTATTAATTCATGACCTTTACCTTTGACCTTAAAATCAGTGGGGGTCTTCCTTAGGCCACAGGGAGTTGTTATATAAACTTTCATTGCAAAGGCTCAAAGGCTTCACGAGACATCGTGCAGAAACGAAAGTGTTGCAGAAAGACAGACTGACAGACGGATGGACGTCAGACATACCTAAAATATTCCCCACTTTAAGTGAAAGCAGGGGACAAAAAGGCAAATTTTATATACCATTGTGTCCTTGAACTTTGACCTTCTGTCCGTATTTACTAATTCATGTGATGCTAGTTACATGTATTGTCCACCAGAACTGTAATTTTGTTTATTCATAATTATGTTGTTTAAAACACAAGTATTAGTTATGGCATTGAAAAAATGACTATTGCTTAGTTTCCTTACTTTTCCATCTAAATCGAGCCGTTTTGACCTTGACCTTTGATCTTTTGTTCTGAAAATTGATTTTTTTCCTTTGTTTTTGCTATTGTGTACTACATGTACAAATTTGGTTTTAATCCATTTTAAAATCTCAGGTATTTATATAGAAACTGATAGTAGATACCTATTACCCTTGTCTGGAATTCTTTAAAAAAGCATTAGTTTGTAACCATGGTAACTTGAAAACAAGATATGAATACCAAGTGGTTCTTTACAGTTTATATTACAACTATATATGGACTTTCAAACCAATATATTTATTTTTTCCAATATGTCCGCAAAAATTTATACCAGGCTTTTCAAAATAGCCTAAAATCTACAATTTTTCCTTAGAAAAATCATACTTAAAAAGGGGGGATATTTTTTCTATGAGGTTAAGTTACTCAAATACTAGAAATTATCTAAAGAACTATAAAAATGATATATTTTGACAAAAAGATAAAGTCGTGTAAATATCTTGTTGTATTAAAGACTTTTAATTAGTCAGAAATGGTCATTTTTCATCGAAATTTAGCATTTTTTAGGCCATGAAAAATGTATGTTGGTTGCCATGGTAACCATTGACCATAGCAACCATTTTATTATGAATTTTTGTTTCATACATCATTATAGGAATGTGTGCCAAGTTTCATAAAAATCTAAGACCTAGCGTGCCACACTCCCTATATAAGAGTTTAAATGCTTACAGAGAATGGCTATTAACAAGGATAAATTGAAGATATTCTGTGTGAATCTACAAGCGTAGTATGTTCTCTAATTGAATCTTGCTGGGGGATAATTTAATTTTTAGCCTTATTTTGTATAAATTGCTATAATGAGTGGAAAATACCCTCATATCTGTGCTTAAGATGAAGTTTTCATGAAATATTTACTATATAAATAATATTTAGTCTTTCCCCCAGCACTTTATATATACAATACGATATGATTTATTGATTCATATAACAAAAAGTTCACAATAATTTTGTTTATCACTTATGCCAAGGCGATTTTTGTGCAACTTTCGGAAATATTATAAGTGACCGTCACGTGATCACCGACATCATGTGACATCACAAAAATAGGGTGAGTTAACCATGCATCGGACACGAGTTGCCATATTACTAGCATTGTAAAGCCTTTCTAAGGCGATGTGATGCAACACATGTGTGGATCGAAATAGTCATTCAAATTTAACTAAAAGGTTAATTTTTAAATAAAAGATAAAAATGTTTCGATATCATTAACTTTAAAGCACCGAGATCAAGGTATGATATTTTTCTGGTTTAAATATCGTGTGTCCGATGCATGGTGAATATTGTCCGATCTATGGTGAATTTTGACTTATTTCGTAAAAATCGGGTTTTAATGATATTTTCTCAATAAATAGCACACGGTTGTGTCAAAAATTTATATTTTAACCACATGATACATGTTAAGTTCCATTATGATAATATTCGGTCGTTAGCGATATCGCTAGAACTTGTTGAAGTGCGAGGGTGTCCGATGCATGGTGAATTCACCCTATGTTATTTTGATACCTGATAAAACACTCTTCGCAAGTTGGCTGTTCATAAATACAGAAGTTAGAAATTGGAATCTCAGCCCAAATAAAACTATATGTTTTAGTGCATTTTAAGTCTTCGGACAGCCTTATCCTAGCTGCATGACTGTTGTATGAAAACGACAATATTTTCTCCATTTCCAATGTTTCATCAATGTATATCTTGTGACTGTCCGCTTACTATAATTCATATTCTTTTAGAATGTTCTGATTTTTCGCCTATTCGAAGTAGACTTTTAAATAATGTACGAACGGTGCGTGAACTGTTTACAAATGTTAATGTTAATGCAATTATAGATTATTTACATGAAACTGATTTTTACAGTAAAATCTAAAGGTACACAATATAATTAATTTTTGATAAACACAGAGAGAGTTTTATCTTAAACTTTAAAAATATTCTTAAATTTTTAAGTTCGTCGGATGGGACGTTAAATGGTGCCCCGTGTCAAGGATTGCAACCCCCTTGGCACGCAAAAGATCGTTTCTCTGGTTTTCGGAAAAGAGTAGGCTCACTGGGGGCCGCCAAAGAAAACAAAAATCTTTCAAAACCGGTCATATAGAATTAATGTTCCGCCGAAATATGGCTGAAATATTGCCAACTCGGCGTTAAACCCTAATTAATCAATCAATCAATCACCTCCTACATTCATATTAGTACACCCCTATTATGAGGTCACGCTGTGCTACATGTACGTCATAACCTTTTTTCTTTAATTTTGAATGTTTCATGCATTTAGGTATAAAGTACAGAAAGTTTCAAAGAGATTTAGTTGAGTATAGGGGGAAAAATTGCTAGAAACTATTTTGAAAAAGTAATTTGGTTTTTTTTCTTTAAGTATAAAATATTTGAAGTTAAGTTTATATATATTATACAACAGTATTTTAGATAACGGCGTCTATGGCGTAATAGGTAGCGCGTCGGACTGACAATCTCGGGGTCGTGAGTTCGATCTCCGGCGTGGGCGCAGTCGGATTTTCTTCAGAAAAGGAAGCCGTGCACTATTTCAGCATGGTATGCTTATGCTATATAAATCTTTTGAACACTATGCGATAATAGTTGGGTAATGATTATATAGAGCCAAATTGACAGGAAGCATAATAATATGTAATAGTATTCATGAAATTTGAATAGCTAATCATGCTTGTTTGTTTTTAAATTTTCCAATTTTTAAATTTCTATCATCTTTAAAAACAGACAAGTATCAATAATTATATGAATGATATACAAATAAATATATACTTTTGTCACAAAGTGTTCCATGCCATCCCGGTTGACACTCTCTTTCACACTCTCCAGTAAACCTGTCACAGCTGTTTGGTACACCACAGTTGTCACTGCATTCATATCTACAGCCCTTCCCATAATATCCTGGCTGGCATGCTGAATTTTAAAAAAAAAATAGAAAGAAAGAAAAAAAGAAAAGAAACTCCTGTAGGAGGAATCAGAATTTTAGCTCACAAGTAATAGCTCTTTGTTAACCTTAATTCAGTTCTTAATTTTTATTACATGATTTTCATTTCATTATTTGCTCAACATCCCTAACTAAAATTTACTATTGTTAACTATACTTATATAAAAATACTTCGATTTGCCGTGAAACTTTACTCTGTAACTTTTTCCGATTTAAGGTCTTAGAATCACATTAATTACACACCAATGATGTAATTTTTTTGAAATAATATGTGGATATACAAGTACTATTTCCTTTAAATATAAAGAAAATTGCATTTTCGTTTTAAGGAAAATGAAATATTATAATTTGAAAATCGTTGAAAAAAGTATTTATCATTAGTAAAAACATTGATTTACTATAGTGAAAACTTTGATACTTTAGTGAGGTATAGTTACCTATAGTATTTTATTTTAGGGATTGTTCTACGCATATTTATATAAGCACTACTATTTATTTGGCAGAAAGTACAATATATGTATTCGGAAAATCACATTTCTAAAGCCTCTGATTAAGCTTACCAATTCTTTATTACATATCAATATGTCATTGTCATAAATACGTTTATTAAAACATTAAACTGGAAAACAAATGAAATTGATTAGATTAAAGAACCAAAAGACAGACTGATAATTTAACGTGGATTTTAAAAAAAGCTGTATAAACTACGCACTATGGAGGAGTGAGTATCCCCCGCCAACCGGTCACACCCTCCGTGTGCTCCTTGTTATGATCGGGAAAATAGAAAAATCCGTAGAAAACTCAGTGTGTAAATAATGGCGTAACAATTGGTATGAAAAACATCAGTCAGCCTTTGACTTAATGATGGGTTGTATTTGCTGACAAGGTCATTGTATCGACCATTAAACTTGCGAAATGATGACTTCAAATAAGATAATTGATATCCTTGCTTCATCAACTTGTTTGTCAATCGCTTGCCTCGTTTAAGAAATTGTTCATACGCAGAGCATGCTCTTGCCTATCGAATCAACTGGGAGACAAAAACCCCATATGCAAGTGATAAGGGTATATCGCTACACAAGTACATTGAAAGGGAGGTTGACGATTAAAAAATTGAAGTCATCACATTTGTCATAAAGCTGTGTTGTTAGGTTACCATTCATTAATGTCTTTTTCTAGTAAAATATCCAAATATAAGACAGATGTGTTAGACTCTGTTTTAGACTGTGTTGCATCTTTTATTTCAAGCTCACTGATCGAGTCGACATTTAAATGGAAGTAACTATTGTTAATTGATAATATGTTGTCGATATATCTAAATGTCGAGTTAAGTTTTTTTCTTTACATGTAAACATTTTTGAATAAATTCTGCTTCATATGTATACAAAGATAGATCTAATAAGGGGGGGGGGGCAATTGGTACCCATGGGAATTCCAACAGATTGTTGGAAGACCTAATCTCCAAAAACTACATGAATTTTCTCAATCAAGAACTCAAGCATCTTATTAATATCAACCTCAGAGTACTGTGTTGAACAATCAGAGTATATTTAAAAAAATAATTTTACAAAAGATCAATGACAATGTACGAGGGGTGATCAAAAAGTTCGCGAACTATCTCTATATTTACAAAACCACAATTCAGATCAGAAGGTAATTTGGCACACATACATGTATAGTCATACACACTTTCTATAAATAGCAGGTGATATGTAATGTTTTTTTCCATGTTTGTGACGTCACAATGTGAAAATGACGTCAATATGAAGGTGACGTGACAAAAAATGGTTGACTCAGTCGTACTCTAGCAACGAAGGGCTGTAAAGTTTAACGTATATCTTGGAAATCCCTTTGCAATAGCATATAATAATTTGTACAAGGTTTTTGAAGACAAAAGACTTGCTAGAAGTTCAATCATTAATTGGTTTGATTGTTTTAGTGAAGGAAGGAAGATGGTTAAAATGATGTTTGTTCTGTTGCCCAGTGAAAGCAAGCTTGGGAGGAGATGTGTCCTTAGTTGAGCAATTTGTTACGAAAGATCGCAAAGTTACAGTTTGAAAAAAAGTTGAATATTTTAACAATAATATAATTATCCAATACCTAAAACATCGTTTACTTTAGACTTTAAACATGTCAGATATGATCAAAAGAGAAGGCGCCCATATTTTAGCCACATTGGGAAAACGACGCTCCCAAGACAGAGGACTCGGGTTATGATGGTCACCATGCTCATTCTGGGAAAGGATATCCTTATCCACGCATCCTATTGCCGAGATTTGGCCATTTCTGACAAATGGACTGTTCTTGTTATAAAAAATAACTTGCATGGTAAGAAATATAAGGAGTAAGTAAGTAAGTAAGTAAATGGTTTATTATAGTGACATGTGTTATGTACAATTACAACAACTGTCAACAAATACACATATAATAGGAATTTAAACACCCGGCCCATCGGGCCTATATGTCACTTTTTAACAATATAACATGTAAGAATACTGTGATATTACGCATTGCGTTTATTATAAATAATAGACTGTCTGTAAGTATATGCTGAGTATATGAATTTTCCGATTTGTCTTGGGAAATTTACTCAAAGAAATTTGGTTTTGTCTAAATCTGACATATTTATATCAAATGAAGTTGGTTTAAGTCCAATACTGGTAAAAAAGATTGCTCTAAAATTTGAATATGATGTACAATGAAGGAAAAAGTGGCATTCATCTTCTACACTATTTGAAGAACATAGAGTACAGAGTCTATCAGATAAAGCCTCCCCCTTATACCGTCCTGTTTCTATTCTAATAGGTAATACACCACATCTAAATTGAGCAAGTATAGAACGATGACACTTTGGAATATCCATTGTTACATATTTCTCAGTTTGAAAATCAATCTTTACGGCTCGGTAGGTTCTAAGTTTTGGGACGTTTTGGAGATCTTCATTCCATGCATTTAAAAATTTCAGTGAGAAGTTTTCATGAGGAATTCAGATATAGTCTACAACTGAGTGTCCACGGCTTGAATAAAACGTACATTCCTTCGATTCGTCACCAAAACGACCATTCAAAATACAACATCGACTATCGTTTCAGAATTCTAAAAGTGATTTACCATGTTGATTTTGAGTTTTATCAATAGATAGACGAGAAGGAATCTTATCGAAACAGTCATTAATTTCTTGGGTATTTCCAATACGAGCATTCAAATCCCCACATAAAACAATAGCATCAACTTCACAGTGCAGATATACTTGTGTCAAAAGATGCGAGAAAAAAGATGTGGCGTCGCGACCCCAGGGCGAGTTCTCAGGAGGCAAATACAAAGAATACACAATAAACGTGAAGTCTTTGAGTTTATGTGTTTATTTCACACTCAATATACCCTCGTATGATTGGTCAATTATTTCAACATTGTAAGCTTTGTATAAGCTGGATTTAGTTAAATGCCGACACCACCCGATCCCTTCGGGGCATGGATATGAGTTTGTGTACGATTAAAACCTATCCATATATATCCATAGTCTTTCAAGTCAATCACATCTTTATCTAATAAGTGAGTTTCATTTAGACTAATAATATCACAGTTTAAATGTTTTATTATTTCAGATCTTAGTGCATTATTAGCCCGAGTCCACCCATACACATTCAAATGTCCAATACGTAGAGTGTCGATGGGTTGGGAATTTCCCTAATCGTGTTCCTGTCGTTCTTGGTCTGCTGCCTGATTTTTCTTTATGATTCGACCATTAGATGTAATACGGAATTGGTTACCGTGGGGTAGCTCATTGAGCAGCGTACGAGCGTTCAGTTCAATCGGCCTCTCTGTATGTGATTTACTTGATCGAATAAACACAGTTTTATAATCCTCTACATCCCGGAGTTTACGTTTTTCACGTAGAATGGCTTTCTTTTCATTCAGCGATGAGACTGCAATCTTAACGAGACCCGGTTTTCCTCGTGCTCTACTATTAAGACGGGTAGCTGCCAGTACGTTTGCACTCTCATCAAGATGATTTATTAGATCGCGAGCAACATGGAAGTATGTTCTCACTTTCGTCAAACTTTACATTCGTAGCTATAACTGTAAGATCTGGGTCATCCAGAGGATTCGCATTGTTTACATGCCCAGGTGAATGCGACGACTGATCAGCTGTGTGAGAGTGTTCGAGTTTCTAACATAGAGTCAATAGACTGTGACAATGATTCTATTTCTTTTGTGTGTACTGCAAGTTCTAGGTCAATGTCACTTTTCATAGCTTTAAATTTTTCATCGATGTTGGCCATGAAATCATTACGAAATTTATCAAGCTTACTCTCTAACATCGATTGCAATGTAATCTGACCTTTCTGCAGCCTTTCTACTGTCAGAGCAATAACTGTCATACGATCTAACATTTCGGAAGATTCACTCTGATGACCATTCATGCTATCTTGGTCAGCCATTTTGGTAGTCTTGGACAAAGTCTTGGGTGTTTTACCATCAGAAGAAAATCGGCGTTTATTTTCACCACTCATACTGATTTCATTGTTTCTAATTGTTCACAATTTCAAGCATATACTTACAACTACTCTGCTTAAGCTTCAGAAACTAAGCAAATAGTCACATTTTCACCACCACTGAAAAAGCACCAGTCATTAGCCTCACGCATGCGCAATGAACGAGAATATAAGAATCGGAAAAATCTTTTAGCTTCTGTGAACAAAAAGCTACGGAGCATGTCACGTGACCGCCTGGATCACGTGATTTGCGCATGGGCAGAACGAAGGCAGATGTGAATTAACATCGAGGAGTACTATTTTAAAAAAATAATGAACACTGAAACCTAATTTTATTCTTTTATGGAAGTAATTCAATTAGTTCGCGAACTTTTTAATCACACCTCGTAAGTATACTTACGAGTGCCATTTTTTTTTTTTGAAAAAAGCAGCTATGATGTCAAAAGTCTGAACTTTAAAATTTTCGTGGAGAATGGTTGTATAAAGTGTTGAAAAGTCTTACGTTTTGATGTTATTGATTTTGGGAAAGATTTGTGATTTCAAATTTTCTAAAAGTTACTTGCAATTTTTAAGTATCTGATTTACACCACTTCTAAAATATATTGTTAAACATGACCCTGAAGTTTCTCCTTCACTGCTGTAAATATTAAAGTGAGTAGTAAAGAGGGGTTTGGTAGAACATTTACTGAAACTAACGAACAGATCGATCTCAAAACGTCAGTGAACAATACAAGTCTGTGAACAGGGTTAATGGGGGTAAGCATCCCCTGTTGAGTGGTCACACCCGCCGTGAGCCCTATGTATTGATGAGGTAGATGGAACATTCAAAGTCAAATTCAGTATAAAAACAGAGACCTAACAATTGGTATGATACACATCAGCCACAATGATAGGTTTTATTTGCTAACAAAGTCATTATAACGACCATAGAAGTTTCGAAATGCGAACTTTAAACGAGATTGTTGAAATCCGTGTAACATCAACTTATCTGTCAGTAGTCTGCCTCGGTTTAAGAATTTATCGTACCCGGAGCATTGCTCTTGAGTATCGAACAAGTTGGAAGATATGATAGCGGGAAATTACTACATGTAGATAAGGAAAACTGACGATGGAAGAGCTGACGTCATCTCGTTTGTCATACAATTTAGTTGTTAGTTGGCCCTTGTCTATAGTCAGTAAAACATCCAAAATTGAAACGGATGTGAAAGACTCTATGGTGTCTTTAAGTTCACTGGGATATATCTAATCAACGTATAAATGGAAGTAACTATTGATGATTGATAAAATTAAATAAATTCTGCTTCATAGGAATTTAAAAACAGGTCGGCTATTAAGGCGCATAATTAACTCTTGATTCCCAACTACGTTTACGTTTATGATTTAATTCAACATTTATTATTGGATTAATTCAACATTTTTTATTGAATGCAAAGAAGAGTGGAATAATAAATTATTAACTTTTTTAATAGTAATTTATTAAATATTTTAATAAATGTGCCAGTGTCAAATAGTTAATTGTCCTTTATTATAACTCTTTTTATTAGGGTGGTAGACGATGTTATCCATTGGAATTAGAATTTAAAACATTATCGGTTTTCAAATCCTCATGGATATGGATAAATGATCTTGAATCTTTCCGTATTTTTAGCTCATGTAAAATTTAGCACTTAAGATTGATAGAGTACAATTCTGTAGTTTAATTCTATTTGAAATTGGTATTAAAATGAACATTTTCGCTTTTATGTTGTTGTCTGTAGACATCTACATCCCCCCACCCAATACGTAAACAAAAGCTTGGGCATGAATTAGAATTGTTATATATGTATAACAATCCATAAACCATATAATAAGGTTCTGTTTTTTTGATAGGGAATAAACATGTTTTAAGATACTTACCGTTTTCCCTTGATTTTTACAGTGAATTACACATGTTTTACCAAAATTATAGAATAGTCTCTCTTTGTTTTGCCACATAAATTATATTTTGTGAAAATTCATATGAGTGTCTTTATCAATATAAACATTTTTTAAAATTCTAAATTTCAACAAGAGGCCCAAGGGCCTTAACGGTCACCTGAGTATAGCACAACAATTTAGAGGATCCATAGAGTATAAAATGAACTGAAAGGTGAAGCTTTGTTGCCCAAAAGCAAGAAAAATAGGGTGATCAGGATCAACAAAATAATTAGTCTAGTATTCATTAACAGTTCATAAATTAGGTTCTAATCTGTTCCCCATTGATCACTCTCACCATACAGAACATTAACAAATTATCAGTGCTTCTGTACTATTTTAATTCCTTGTTGAAATCTTTTTCTTTAGCCTCTCTTGGTCTTTGATGAACATTTAATAAGACAAGTTATTTTTGTCTCATTTTTATTTATCTATTACTTACAAGTCCACCTGATCATTAAAAGTATGAAAGTACTTTTTGTTTTATACAATAAAAATTCTTGCATAATTCTTTATTCTATTAACCTTCAAGTTTTTCATTTACAGTGAATTATTATCAAAAGTAAATGGCAAAGGGGAATAACTCCTCTCAGTAGAATACAAATTAATAGAGCCCTGGCCCTGGCCAAGACCAAATGGTCCAGATGTTCAAAAATCTGGTAAAAATACCCTTCCTTATCAAACCTTTAACTCCTTTTGCCTCTGATATGCCCAGGTGCAGAGAAGATTTTTAAAGAAATAATGCATTTTTATTACAGTCACTATATTATCAATAGAGCCCCCCCCCCTCCCCACCCCCCACCGAGAAACACCAGAGCCACTCACACTGGGACCAGAGGTTTGCTCATCATAAGTAATCACTTTGCTTATCTGCTTAACACTAAGGAGCCAACAGGATTATTTGATAGAATTAATGCATTTTCACTATATTATCAAGAGCCCCACCCTTACACCAGCATATCTGACCCAGGGGTCATGCAATTCACTACTCTGGAAGAAGCACTCTTGCTTATCATAACTATGTACTTAGCTTCTTTGCTTTTTAACCAGAAGCAGAAAAGAATAGTTTCAAAGAAATTTTGCTTTATCACTATATAATCAATAGAACCCCCCTTTTTTCACCAGAATCCCTGACCCTGGGACCATGAATTTCACAATTTAGGTAGAGTCACTCTTGCTTATCATAACTATGTATTCAATTTGTTTCAATAATACCCAGGAGTAGAGAAGATTTTCAAAGAAATAATGCACTTTCACTATATGATCTATATAGCCCCGCCCTAGCACCAGAACCCCTGATCCTGGGGCCATGAATTTCACAATTTTGGTAGAGGGCTCAATGCTAATTACAATCATGCCAACAGTTTGACTGCTTGATGTCCAGGAGTAAAGAAGAAGATTTTCAAAGATTACATTAATTTTGGTGGTTTTAGTCCCACCCCTCAAGCCCCAGGGGGGAGGGACCATGAAATTCACAAATTTTGCTCCCCTTCACACACAGATGCCATATGCTAAAATTGGCTGAAATTGGTTCAGCGGTTTCAGAGAAGAAGCTGAAAATGTTCAAATGTAAACACACGCCGCACGACGACGGACGAAAACCTGAGTGACTCAGGTGACCTAAAAATTGACTTGAAGAAAGGCGGAAGAACAATACTTTCTACAATTTCCAAAAAAAATCAGACTCACCATTTTGACATTCCTGCCCCTCTACCCCGTCATTGCACCCATTAAGACACGTGCCGTTGACATGGTGACAGGTTTCTCCGTCACTACAGTTACCACACAAATAAGTACACTCAAGTCCGTATGTTCCGTCATCACAAGCTATGAATTAGAGACAGTGAGACAAATTATGATGGATTGATGTTTTAAATCACTTAGTCAAGTATCCTTCTTGCAATCTGTCAATGTTTAATCTGCTAAATGTAAAATGTTTTATAATTCACTTACTTTGATTACACAGAGGACCTTTATATCCCGGCATACAACTCAGGCAATATCCTGTGGTGATGTTACATCTTGACTCCTGACAGTTCTGGGGACATGATTGGTTACAATATTCTCCGTTATATCCTTGGTTAGGGCATCCTGTTTAAAGTCAATTAAATATTGAAACACTATGTTATTTTCAATTAATGAGAAAACGAAGTCATTTAACACTCGTAATTGGAATTTCCTGTCTTCAAATCACTAAGAAGGTTTTCAACTTACCATAAACTTCCAATTCACACAATTCACTGTATACATATTGAGAGTAATAACTTGGATACGTCACACCCGGTATCCTCTCGTTGTAGTATATAACGTATCGTCCATGTACAGGACAGCTGATTGTCTGATTCTCTGTTGGTGTACCGTCTACTGTTTGTATCTCATGGAAACAAAGATAGCCATCGTCCTTAAGAGTGGTATTAGAAACGTAGAGGAAAAATCCAGCAAATCGACCGTAGTAGGCCCCAGGACCTAAAATGAAATTTAATAGCTATATGTGAAAAGGCTTTTGATTTAATAAAACTTGCAACGGAATTCTATGTTCTTGTTTAATCTTTATGTAATGAAATCAAAAAGACAAAATGTCATTTTTCAGATAAAATATTCTGTTCTTTTTCCTGTCTGATACGAACAGAGATAAATATTTTAAATTAACGGAGTTTAAATATGTAAAAAAAAAAAAAAAAAAAAAAAAATTGACCTTTGCATAGGAATAGGAACAAAAATTGGATGCCTGGACTGATATATATTTTTGGACCTATATATTTTGTAAATGATAGAAATATCAAATTACTAAATTATTAAGCAATTGTAGACTTTAACGATGTTCACCATTCTACCCGTTTGCTGTCATCATAAATCTGTACAAATTTCCAACGCTTTGTTGGACATAATTGTGAAACCTTGAATAAAAATTAAAATCTGGACGGTTAATATTCATTTCACTTTATAAAAACATGGTTTAGTTGTTATTTCTTAGAATTTTTGAAGAAATTTGTTTGTATCATCTGTCCTTAAGACGTATTTTCTGTATAAAAATATTACCAAAGCTTAAAGTAAAACATTTAAATGCCCAATTTAATAAATGGATACAATGTTAAATGTAAATGTGAAATGCAGCCATTCCAAAAAAATGCATCAATATAACGCTTACCCTTTTTGGAATTGAAAAAAAAGATGTTTTTTCTTTTTGTTTTTGTTTTTGTTATTTATTTTTTTTTTTGGCTTGCATTTGTAAATTTAATAACTCAGAAAAAAAAAAGTTAACGGGTATGCGGTATTTGACCATAGAAAAAAACATGAAAAGGAGTCGTATGATGTCTATAGTGTGTTCCTCTGAAGAGATTTTTTAAAAGATAAAAACAATTTAAAAATTGTTGTTTCTTTAAGTTAAAAAAAGAAGATGCCGTTGGTTCAATAAATACAACACTGTCTTCTTTCGTGGCCACTGTGTTGACTACTACTGTACGTGTACAGAAATTTGCGTTTTCAAAATTTAGCGCAATTAATGGGTTTGGAGTAGTTGGCGTAATCATGAAATATGAAGCCCGCTTTATTAAATACACATACAGTATTCACCCCACGGCTATTGCAAGTTTGTACCTTTTGTTTCTAACTGTGGTGGGCCGGACAGGGACTCCGTAGCACCGGGTGACTACGTTTATTATATATTTCACGCTATCTACGAGAGAGGCATGCCATCGCTGTTACAACCTCACTAACCACCATTGGCTACCACCAATTTCATGTCAGTGCCTAAACCGTGCATAATCGACTTTGGAAAGTTGGCCACTTGAGGGTATTAAAAAATTCGACTGCAATAGGCAAAATGGAATACTGCACTTACTCGTGCATATTAAGAAAAAGTTTAGTTTACATATGAAAATGATGAGTGGCACATTACCAATTTTGTGCATATTAAGAAAAAGTTTAGTTTACATATGAAAATGATGAGTGGCACATTACCAATTTTGTCTAGTGAATGCATTCTTAGACTTTTTTCTCTGGTTCTCAGTCAAGCACTGTGTATATGCAGTAGCTTACTTCTGCTTATCATATAAAATTCAAACCAATATATATATGCCTTTTTTGAAAACCATCATTAAAAAATCTATGAATTGATGTCAAGTATGCATTAAATGTACATCTTGATGTTTGTAATTCTGTTAAAAATATATATCATCATTTAAATATAGTGAGTATAAGTACTATGTCTTATTGAAAACTCATTTCATGACCATGACCGTTTTAAGTTTTTACGTTTCGTGGTTTTTTTTCACTTGGTATCGAGTCAAGTGTTTATAATTCAATCACACTGTCTATAGTTACAGTTATTTGTTTAAATATCAGATAAAAGAATAATTCAACTTTGCATGCCGTCTGTTGAGATGGTACAACTCAAATCTCATTATATTTTTTTCTCCAGAAAAATGACGTTTTTATTTTATTTAAATAAAACATACAATTTAAATTGTATTTAAAATGTGTCGGCATTATTCTGTATGTAATAGTGCCATAATAATAATAATAATAATAATAATAATAATGAGTAGAAATATTTTAAATTGATTTCAAACTAACTAGGTGCATTATCAGTCCTGTAGTAGATGTTGATATAACTGATGCTGACCACTCTCTCTAGATCTACTCTCCACTCTGCTGTCTGTTGTCCATCTGATATTGTACACTGATTTCCTCCTGCTGAGCGGTCAGAAAAGTGTCCATCCACTGCCTTCGCTGCTCCCCATTCTATTTCCGTACCTTGATAATTGTTCTTCTGCCAGGCCGGTTTCCCGAGAGCTAAATTGACTTATGAACAGAATAAAGGACCTATTTTTAAACTGCATAGATTTATCCTTGGGTATTGATAAGTACACATTAATCAGATTTCACCTGTGTTCCATCATTGAAGGCTGCTCTCCTGCCAGGCAGGATCTCCCTAATGCTAAATTTATTGGTGCATAATACAAAAAATGCGCAGTAAATATGATTTTTCTCATAAACCAATATTCCTTGCAAATTCTTCAAGAATATTTTTTGTCTTTGTTTGTAAAATTTGTGAATGAAAATTAAGTATGAAAAGAAGCGATAAATAAACAGCGTATTGTAAACCATATCAATATAAATTTTTGTTTTTCAAAATCTTTTCTCCATATTTGACTTTAAAATTTTAAATATTTCAATCTTAATTCTAGCTTTCTTTATTTATTTTGCTTACCAGTTACGTTTTAATCTATACTACTATATTAAAATAATAGACTCGAATTTTTGGCCTTTAATACCGATAAATCGGAAGAGTACTGTCTTTTGTTTGATATATTTTAAACATCATTGGTACTTGAAGATTACCAATTTGTTTTTATTTTTTCTCAATTAAGCTTCGCTTATTAATAATCAACGAAAATTCCTCAAAAAATTCCGGAAATCATCTGGGTTTTTTGGATTTTACAATCTTGCGCGTGCGCATTACATTCACGCTAAATCACGGTGTTCAAATCGATCTCACTTGCAGAGTTCTTTCTCTCTCATAAACGAATGTATGAGCCGTTGGTGGAGAGTGTGTTCAAATCAGAGAAGACAAAAGTAAATACTAAGTAGATATATATTTGTTATTGTATAATTTCTCTAATAAGAAATCAGTAATATATATGAACAGAATATATAGCAAATTTCCAATGAAAATTTACACATATTTGTCATAGGAGTCGGAACCGGGGGGGGGGGCTAGGGGGGCTTAGCCCCCCTTTTTTTGGAAAGATAGACATAATATAGGCATTGAAAATTGGGGCTTACCTTTTTTCGTTGGTATAGCCCCCCCACCCCCAACTTTCAAATAGCCACCCCACTTTCAATTTGCTTCTGACGCCTATATTTGTATTATCGTAATCGTTTCTGAGTTTATATCGATACAAATATGATATTGTGGCCACGTGGGTAATCATTCGCCATCTCGGAGATACATTTATTATATGTTATTTATATCTCTGGCCATCTCAACGGAGGCAAAAAGCTCATGATCGTAGGAGCAACATTAATGTAACTACCCAATTTATTTTATCCCTCCTTTCTTTTATGCTTTTTTGAGGGGAACTGAAAAGGGGGGGGGGTGTTACAACTCCAGTTAGAATCACATCTTAATGAAGTAGGCATTCTTTTTCCGCCAAAAATTACAATAATAACTACTATATAAAAATTATAGACTCGAATTTTTGGCCTTTAATACCGATAAATCGGAAGAATACTGTCTTTTGTTTTATATATTTTAAACATCATTGGTAGTTGAAGATTACCAATTTGTTTTTATTTTTTTCAATTAAGCTTCTATTTTTATTACTTTTTCTATGTACTAATTCAAGGATATTACATTAATTTTTATCAAAACAGACAGTCTTTTACAGATTATATACCTGTCTATTACTTGTGTATATATAAAGTATATGTATTAGCCGTGCTTAACTCTTTTATTGTTGAGGTCATATTTTGAACAAGTTGAGACCTGCAGTGTTAAAATTGTTACAAAATTTTTTACACCTTTACTTTAATAACTGATTGTGTAAAAATACCAGCTTAGCACATTTCTTCATTTCATTACTTTGCTTGATATGTATCAGCGGTGTGCTCAACTCTTTGCTGTTGTCATATTTTCAATGAACATCCATAATTTCTTTTATTAAATTTGTTTGGAAGGGTGAAATTTATGTAAGCTCCGGCGTGATTCGAACTCAAGACTTGATTTATAGCTAACTGGTGGTCAAACCCATTCTGCGCTACGCCGTTACGCAACAATTAAAAAAAAAAAAAGAATTATATTCACATTCATTGTTTATTTAAAAAATACCTTACAATATGAATGTGTCGATGTATCTATTTTGTAAATGTCCCATATGCACATGGATGCATTCATAACAATGTCAACCCGTGCACGCACGGGTCAAAGTCTAGTATTATCTAAAAACAACTGTATATAGCTTTTTTTATGTTATAGACATGTTAGACATTATGTATAGAATTCATAAATGTAATGCTTTAAAATATATATATGTACACCTTTATCCGTTATTGAAAGAAAAAAATAAGATATCTCTAAATCTTACCGTAAGCCTGAGCAAGTGTCAAACACGGAAGTAACTGAACAATGACTAAAATCATTGTAACATTGCTCTGCTCTGAAATTTGAATTATCTCTTAAAGGCAACACATAATATTACAACAGTGTAGTGCAATGGTACATTCAGCATTTTAATATATGTGAATTGATGTTTACAAGTTTATTTTCTTTCTTTACACAGGTACTTCTAGATGACTCAAAATTCGATCACCGTTCACGATAGCTCAGTCGGTAGAGCGCTCGCTTCGTGATTGGGAGGTCGTGAGTTCGAATCTCGGACACGACTGACCCAAGTCGATAAAAAATGGGTAGCAACTGTTCCTTCGCCATGCGCTCAGCACTTTGAAGTGAAAGTTGCGGGTCCTTCGGATGAGACCATAAAAACCGAGGCCCCGTGTCACAGCAGGCGTTGGCACGATAAAGATCCCTCACTGCTCGATCAAAATTCGATCACTTGAAGTTCCTGGCCCGGAGTGCCGAGTAAAGGTCAAAATTTGAAGCCCTTCACCGGTATATGGTGACGTTTCTATGTGAGTGAAAAATTCTCGAATGGGACGTTAAACAACATACAATCAATCAAAATTCGATCACTTAAAGTTCCTGGCCCCAGGATCATGAAAGATACTTAGATTCAAGTCAAATTTTCAATGGACTGTAAAAGATTTATTAATTATTGAATTAATCGATAAATTAGCAGGTAACAAAACTTTTGTGAGGCAATATTGAGACATGATTTAGTTTTTGTCTGCAACAGCCTCCCTTACTAATGAAGTAGGTGAAAATACCTAACACTGATCGATCTTTAAAAAAAATACTACACACAATTCCTATCTGTAAACAGGGCATAAATCATGCCCCCCGGAAATTCCAGAGGTGGGAACAGGGTTGTATGCATGAAATTCTTAAGTCCTTAAGAACACTGAGTGTACTACAACTCAAAAACTGATCAATGTTGTATTATGTATATAGTAGTTGGGTACAGCAGGTAAAATGGTCATATTGGGTCAAGGTGGAAAAAGCATTGTTATGTTTGTTTTTGTTTATCAGTGGGTTCTCTCGCCCCAAGTGCACTTGTGAATAACAATACCTTTAATATATACATAATATACGTAATACACACGTAATGCACATAATTTAATATACGTAATACACAGGGAGGACCGGGTTCGAATCTCGTATGCCGTGCCGCGTCAAACCTAAGATGTAAACAGGTAGTGACTGTTCCTTTGCCAAGCGCCCAGCACCAGAAGTGAAGGTCACGGGTCTTTCGGATTAGACCTTAAAAACGGAGGTCCCGTGTCAAAATAGGTGTTGGCACAATAAAGAACCCTCACTATTCAAAGGCCCTAAGTGCCGAGTATAGGTCTAATTCTATACAACACTCGAGAAAAGGGGCCGGGGAAGAAGAAGGAGAAAAAGATGAAACAGCGCTCATAATTCATTTGGAGAACATACTTTTTTTTACTGCTTAGCAATAATCCATTTTTGCCTTTGATAAATGATCGTTCCGTATAGAAAATATTTTTCTCCGCCTCAAGATCGTTAAAAATGTTTTAAAAAGTTATTCTGAAAGAAAACGTAACTCCATTTTATTAAAGGGATTGCAAGTGTTACTTTGCTAAATAATTAAACGTTTCTCTGTCTAGTAAAATGAACTCGCACCAATTATATAACACCAATTCCTGCTCACATTGCGTACTATTATTGGATAATAAAAGCATATATATTATCGTACGTATTAATTACATTTGATGCTTTAATAGTGGGAGCAAATATTTGTGTGGAAGATATTTAATTCAATTTTTATATGATTTTTCTGTGTTCTGTATTTCCTTAAAAAAACATACGAATACCAATACTCATACTAATTAATATAATCCTTCTTCCACCATATTATGCTCTCGTATGACTGTCTTGTATTCAGGCTTTCCAAAAGATAATGTTACCGTTATCATCTCACACTGTGGGTGTGACCGGTCGGCGGGGGATGCTCACTACTCCATGGCACCTGATCCCACCTCTGATGTTTTCGAGGTCCGTGTTTGCTCTGCTCCGAAATCTGTATTGTTTAATGGACCTTTGATCTTGAATACTGTTCGTTATCGCCATACATTTCATCTGAAATGATTGCACTTTTTGACAAATGGCTTAGCTCAAAGAATAAACATTATATACAAATTAACACAGGTTAATTCCAATAGGATAATCTTAAAACATGACCGACAGGATAAATATACATAAAATTACATCCCATACAATGACTCCAAATATCCACAGTGAACAATTATTTTAACTTTTCAGAACTGAATCTTTGACAGAAATAACAAACGTACCTCAAATATTTTTCTTTCATAAGCAATCCATCTGACAGTAAGCGAAAAAGTAAGATTTTATTAACCCTTAGACAATCTAGCCTTTTGAAAGGTATACTTCACTCCAACATCTAGAGGTTAAGACAAGATCTGCAATCTAGACAAGGTCTGAATGGGATTCAAATATTATTTACATGTAGCTTTATAAAACAGATGTTTAGTAAATATGCAGGAAGAAATTTATTTTATTCCTCTATCTCCTGACCAATCCTGTTTAGCTCTCAGTGCTTAGGTACTGGAATCAATGGATTTTGAGTACAGTGTGTTTAATTTTTTTTTTCCGTAAAAATGTTAAAAATGATTTATCTTGTTTGTTTATCCATTCTTCGTTAAATTAATTATATATCACTTTATATCAGTGCCCCACCTAGATAAATAAAATTGAATTTTATTAACCCGCATTTGAAAAAAATGTATCCTGCCCACATAAGGTTAAGGCGCAAATGAGTGCGTATATTGTATTCATGAAACCTTACACCTTACAGTTATTCGATGATATATTTCATTATAAATAATTTATGAAAACACCCGACTGTCTAAGCCAGTAGCTGTTTAATACTCCAGGTCATACATCCATTGTTATATCACAGGACTTCCTTTATTATATGACGGTTAATTATGATTTTTTCAAGTATTGTAAAAAAAAAAATATGCTTCGTTGCAGGTAAATAAAACAAACATTATTGACTTTTTGTTATACAGATAAATTTGTCGTGTCATAGTGCACTAAAATGAGCTTGGAGTATGTCATAGTATTATTTGTATACGATATATTTCATAACAACTTCAATTTACCGTCACATTGGTCTAATGGAGAGAATTTACCACTCGGTATCGTAAGTTTTATTAACAAGAAGCTATTACACATTTTCGAAAGAAAGATTCAGTTAGAACAGAATTTCTTTTATGGGTCCACAAAAACTCTTATTCGTCACCTGCGCCAGACTTACGCATGTTACAGTACTAGTGTACACTTTAAAGCAATATGAGCTGCATTTTTGAGAATTTAATTTCTCTGTTAAAATGTGTTTTCATAAATTTTTATGTAATTTGAACCTTTTTGATCAATTTGACATAAATAAAGTATGAAATTGTTTCAGAAGAAAGATTTCTGTACAATCGAATATATGGTATTATATAAGGAATCAATATTTTACAGGACGACAATTATGTAATTCTGCTTCAACCAAAGATTAAAAATAGTTCTTCCATCGCAAATATGAACAAGAGAAGTTTAAAAACGTACTTTTTTCCTGTAATTGAAGTAGTTTATTACAATTTTGCAACAAAAATTTCCGACATCAAAGTTTCAGCTCATATTGCTTTAAATAGTATATTTTTTGTAATCGTATTAAACATGCTGAATATCAATCAAGCATTATGAAAAGAAGCATTTTTAAAATATTTCATTATATAACAGTGGCATTATATTTTGACTTCAAATTAGACACACGGATTTACAAAAGTAATTTAAAATTTAAACTTTATGACACTCTCCTCAAAGTTTCAGTGACGCACTTTAATATTCTATGGGAAACATTATCATGCCCGCGAATCAGCAAAATAAACACGGTGTGCTTTCTCCACAGTAGAATTTCCTTAACCATAAGCAGGAGATCAAAGAAAATGTCGGCATGAAAAGATAGCGATAAAAATAGAGCAGAGGTTTTAGAGCTTGTTTAATTCAGCTCCCTCATGCTTTTCGCAAAACAAACATCATCACTCCAAATTGGAAAGACATCAAATAAGTGAATATTAAGAATTTAATTTTTTCATCAACAAGCAATAAATAAGTCTCAGTTTGCCGAGTACATATTATTATTATTATTAAATAGAGGTACAGAATAACAATTATGTCTCAAGGTTAAACATTTCACAAAGAAACTCACAGATATTAAAAGCAATAAATATTGAAAATTAAGTTTTATTCGCAGTTTAACATGTGCGATACCTTATATATATATATATTGTATTAATGGAACTACGTTATGAAATAAAGCAGAAACTTAAAAATATGAATTATATATCACAGATCAGCCAGATCGTAACAAAAATAGTATACAATATCATTTAGTAAAGAAAAAAGACATTCAGGCATCATTTTTAGTTTTAGAAAAAATTCCAAAAAGCATATTATCAATGTTTAAGCACTTACAAATTATGTAATGTATTCTTCATGAATTTTTCATTGGTCACTGAATTTCAAATTTTGTTTCTGAGATATGACAACAAATCTTAATCTCTAGATTAGAATGTGGCTTTAAAAAAAATTGCCACCAATCCCAAAGCAAACCCATTGCATCGCAGTATTTTCATTTTTAGTAAAGAACAGCTAGATAACAGGTTTTATTTCAAAATCAGTGACCCTATATATTTCTGTAAAAGATTAGCGACATTTTGCATAATTTCTTTAAACTAATTTGAATAGAATAACTTTAACCTACATCGCATACTTTAATGCTTTTATATGTAGCCAGATGCAGTTTCAAGTACAATTATTTTGTTGTTTCTGCATTCAGCTTCAAATATATAAATGATTACTGGATTAAAGATTTCTTTTATGAAAAAAGTCTGTATATAATTCTCTTATAGGCAGTTAAATAATATTAATAATACTTAGTAAATTCCTATAGTTTAATATGATGGAAACATTTTCTTTTTCATAAAGATAATGATTAATTAATTAACACAGCTAACAGAAGTTTATATAATTGTAATAATTTTAGGTAAGATATTTTTCTTTAATTATTTCAGAAGGTTTCTCTCCACAATAAAGTGTGCACATTCCTAGGAGAACGCCTTCACAGGTTGGTGTAAGTATTTTCCTCAGTGGAGTCTTCTTGTGACCGGATGTATTCATACACAGCATCGTGAATCAATATGTACTCCTCCTACATCAAAAATTAAATAAAAGGAAGTTTATAACTTACCTTACAACGCACAAAGAAGACACGCATAAGAAATAAGAAATACACTGATTTAATGTATGTATATATTGTATTTACGAGAGAAGTTAATATTGATGAACACGGTTCTGGTCGTCCTTTCTTACATACTAAATAAGGAATTATTATCTAAATGGAAAGTGGTATTCAAAAAAGCAATTATCAATTTACTAGAATACATGTATATATGAGGGTTTTTGATAATAAAATTACCATTGTGGGGCACAGTTCTGGACGTCTTATCTGTAACTGACGGACAGCAGAGAAGATGTCCACCTCTCCGTCCATAGACAACTGTTGTAGTGTGTTATATACAGCACAGAATACACCACAAAGCACTGCTCCGTCACTGATAATAAAAATGTTAATATCCATAGACAACTGTTGTAGTGTGTTATATACAGCACAAAATACACCACAAAGCACTGCTCCGTCACTGATAATAAAAATCATGAGAAAAAAATCAAATAAATTTGACTATTATTGTAGGCTTAATACTAAGAAAATCTAACAAATTTTTTTTTACCTGTCTTTTGCAGTTATGAACATTATGAACGCACACCATACATTTGGATCAACATAAAATAAAAAGGGGATCATGAAGACTCTTTTAAAGGTTAAACTTTTTATAAGGTCTCAATATATTATTAAAATGAATTATGTTTTAAGACACTGTACCATGGAATTGGATTTAAAATTTAAATCTCTATAGCAATTTTGACTAGTGTCTTTACCACGTTTCATAAGGATAAGTTATATTAATACATGTTATATGATGTTTTCCTAACCTAAGATGCTACTTTTTAAACAATAAATTATTTATATCAGGAACACTACAGGGTTTTCAACTGACCATAAGAACTTATTATAGAATTAAAGAAACTTGGTGACATTACGCTTTGATACTCATAGACACGAGAACAACATACACAAGTCACTTCTTTGCCGAACTGATGAGTCGAGAATCTGAGGGTCCAATAATTTTTTTTTTTTTGTTAATAATTTCTTTGATCTAAAAATACCTGCTGACTACTGTAATGGGGACATCTGTTTTACTCTGTAAAGCAAATACAACCAAACGTAACATCTCCGCTGCAACCTGAGAATGGTCTTTATTTTTCAAGCTTCCCTTTGGCTCTATAATCGACATTGAATGTCTTTGACTGTTTTCCTGAAAATAAAAGAATTTTAAGGCAAAGAAATCTTTATGTAGGACAATTGATATATTTATCATTTCAAAAACAAACATAAACAAACTTTTATGCATTATCTGTTAGTTAGAGAATAAATGCATCTGTGTAATAGGCAATTGAATCTAAATAAAACATTTAAACTAACACTTTTTTGAGGAAGCTTTATCTGTGCAGAAAAAAATGTCATTCGTTTGCAATGTATTTATCACAAGCAGATTGATTAAAAGAAGTGACTTGAATAGGTATGTCTCACGATTTGTAAATCAGATCTGACCCATATTTAGATATTTTAGTAGAAAAAGACGTTAATGGTAATCTAACAACCAAGCTTTATGATAAACGTGATGACTTAAAATTTTCAATCGTCAACTTCCCTTACTTATGCAGCAATATACCTTCATCACCTGCATATGGGGTTTATATCTCTCAGTTGATTCAATACGCAAGAGCATGCTCTACGTATGAACAATTTTTAAAACGGGGTAAATTTTTGACAAACAAGTTGATGAAACAAGAATATCAGCAGTCTCATTTAAAGTCGTCATTTCGTAAGTTCTATAGTCGATAAAATGACCTTGTCAGCAAATACAATTTATAATTAAGTCATGCTGCCTGACGTTTCTCATACTAATTGTTCGCCATTATTTACACACTGAATTGTCGACGGATATTTCCGCTATTATCCGATCATTACAAGGAGTACACGCGGGTGTGACCGGTCGGCAGGGGATGCTCACTCCTCCGATCCCACCTCTGATGTTTTAGAGGTCTGTGTTTGCTCTGCTCTAAACTTTGTAATGTTTAATGGACTTTTGAGCTTGAATACTGTTTGTTATCTCCATATATTGCATCTGAGATGTCTGTACACACAGAAATCTTAATGTCTTAATACTTTTTTTAAACATGGAGCAGAATATGACATAAAATTATTATTTTCCTTTGATTACTGATAAATTTTATACGGTTAACCAACCTTTAAATCAAAATGATTTCTTGCTTATAAATTAATTCTAATATATATATTGCTCTAACGAATCAATACTAAACAAAACCTCTGAGCTTTGAATGAATTACCCGTGATCTGCCTTTTCTAGCCAGCCAAGGTAGAATGTTTGAGTATTTTTACTCAAAAAAAAATTCTTTACACATCGATGAAATAAGAAATAAGTTGACGTTTGAAATCCCAATATAAATAAAATCAGGTCATCTATTTATCAATTGCAGTAAACTGTTACATGCTATTTCTCCTATAAGACAGCAATGACATTGGAGTATCCATTTTCAGTGGAGACATAAACAATGTAAAACTAATCGATTTTAAAAAGTATCTCAATTCTATTTCCAGGGCAAAATATACTTACCCCATTCTGATAAATGGTGAATGTGGTACATTTCATTTCGGAGACCTGCTCATGCTCGCAGATAATGGTGAATGGAGGTACGGATTTTGAATTATTGGCAGATGGCATCCACTTACTTGTCTGAATTACAAAAAATCAAATAAATATCTTTATTTTTTACTGGAATTTTTGGGGGTTAAAGAATCAAATAAAAGTACAATTAAAATACTTGATATCTACTGACTGATTCAACATCTCTCACAGGATCCATACAAATCACTACATTTGATTCGTGATCAGTGAGCAGGCGCAGGAAATCCACAGCGTCTTCTGGCGGTGGATAGTGTGTTATTATGAAGGCTCCGACGTTGAGGTAAGACTTAAATAAAGAATTATATGTGTATTTCAACGAATTTTGGATAATATCAGAGTCAAATGATTTTTGTATTTACCCTATTAATTTGTCTGCAAAACCTACTTGGTTCTGATTTCTTTCTTATAAGCGTTTTGTATAATTTGATTTTTTGAATGAATATAATTCCTCTTTTCAGATTCCATTGTATTTAATAAATACAAACCCCAGATTCTCTAGTTTTGAATTCAAAAAAATTCAAAAACAATTATAAAACATCTCTTAACAGTTACCTATCAAAACCTTTTTTCGTACGTACAGGAATAGAAACGGCATTGATGTAATTTCCACGCTTTGTTACACTTGGAGACAGGAACATACTGTACTTGTCAACTAGAAAAGTCTATCTCATTTTAGAGCCAGAATGTGCACAAAATACGACGATCTGTAATAATATTTTTAAAAACTTTGTCTCCAGTAAAATAGCTTTGAAAAATCAGCATTATAAACTTTCAGAAATTTTAAGTAGGTAGATGAACAAACTGAAGCTGAATTAAAAAAAGAGGGAAGACTTTTTAATATTTTTGACACAAGTAATGTAACAGACTTAATATTTCAATAAAACAGAAGACGAAAGAGTGCCCTTTCCTTAGAAAAGTAAAATATTTATCATTATTGAATTAACATTCATCAATGATTTAACAGATGTAGAATGGCTTACGTGGAAGAACCGATTTGTTATCCCCGCTCTCCACAGCAAGCTTATAATCCTCTTCTGTGTAGGACGGCCGTACTCTTACAAGAGTCTAAATGGTGAAATCTTATTTCTCTTAATTTTGTTTAAATCAGATGAATATATGGATACTTTTATCTTCATAATTTATCTGATTTGAAAACATGCGCATGTGAGTTAAGGCTAGATTTAGGCGTTTCTATGCAAATGAGTTAATAAAAACGCATAAATTGTATATTTATTATTCAGAGAAAGTTTTGAGCTATTTTCTTATGCATACTTAGTACCCACGATATGTTATAGCCAGTACACATTATGACGTCACTGATCTTACCTACTGGAGGTAACAAAACACATCAACAAAACAGCTTCGACGCAAGGGATTACCCTATTTATTTTTACATAAAAATTGTATAATGCGAAGAAGAATATTCTATATATTAATAAAACTGCTGCACAAATCCTAGGTAATTTCTCATTTAATCGGAATTTGAGGAAACTTAAGCGGACGGTACATTTTTTCCCTTATTCAACTTAAAACTTTACAAATAGAAATTACACAACTGAGCTGTTGATATTTGTGCAGCAATACCAGCAAACTTTGGAATACTTTGCTTCTAAATATACCTTGTTTTGGTTAAATAAAATAGAGCATGCCCTTGCGCCGAAGTATTTTTGTTGATATCCATTATAATCTTGTGTAGTAAAGAACAATGACGTCAAAATATGAAAATTTGTATGTCGTGGGTACCAAGTATGTATTAGGCAGTAAGTTTTAATAGATTATTTGCATATAAATGCCTATACCTAGCCTTAACTCACCTGCGTGTAAAAACATTATTTTGTTGCAAAAATAAAAGTAAGGAAAGTTCCACATACGATAATCACATTTTTCAGCACTTTCTATTTCTATGTCAATAAGATGATTTACCTACAAAACATCTTTCAGTCGAAATTTTTTTGGGGATTGCTAAATTGTTATCTTGACAATGAAAACGTAATTAACATATATTATTTTAATTATTTGGTTATATGATTAAGTAATACTTGCTGAAGTCTTAATGTGATGCAGTGATTTCATTGATACAAATATAAATGAAAACAAAAAGTATCGATTTGAAAGTTTCCATATCTTTATTTGGTCTTTTGTACACAATAATCAAACATTGTGTTTATCTGGAAGATCAATGCAGTTGAACATATCTTTCCACGAGAACCATTTAAACAAATCAGTGAGCTAGGATTTATTCAGTCATTTAAAAAAATATGATTTATCTTGATATTAATAATTGTCTTATCAATTTCTCAATATCAAATATTACCTGAAATTCTTTTGTTAATTGACTCTTATTGGATTGTTTATCTCGCGTCATTAACTCTGCTTTCCTTAAGAATTCAGCTTTGGATAGTACACATGTTGGAGCTTTGAACATGGTATCAAGTGCCAGAAATATAGTCATATACTGCTCCTGAAATTTTAAAGAACCAAACCATATTATACAATGATTGTTAAATTTCAGGATTTTTAAAATGTTTTTAAACGTTTTTCATGAATGGTTCGAGCTTTAAGTCTTTGTTAATGTGGTATTTTTCTTCAAATATATTTTGTTACATGTAGATTAGTTGATCTAGAGAAGGGCAACTTTTGAAATCAAAATGCTTGCAAAAATATTTTTTTTTTTATACAGAGAAGATAATGCAAAATTTATATTTGATGACAAAAAAAAATTATATTTTAATTAACTATGCAATGTATATTATAACGCTCCAATTCAATCAACTAATGATAAACTCACATATGTCTGAACCATATTCATTCTGTTTTCTCTCATTTTCTTCACGTATTCGGCAATGTTGATTTTCTTGTTTGTTTTGCCCGCCTTATATAAAGCGTCTATAGCGATATATGTACCTGTAGGCCCTATCCCTGCACTAGGATTATCAGAGAATAAAAACAAGTTTTTGGTAATAATATGTAAATTAGAAAACATATTAGAGTACATGTACGTCAATCTGCACTTATTACTTGAAAAATAAAAGAAATAAATTTCAAAATAGAAAAAGAAGACACTTTCTTAGAACCTTGTATATTGTGTATATTTAAAAAAAATGCATTTCAACAAATTATGAAGAAGAAATTTATAAATGTTTAGCATGAAACCTATAATATTTTGGAAGAGTATATGATTGAATGTGCTCTTTGAATAACCTGCAGTGTACTAAAATTGGACCACTATTTTGTTGATCAATTGTCCTTGTCACGTGATCATGGAAAAGTACAAGACAGAGCGGTTCCGGTATGCCATGGTCCGGCCAGGCGGTATAGTGGTACTGTGTTACAATTCGAGATGTCTGTTAATAAAAATTGGAGATATCTTAGTTCCATAACAAGTGCAAGTTGGAGACCGTATTTTTCCTCAAAATGGAGTTCCTTTATTTTTTTCTCTAATTTTAAAGTGATACAATGCTGTAAGGAGCTGGAATTTCAAAACATTTTTACTAAGTACCGGTTTTGAGACAACCGTTTAGCCATATCACACGAAAATTACTGTGAAACTTCAAATGAAAAATCAAAACTTACCGTGATGACGTAATCATTTTGCTAATATAATCATGGTATTGGCTCTATCTTTTTGATTTTCAAAGAAAGTTTGTTTGTATCTTGTGTACATAATAATGATTATTGAAAATGTATTTTTTTACTCACCCCTTTGTTAGTTACACTAAATTTTCTGATTTTATAATTTGCATAGCTTTCCTCTTCGTCCAAGCTGAGGGAGATCACACCAAATGTACTAGTTTGATGTAAATCTGGCCAGTATCTGACACATTTTGACTGTAAAGTTAACATAAAGTTGTCAAAGATTGGGTATTTTTTAGTCACTGCTTCTATTTGAAGTGAAAAAAATGACTTTTGATTTGGGGTTTTACTGCTTTTATACAGCCGAATGTTACATTTTTGTACTTTTATATCTTGTGGCAAATACATATCCTACAATTCACCTTCATAGAACAGTACAGTGTTTTTAGAAAGTTTAATTCTAAAAGTGCGTAGTTAGTTATTCATTTTTACGTCGTGGGTCTTGAATCCCACTGTGGGACGCTGACAAAGGTTCTTCGGATAGGACCGCAGAAATCGAGGGGCAATGTAGCACTACATTATGGCACGAAACTAATTTCTTACTACCTTTTGCAATAAGTGTTGAACGTACGTAAAAGTGTATAGACTTTCATGCCATTGGTAGCATCCCAGCATGAGGGAAATATTTTCAAACGAATGTTTCTAGGCAACCAATCTCTCTACAGTAATGACAATTTTTTTGGACATTTGAGTTATCAGATTCCCCTCAATGTTTCACTCTCAGTACTTTCGAAAATTAAACTTAGGTTACCTGTTTTCCTTCTTTGAGGTTTGTGAGTGTAACTATTTGGTGGGCATTCTCTTGCCAAATCATGGACCAGAAATCTGTCACCGTATTCTTACGTGGTCCTGTCACAGAGAGACAAATCTATTAGGTAACTTTTTACTAACTGACTGTTAACACTATAGTGTGTTTAGTAAAAGAGAATAAATTTACAATGAATAGAAAGAAACACTGATACCTTGTGTGGCAATATATTCATTCGAATTACTGATGCCCTGAAAATAAAAAGGAAAACTTTTTTCATGATAAATACACTATACAAACGTATGGTATAAAAGATCCATTGCTAAATAGTATAATAATTATGGTCAAACGATAAATTACTCAGATATGTGTTTTGTATATCTTCGTAACGTTTAAAAATAATGTAAATTTATGATAACCTTATGATTTCTGAACTGGTTTCTAATTGTCTTTAAACAATCAAAATGTTATTTTTTTTTTTTGTATTGGTAATTTATTTCCAAAAGGATTATATTAGAAAACAACCACCTGGTATCTTGCACAAATGTCTGGTCAGGTGCCTCAATTTTTTGTGAGTAAACATGTTAAAGTAGCAATACTTCGATTATAAAATCTTAGAAAAAATTATATATTTTTTAAGAACGTCTATCCTTAAACACATTCACAGCCCTTTTGAAGTCACGTTCCGTATTGCTTCACACTTTAAGCATTTTGTAAAGACAGATACACTTAAAAAAATTCTGTTAAGTAATTAAGAGGAGAAAACAAATAACTTTTATTGTTGTTTCCCTTCCCTACCAAAATGGATAGCAATACCAAACATACATCACATTTATAAAGGCTTCTGTTTACAACTACTTACGTCAATAAAATTAGCGTTGATATAGTCTGATTGGCTGTTCAACAATTTGATTCTGGAATGGTCGTCTGAAAGTATTTATTTTTCCATTTTTTGTATTCCACAAAAGCATTATAATTGCCCTCAATACTCTCTCCCAAGAACTGGTATATTTTTAAAATAACTGTTTTTCCTTTATTTACTATTTTGCTCACTTTTCGCTTAAGATTGTTTTGACGCAAAACTTTCTTGACAGATGCATGTTATATCAAGAAAGAAAATTATACTTTAAACTGATAATAATGCAGATTTGCAATAAAAATCATTTCAGTTACAATGTAAATTTGCAAAATAAATGTGAGCAACGATAATTTAATATTTTTTTTTTGTATTATAAACACTTCTCAAGCAGGACTTACATGGCAACGTGTTCTTATATCTGTTCTTAAGTATGTTTTCTGGTTGTTTTCCAGCGTTACAAGGGTATTTTTCACCGTATGGCATTGTCTATCGTAGAAATCGGAACAATTCAACAATTTAACATATAGCACATTTCTAAAAACTTCAATTGCTTTTGATTTTAAAAAAAGTTACCGCATACTCCCTTTTAAAGCCATCATCTTCATTTTTCCGTTTTTCCTTTATAACCTTCTCCAAGTTTTCTATATCAATATCTGGAATCTTTTCTTCATTCATAGAGAGATCTCCGTATGGGTTTTCTTTATGCATATTTTCATCATTGTCGATCTCATCTTCCCGCTCATTCGTTTCTTTGTATAGTTCATAACTCTGATTGTCTTTTCTATGTGTATGTCGAGATCCACTTTTCTTTGAGAATTCTTCATCTTCATCCATGTTATAAAAAATATTCGTGAAAGTCGTTTTTTCTGCTCTTGAAGCACTTTCTAATGAGAAAAAAGATATGATATTGTTGGGGTTTTTTTAACTAAATTTAAGTGATACTATAGAAAATTCGTAATTAACTTTGACTCTAGGAACTGACAGGCAATGTACACGTCCAATTTCAAGACAGTTTATCTCTACTGATAATAAATTTTTATAACAATTTAAGCCTTAAATATGTTTGCTTCTCTCCAAAAAAAAAATTGTTTTATTCACAATATATAAAATATATAATTATATCTCTTAACCTGCGCTTCGTATCTTTTTTTTCTCGTTATTTCTTTTCGAATCTCGCGATCTGCAAACAGAAACACAATCCATAAACATTTAAATTTGATGATTTTTCTTCCAACGGTGTTGTTTTCTTACTAACATTTTAATAACTAACAAATCTACTATTATCTACTGTGAATGCTTATTTGAAAAAACGACGATTTTTTTTCTAATTCTTATAACGAAAATAATTCTTTTTGGATCTTAGTTCTATATTTCCACTCAGTTTTTTTTTTATCACGGGCTGACAATTGTATGACGAGAAATCGATGTAAAATTATTTTTAGCAATAGCAATGGCTTTTGGAAGGAAAAAAGAAACGCATGGTAAACTTTTGAAGAGAATTAATGCTGATCTTTCAACTCGTTCCTACGGTATGTACATTGTATACAAATCGAAATTTCGACTTATAATTGGTCATGTTTGCTGTATACTTTGGAAAAAATAGCATAAACTCAACAGGAGATAGTACATGTAAAAATTATTATTACTCAAATGGTTTCAGGTGAAAGAATAAAAATTGTTTGAAGATTATTTAGTTTTCGCTTTGTTTTGTTTATCTCAAAAGAAAAAAAAAACATAAATTTTAATAAAATTTTAATTAAGAATTTTTACGGAAAAAAATGCTTTTTTTCTGTATGACACTTGCTTTTGTCAAAGTTTGACCTACCGTCTTACTAAGATGGCTGCAAATATGATCAGAAAGAAGACAACAGCGGTAATTACTCCAGCAATTACAGGAATCGACGATGCTGTCTAAAATGATAAACATTTATACTAATAAATTTTAATTATTTATTCTTCAATTGATAATTATCCATTAATTTATTAAAGTATATGTCAAAGCCAACCTCAGAAGATTTCGAACACGATCTGGACTCCGGACTCATTTCAGTACACACTACAAAAAGATTCATTTTGTTTATAAATGTATCTTATGAAAGTTATCATAATGTGAATATAATTTTACAGAATATTATTAAGGAAAGATGAGGCCAAAGGGTCAAAGCTCCCCTTCCCTCCCCCGCGTCACCTGTCTTTTTTTTTTAGACAAATGTTTTTTTTTCTTTTAATTTGATATGTAACCTAATATCATGAAACTGATCATAGTGGTCGTTCCTTTGTCTCAACTTTAGAAGCTTTAAGTGTGAAATTGGGGCTTGGGTCTTCTTGAGCAGGTTTTTTTTTTACAGAATTCATCCCATATATTAACCTCGACCTTGCTCCAGTTAAATAATTTAGTATGTTTGCATATCAAAAAAGATGAAATGTAGCCCTGCTACTCTCCATTTTTTTAGTTCCCAATACCAATAAAATCATATTCCTAGATCATGGTAAGGTACATTTGTTAATAAATATGATTTATTTATAATGGAATAAGTATTTGTTCATTGCTATTTTAGAAGAGGCTTTTCAAACTTTTTTATATGTATTTTTACTTATATATTTCATAACAGAATATTTCATCCAATTTTTGTGGTTTCAACTTATATTCGGTCATTGTTTAAATAAATGTTTTTAAAAATCTAGACTTTGCATCAATGCTTAACAATGTGATATATTTTGTGACCATATTCTTCTTGAAAAGAACATTTTCAGATTCCAGAATTAACCTTTAAGAGAATCTTATGTACATGTTCTACACAGTAGCCATGGTTTGAACAAATTTGAGTCTGCAAAATCTCAGTATAAGATGCCTGTATGTAAATATCACAAATGTTGGACATACTGTTCTTTTGACATTTTCTTCCTATATACTCCCATAAAAATATTTAACCCCGTATTTGTCTCTTGCCCCACCAGGGACAATAATGTAACAAACTTGAAGTTGCACTTGATGGGGATTTTTGTGTACCCTTGTGCTTGTAACCGAATCCGTACCAAGGGACTTTGATATTGAACGAACTCCAACTTTAACTATAGTTCAAAACTTCTCAAGAAGTTTTTTAAATGAACCAATAAAGTTTCTTCTTTTTAAAATCATTTACTCCTAGAATGATGTATGGTCCTTCAACTGTAGACATCTTCACCAAAGTATACTCTGTTTTACCTTTAGTTACAACTGGCTGCATCAGGAGAAGTCAAGGATATAAACTTTTTACATACAGACAGGACAGACCAAGGACAAATTTTAACGAGAAAAGCTGTCTTGCAACTTTGGTTAAACAATTGACATTTAGATTGAAATCAAATCGATTGAAAAATAGAAGCAATCACAATAATCTCTAATTATATTCATTTGAAACTATTAAATGACATAATTGATGTATTTTAATACATAATTACTGTATTAAAAGCAACAGAAAATATATGAAATACTAGTTATGTTAACCCCCCCCCCCCACAAGGACAGACAATATGTTATTTGTTGATGTCTTTTTTTCTGAAAAATGGTTGTATTTTTAACAAGTCACAAAATACCTTTGTTTTACCTTTTAGTGTTATAAATAGAAATCATTGTAAGTTGATGTTTTCTGAAGAGATGAATCATACCGTTGATACAAAGCGATCCATCGTATCCAATCGAACACCCTTCTAAACATTTACCATTAACATTGTAACATTGTGTAATATTGTAGCAGTGGCCGCATATTTGACTGCAATTATCACCGTACTTTCCGATGTCACATTCTTTAAATCACAAAAAAAAGATTCATTCATTTTTTCATTAATACTTGTCAATTACAAATAAAAATGAGAAAAAGGCACAAAGAGGGGTAATTTTCTTAAAATTGATTTGTACTTTGCTTTTAATATTCGACAGCTTAAATTCCGTTTGTTTCTAAGGGATAAAATTATATCTGTTAAAGAACTTGGAAAAACTTGTGGCACATGCATGCAACCTGCATATTGAATACTTGTAAATCATGAAAATGAAAAAAAAAATGTAGATATATTTATGCCCCCGGATCGAAAGATCCCGGGGGTATATTGTTTTTGTCCTGTCTGTCTGTTTGTCTGTTTATCTGTTTGTCTGTTTATCTGTTCGTCTGTCTGTCTGTTGTCAACTTTAACCTTGCCCATAACTTTTGATTGGTTGGAGCTATGACTTTCCTATTTCACATGTGTATTTCTTGTGACAAGACCTTTCTTTGGGTACCATCATATTTGACCTTTTGACCTTGACCTTGGAGTTTGACCCACTTTTGCAAAATTTTATGAGACATTTACCTTGGCCATAACTTCTGAACAATTGGTGCTTGGGGTTTCCATCTCCACATGTGTATTCTTTGTGACAAGGCCTTCCTTTGGATTCCAACAACTTTGACCTTTTGACCTTGACCTTGGAGTTTGACCTACTTTTGAAAAAACTTTAATCTTGGCCATAACTTTTATATGGTTGATGCCAGGGTTTTCATACTTCACATATGTAATCCTTGTGACATCACCTTCCTTTGGATACCAACCACTTTGACCCTTTGACCTTGACATAGGAGTTTGACCTACTTTTGAAAAACTTTAACCTTGGCCATAATTATTGAATGGTTGGTGCTAGGGCTTTCATACTTCACATACGTAGTCCTTGTGAGAAGACCTTCCTTTGGATACCAACCACTTTGACCCTTTGACATTGAAATAGGAGTTTGACCTACTTTCGAAAAACTTTAACCTTGGCCATAACGGGTTGGTGCTTGGGCTTTCATACTTTACATATGTAATCCTTGTGACAAGACCTTTGGATACCAACAACTTTGACCTTGACCTTGATGTTTTACTTACTTTCAAAAAACTTTAACTTCGCCATAACTTTTGAACAGTTGCAGCTAGGGCTTTCAAATTTAACAATTTTTTATCTTTTGGCCTGGATTTTGATTTGCATTTGAGAAACTTTAACCTTCACCATAAGTTGCCATACGGGGACATCAGTGTTTCACAAACACATTTTGTTTTCACTCAGACTTCGTTAGAAACCTTTTTAAATCTACATATCATTTAGGTTATGTACTTCAAAGATATTTAAGTAATTTTGATTCAACAGAAATCATCTAACTCTAAATAAACTTTAATAATTCGTATCTTTAAACAATAGGCCCAAGGAACTTACGGGTCATCTTAAAATATAGCTTGTAAAAGATAATGGAATGACAATTTATAAAAAAAATAATAAACTGATAGATGAAGATATGTTGATAAAACCAAAAGAAATAGTATCATTGTCGATAAGCAAAATAGTATAGTAATAAGCAATCACCCACAAAGTATTTACTTCCTTCACTTGAAAATTAACGAACTTGTGCTTTAAAATATATATCCCTCAACTACCTGGGGTTAAAGGGGTGTATATATTTGCTTTTTACATTTTCACAATTTAAAAATCAGTGCAACTTCTGCAAATATTTGCAAAGTATGTGCTTGGAAAAAAGAAATCTTGTGTCTTCTGAACAAAATATCAAGCCTTTAGTATAAGGCATGATAATACCAAAGCGACATAAATTAAAAATACGATTGAAAGTTTGAAATACAAATGTGAACGAAATGAAATAAATCAAAACAAAACAAATTAAAAAGGTATGTGTGTCTCATTCTGCTTCTACAGTCACTGCCATATTTTGAACAAAGGAAAAATGTATTACTGCTATCAGATTTGCATAACCTGCCAGAAGAAACTATTTAGAGCCACTGAATGTTCAACTCAGCGCTTGAGAGGTTTTTCTTCTTTCTACAAGTGTTAGAGCAAAGTACACAAATTCTAAATAAACACGAATATTGATCCAAAGGTAACGTACCAGCTGCTATAAAATCTTTACAAACCGAGTTGTCAAGAATTTTCTTTGTTCATTCCTCTATTTTTTTTTACTGTTGCCTTAAATTTTCATTCAGATACAGGTATATGCAATGATTTTTTATATATTAAAATAAACACAATCTTAAGTCACGTTTATTGCCACAGTGCAATAACGATACCGACGTCGTTATTTTCGGCACTCGTTTTCAGGTAATCTATTATCATAAATCATTTAAAAATTTCTCACTAATTTTTTATTTTATGTGCACTCCCAACTTGTGTCAGAATGCCCAGTTTTGATCCATTTAAAAAAAAAAAACTTTCCAAAGTGTATTTGCGTATCCATTCCGTTGTGCGTACATGTACATTTACCGGTAGATCTAGCGTGGCGGTCGATTCAAGAGGAAGTGTCATGGAAAATACTTTCCTCTTCTAAGCATCTGTCAGTCTTTTGACTTCTATTTACAATGGTATTTTAGGCATCTTTTGTACCTTTGGCATATTAATTATTTTCTTTATTAGTTGTCAATGGACGTCACGTCAAATCCGGTGTTAAATCAAGATATTAACCTTTGCAACTGTAGGAAAACTGGTTTTTGTTTACAACCAAATTGCTTACCTTTTCATCTTTACATCTTTAAACTTGATTGTTAAGAGTTTTTACCTCATTATTTTGGTGCTATTTCAACATATTTAACTTTAAACACAACGCGAAGTCAAACACATGTTGCCAGTTCTCCATTTGTAAACAATCTATGTAACTTCCTGTACTGTGTATTCACATACCTTTGTAAAGTCCGCTCTGATTGGCTAATCGGCGTTATGTGAATCCAATAGTTCAATTTGATATAAACTTATCGATTCATTGATTTTCTATTGTTCAATAAAGTATAAAAGGACAGTCTTGTCCTTTTCTTTTTGGAGTTGTCCGGCAGAACACTCCGTACAGGTACTGTTTCAGCACCTCACTCTTTTTCTGTTACTTTCACTTTTACAGTGCATTTTTGATAACTGAGTCACTGACTCATTCGGAATTTTTTTTCCTTAAAAGTTTATTTTTTGAAATAAATTAAATTTCTTATTTGAAATAAATATTTTTGAATTATATTTCTTCTAAAAATTATTTAGATATTTTTGAACATTTTTGTGATTTTAGGAGTGCCGAGCAATTATTTATCACAATTTATATCTGGAAAATATTTACATTTTCCAATTTATTTTGGTGCTTTTTGATAAAGAATTCATATTTTGAGAATATTTCTATATAAATATTTCATATTATACAATTTTCCTTTCTGAGAGTTTCTTTTCTCAACTTTGTGTATATTATTCATATTTTCCCCTCATTTTTGTTATTGCATCTTGTTATCATTTTTGTTATCATCTTTACCCATCAAAATCATTTTTCTTATATAAACTACTGAAATTTAAACCTGACTTATGTTGTTCTTCTCTGTCATAAGCACATCTAGTGATACGATTGTGGTATGTAAGAGACTCATTGCTCCTGCGCAAAGCTAAGGTATAATCTAGCACGGCCATACATTTAATAGATTATTTATCTTGGCTTGCGGGGGCATGAAACCCTCTTCCTTACTACACAACATTCACTTCGGAGGGAGAAGTAAATGGACGATTTATCAACTTCTAAAGGCACTTACTGCTGAATCTGACGATTCATAGGATATACACAAAATAAATTTAAAAAAAAAAACATCTGGACGAAGATAAAAAAGAAACAAGATATGTTTGAAACACTGATGCCCCCGTATGGCAGCTTATGACGAAGGTTAAAGTTTCTTAATTGAGATGAAAACTCCAGGTCAAGAGATAAAAAATGTTGGTAGCCAAAGAAAGGTCTTTTCTTGAGAAATATACCTGTGAAATTTGAAAGCCCTAGCTCCAAATGTTCAAAAGTTATAGCGAAGGTTTAACTTACTTTTAAAAGTAAGTGAAACGTCAAGGTCAAAGTCAAATGAGGCCCCCAAGGAAACGTCTTGTCACAAGTGATACACATGTTCGTGAAATAAGAAAGCCCTAGAACCAAACGTTCACACGTTATGGCGAAGGTTAAAGTTTTTTTTTTAAAGTAGGTGAAACTCCAAGGTCAAGGTCAATGCCAAATTTGTTGGTATCCAAAGGAAAGAATGCACTTGTGAAGTATGAAAGCCATAGCACCAAATGTTTAAAAGGTATGGCCAAGATTAAAGTTTTTCAAAAGTAGGTCAAACTCCAAGGTAAGCACAAAGGGTCCAGGTTGTTGGTATCCAAATGGAAGGACCTGACACAAGGATTACATATGTGAATTATGAAAGCTCTAGCACTAACCATTCAAAAGTTATGGTCAAGGTTAAAGTTTTTCAAAAGAAGATCAACCCCTAGGTCAAGGTCAAAGGGTTTAAGTGGTTGGTATCCAAAGGAAGGTCTTTTTACAAGGAATATACATGTTAAATATAAAAGCACTAGCTCCAAAAGTTCAAAAGTTATGGCCAAGGTTCAACCCCAAAGTCAAATGGTCAAAGTTGTTGGTATCTAAAGGAAGGTCTTGTCACAAGAAATACACATGTGAAGTTTGAAACCCCAAGCACCAACTTTTCAAAAGTTACAACCAAGGTTAAAGTCTCCAAAATTTTGCAAAAGTGGTTCAAATATGATTGTACCCAAAGAAAGGTCTTGTCACAAGAAATACACATTTAAAAAATGAAAATCATAGCTCCAAATAATCAAAAGTTATGAGCAGGGTTAAAGTTTTAACGGACAAACAGTAGAAATAGACAAACAGATAGACAGACGGACGGACAGGGCAAAAACTATATACCCCCGAATCTTCGATACTGGGGCATAAAAAATAATATGAAACTCAAAACAAGACGCTTTACAGCAGAATGACAATAAAAATTATTACATAGAAGGTGTGGGAGGTTTGATTTAAATTTAAGGCAAATATCAAAATGGATAAGGATATTGGTATGTAAAATTCTGTTGACAACATTCGATTATTAAAGAATTGAAAGCAGTTGTCACAATCCTCGTTCATTCTATCATAGAAATATATATGACTTAATTTTGGTATCATATTTTATATAATTACAAGTATTATCATGTCTTTTTTATGGTTAGAAAAAAATATTGATAAAAAATATCAGTCAAACATTTGGCTCAAAAAATTAAACACCAGTACCTTTGTCACATCGTGACCCCGTGTAACCCGCAGAACATCCCTCAAAACAGCTTCCATTGACAGGGTGACACTGTGTTTTATTATAACAGTGACCACAGGTCTGGGTGCAGTTTTCTCCGTACATCCCATCGTCACATTCTTTAAAAAATAATTCATTAACGTATGATTCTCTTAATTGTCTTGTTTTCAACACAAGGTATATTTGGTAAGATAGTGTCCACTGATGTTGTAAAACATTTTCAGAAAATAATGAAAAGATGAAATATGTTATTCTGTAATTTATGTATTAAGGCGAATGAAAACAAATGTATTACATTCATTTTTATTCACGTCGTCCAATTTTACTTTAAATACAGGAGAACTTGTCTAATCGGGTTTCATAGACCTGGCCGAATTAGACAACATTCTGGATTACACATCATGTTTAACAATTGAATTCATTGAAGAAGACTTAAAGTGTACATCGCGTAAGACAAGACTTCGGAGTTCACAACATCAGGATAAGACACACAAGTTTCATGTTAAAAAACAATGACATTGTGCCGAACATTTTTCTACTTCAGTGATATAAAAATTAGTCATAATAGTCATCATTAATAAGTACCTATACAGAGAGGCTCCTTGTATCCAACAGAGCACCCGTCAGAACATGTACCGTTGATATCGTCACACTGTGAGTCATAAAGACAGCTGCCACAGATTTGAGTACAATTATCACGTTGACCGTACATTCCGTCGTCACATTCTAAATAAACGACATCGTACAGATTATATTTGTTAATAATTCAATTGTGGTTGAAAGCACTTTTTAATAATTTGAATCCTGTAATCTATCTTATCTATGTCATTATATTATTTGCGTCATAGAAGTATCTATCTGCTTGACATTATGTTAGAAATTTGTGTATTTTAATGTCATTGTTAAGTACAAATCGCTCATTTTCTTTGCTAAATGGTAAGAATTAAATTATAAGGAATTAATTGAAAATTTACCTAAGTATGATTTGTCCATGTAAAACGTTGACTGAACAATGTAAGCATTTTTAAAATTTTAAATCATATCCTCCCAAAACCCTGATTATAGTTGTAAAACTTTAATAACTCTTAGCTTTATTTCTTAATAAAACTTACAATTTATTTCTTAATTAAACTCAGCTCTGTTTTCACAGAGCTGGTGTCAATGTATAAAATAAAGAAAACGATAACGAACAGTTACTGATCTAAGAAATCCAGTAAACAAAACGAATCACGAACAGAGCAATAATACAGCCCGCAGGTATGTGATATACAATATGACGTCATAATAAGCTTTATGACGTGAACTGTATAGATATCAATTTCTTAACATTCATATTAAAAGATTTATTCAAGTCTTAGAAATAGATTGAAACATGCCAATCATAATACATGTATAACTAAATCTGGACATTTTTAATGGTATAAAGAACGAAGTAATTGTCAACGAGGTTAAATACCTAACCCATGACGTCATAACAATTGATCAAATATTCTCCGAGTGAAATGACACGGAACGAGAATTTATACAACTAATATATGAATTGTGGGTTTAAAGGCATATATAGTGAATATACACGTGTGATTCATTAGGAATTAAAAGTTAAGAATCAGATATATGCTGATTTATTTCTTACAATGAAGATAGGCAGTGTTTGAAATCCCGATCGGCCTTTCTTTTCTTTCATTCTTAACATGAAAGATTCAAAAGTTCAACATTATGCCGCATACTTTGAAATATAAATAACGTCGATATCGATACATTGTGTTCTTAAGTATTTTGGAAGTGTTGCTAAAATCGCATGGTTAACATATGCATAAATTGTGACAATTCTTGGATTATTTGTACAAAATGTAAAAAAAAAAAATGGTAAGGTTTCATGCGATAGTGTGGAATAATAATTTCTGTGACAAGAGAGTAGGATTCTATCAGTTCGTTTCATGGCTCAGAGATTTTTTTTTCATGATTCTTTTTACAGATACGAAATATCCCGGGGTAGTGTTGAGCTTTTACTCGTTATCAATGCATATTTTTCTATTTATAGACGTCACATGATGACGTCGTTGCGGAATGTTTCTTTTAGTCTAAGACTCATTTACGACTATACAATGGAAAATAATAGTACATGTTTTATCCGTAGTTTATCTAATTTATTAATGCTACATTTTACAAAAAAGTGGGAATTTGCCATATAATGATCAGGGTGCTGCTTTAACATTACTGTGGGACCCCTGGGAACACCAGAGAGGGGATCAAATGCCGGGGAAGAGTAAGCATTTCTTTTCACACCCATCGTGACCTCTATACATGTTCAGACAGACGGGCTACTCCGTAGTCATATTAAATACAAATGGTATAAAACATGTCGGACAAAATAGGACAAAACAACAGGTGTGTTTAAAAACAAGGTCATTATAACGACCGTAGAATTTGCAAACAAGTTGACTTTCATTTGGGTTCTTGATATCTGTTTAACATTAACTTATATGCCAGTAGCTTGCATAGGTTTAACATATAATGACATCGCTCACCTGAGCACTATGGCTAGGAAAAAGCAGAAATCAGTTCAGTCTTGAAAGGTTGGAAAGTTTAAATATAAAAGTTGTTCGGGGAGGGGGGGGGGGGGCATGAATTGCACAAATTTGAATCTACTTAACCTGAGGATGCTTCCATTTAAATATGACCAATCATGGCTTTGCTGTTCTTGAGTAGATTTTTAAAGATTTTTCCTATGTATTCCTATGTAAAACTTTGATCACCCATTGTGGCCTCACCCTTACCCCTGGGGGTCATGTTTGAACAAACTTGAATATACACTATCTAAGAATGCTTCCATATAAATATGACCAATTATGGCTTTGCTGTTCTTAAGAAATAGAGTTTTTTTTAAAGATTTTTATTATGTATTCCTATGTAAAATATGACCAAACATGGCTTTGCTGTTCTTAAGAAATAAGGTTTTTTTTTAAAAAGATTTTTATTATGTATTCCTATGTAAAACTTTGAATCGCCCATTGTGGTCCCACCCTATTCCCGGGGTCATGATTTGAACAAAATTGAATCTACTCTACCTGAGGATGTTACCATATAAATATGACCAATCATGGCTTTCCTGTTCTTGAGATGAAGATTTTTAAAGATTTTTCTTATATATCCCTATGTAAAAACTTTGATCGCCCATTTTGGCCCCACCAGATCCCCGGGGGTCATGATTTGAAGAAACTTGACTCTACATTATCTGAGGATGCTTCCATGTAAATATGCCCAATCATAGCTTTGCTATTCTTGAGAAGAAGATTTTTAAAGATTTTTCCTATATTTTCCTATGTAAAACTTTGATCGCCCATTGTGGCCCCATTCGACCCCCGGGGGTCATTATTTGAAGAAACTGGAATCTAACTACCTGAAGATGCTTCCATGTAAATATGACCAGTCATGGCTTTCCTGTTCTTGAGAAGAAGATTTTTTAAGATTTTTCTTATATATTCCTATGTAAAACTTTATTCGCCCATTGTGGCCCCACCCGACCCCCGGGGCTCATGATTTGAAGAAACTTGAATCTACACTACCTGAGGATGCTTTCATGTAAATATGACAAGTCATGACTTTCCTGTTCTTGAGAAGAAGATTTTTAAAGATTTTTCCTATATATTCCTATGTAAAAACTTTGATCGCCCATTGTGGCCCCACCCGACCCCCGGGGGTCATGATTTGAACAAACTTGAATCTACACTACCTGAGGATGCTTTCACATGAGTTTCATATTTTCAAGCACAGTGGTTCTTGAGAAGAAGATTTTTTAATGATGCCATTAATTTTTCACGAATTCATAATTATCTCCCCTCGGAAGAAGGCGTGGCCCTTCATTTGAACAAACTTGAATCCCCTTCAACCAAGGATACTTTGTGGCAAGTTTGGTTGAAATTGGCCCAGTGGTTCTGGAGAGGAAGTCGAAAATGTGAAAAGCTAACAGACGGACAGATAGACGGACTACGGACAAAATGTGATCAGAAAAGCTCACTTGAGCCTTCGGCTGAGGTGAGCTAAAAATTGAACAATTCATTCATCAGCATATCTGTGCTATAGATAAAACGATTCCTTCCTATCAATGATCTTAACGTTTTCTTTAAATAACAAAAGATGACTTAAAAGAACGAAATTTGTTTTCATATCCATTTATAAGATAAAGGAAAGTTTTGCATTTGTACATGTACAGTGATTGAGTGAAAATAAACCCTTTTTCAGGCTGAAATTCCTAAGAGAAAAAAAGAGTGATTTGGTTTACTGTATTTTTTCTGAACAAAAGAAATGTTCTTACTCCGGTCACAACGAGATCCCTTGTATCCTTCAGAACACCCTTCTAGACACCAACCGTTAACATGATGGCACTGTGTATCATTCCGACAATCTCCACATAGTTTGGTACAATTCATTCCGTAGGTTCCATTGTCACATTCTTAAGAATATTATTTATAGTTATCAAGAACGTACTACTAAGATAATGATAATAAATCACCACTACTTTAATCTACATCCAAAGAGAAAAGTAAATAACTGTCTAACTTTAAATGAAAAAAAAAGATGAAAACAGAAAAAGGGCACATACTTATAAAGAAACGCAAAATCTTTCATTTCTTGGATTTTCCATATCTTACATATTGCAAGCAATTAAATACGAACATAACATTAACCAAGTTTCTATTCTATCCTATTGACAAATTTAATAAAAGTCATGCAAAGATAAAAACCTACTTTTATCACATAGGTCCTCCCTCCATCCCTGCTTGCAACCTTCGTCACACTTCCCAGTAAACCTGTTACATCTGCTGGTCACTCCACAGTTAATACTGCATTCTTGACTGCAGTTCTTACCATAGTAACCTGACTGGCATGCTTGAGAGAGTATCAATTTATATCAACATCCACTGAATATTTACAAAAACCTTATTTCTATCATTTACAGCAAAAACAATGCTTTACTTCTTAAATAGTTCAACCAGGTTTCGAAAGCAATCTGTCACTTCAAATATAAAACAAGAGGCCCATGGGCCTTGAATCGCTCTTCTGATAAACTGTGCAACCTATCACATCTATTTGAACCCTCGAAGTATCCTGTATATATAGATAAACCCTTGAAATTCCAATTCACACTCTGAGAACCCAAGATGATTCTAAGCCAATTAGTACCTGAGAGTTGGTCATGGTGACCCACTTATCACTTGTCATTGTCTGAGGACCCATCAACTAAGTTTGATGATTCTAAGCCAATTAATACCTAAAATATTTTTTAAAATTATAACCATAAAATTTTATAAGTAGGTCAAAGTGACCTACTTTTCAATTGTTGTACTCCAAGGACCCAAGATGCATCAATTGACAAAGTTTGATGATTTTAAGCCAATTAGTACCTGAAATATTTAATTAAAGCCATAAATTTTCAAAAGTAGGTCACGGTGACCTACTTTTCAGTTGCTGTACTCCGAGGACCAAAGATACATCAATTGACAAAGTTTGATGATTCTAAGCCAATAAGTACCGAAAATATTTAATTAAAGCCATAAATTTTCAAAAGTAGGTCACAGTGACCTACTTTTCAGTCAATCTACTCCGAGGACCAAAGATGCATCAACTGACAAATTTTGACGATTCTAAGCCAAATAATTCCTGTATTAAATACAGCCATAAATTTCAAAAGTAGGTCACAGTGACCTACTTTTCAGTTGTCGTTCTCCAAGGATCCAAGATGCATCAACTGACAAAGTTTGATGATTCTAAGCCAAAAAGTACCCAAAATATTTAATTAAAGCCATAAATTTTTAAAAGTAGGTCACCATGACTTACTTTTCAGTTGTTGTACTCCGAGGACCCAAGACGCATCAACTGACAAAGTTTAATGATTCTAAGCCAATTAGTATCCAAAATATTTAATTAAAGCCATAAATTTTCAAAAGTAGGTCACCATGACCTACTTTTCAGTTGTTGCACTCCGAGGACCCAAGACACATGAACTGACAAAGTTTTATGATTCTAAGCCAATTATGATTCTAAGCTTCTAAAACGCTTTGAAATCAAATGCCTGCAAAGTTCAAAAAGTAGGTCACTGTGACCTACTTTTTAATAAATATGTTTTATGGCCCCAAGATGCATCATCTTACAAGATTTAATGATTCTAAACCTCTCGGTATTCGAATTAATGACCTTAATTGTTTTGAGAAAGATAAGCCATAAAATTCAAAAAGTAGGTCAAGGTGACCTACTGTTTAGTTTACATACTTTGAGGACCTAAGATACATAAACTGACAAAGTTTGATGATCATAGGCCTTAAATTGTTCAAAATATGCCTCTAAATCATTTTGAAAAAGAATGGCTGCAAAATTTAAAAAGTAGGTCACCATGACCTACTTTTGAGTCAACATGATATGAGGTCCTTAGATGCATCAACTGACAAGATTTGATGATACTAGTCCTTATAGTAAGCAAAATATCAACATTTTAATAAAATGTAATTTTTGGTCAACTTTGAAGTGACCTTGAGACCACGCCCTTTGCCCCAGGGTAAATCCCCGCGCAAATTTTAATCTACAACATATCCTCATCCTTTTGTGTAAGTTTGGTAATAATCTGCCCAGTGGTTCTTGAGAAGAAGATTTTTTAGCAACCAGTACTTTTGTTTCTATTTTCCTAATTATCTCCCCTTGTTAAAGGGTCACAACCCCAGTTTTAGTCTAAATGGGAGCCTTTGGGCCAAGGATACCTTGTGACAAATTTGACAATAATTGGCCAAGGGGTTCTTGAGTTATGGCCCATATTCTAAAAAGTTTACGCACACCGCACGCCGCACATATGGCCATAGCATTAGCTCTTTGAGCCTTTGGCTCAGAAGAGCTAAAAGCATTGTGAAAGAACAAATTTTTCAATGCATTTCCATCAATGTATTGTATGGACCGGTCGGCAGGGGATGCTCACTCCTCCATGGCACCTGATCCCACCTCTGATGTTTGGAGGTCCGTGTTTGCTCTGCTCCTATTTTGTATTGTATAATGAACTTTTGAGCTTGAATACTGTTCGTTATCTCCATATATTTCATGGACATTGTATGTACTTTCTTCCTCATTACTATTTTTTTCTATTTCATAATAATCAAAAGGAAAATATACATGATTTCCTAAAAGGAGAAAAATAGATGTCTCGATTTTTTTTCAAAAGAAATCTGTAAGTTATACCTTTACGGAATTATTAGTTTTCCTAAACCATTTTTGAGTAATCTGATCGTTGAGTTTTTGGTGGTATGAATCCTCCTAACACTATGAAAAATGTGATCGAATATTACAAAGTTCTAATGTGTTAAGAATATAATTTAAATTATTTACACACAATACACATGGATTACTTATCCCGTCAGCGCGTTATAAAAATTTGTCTGCACACACCATTGCAGCAATGAGACTACATCTTCCCCCCCAAAAATAATAATTATAATTCAATGCTTATATTTACATATTTTTACTTTCTGGCTTGTCTGCAAATGTGAGTAATATATCAAATTCCCTGTATAATTCTTCAGATAATTTACAATTTATGGACGAGCTTCTACCCTTAAAATGTTCAATGTGAGGGAATGTTATGATTTTTATTTATGACGTTGCACTTACACGGCGTTCATCGTTTGTGACATCAAAATAAAATCATACTTTAACCTTTTGACCTCCTCGTTCATGTTACATGTATAATATTTTAATGCCGTAGCTTTTCAAACAATTTTTTAGTAAAATACATATGGAATGTAAATATTTCAACATAACACCCTCAAAGGACCCCTTTGCGCGTAATCTATTTCCGAAGACGATTGCGCACCTTTTGTGCGCTGATATAAGATTGGCAGTTAAAGATAGTTGTCAGAGAAGCAGCAACAGCGACGGTGATCCTGTATCTCGAACGATATCAAGCTAAAGGTCTAAGGTGTCGCCTAGTAGCCATTTAGTGCTTTGGCATCCGTACCCGATCCGTTACACTTCCGACTGCCACGATTTTACGGTTCAATCTTGCAATAGTCGTGTGGTGTCTATTAAATGTCGTGTTTACCCACAGCGAACATTTTAACATTCTTTTATCTAGACAAAGTACTTTTCAATCAATAAAAAAACAATTTTTTAAGTGTCTATTAAATGTGGTGTTTACCCACAGCGGACATTTTAACATTCTTTTATCTAGACAAAGTACTTTTCAATCAATAAAAAACAATTTTTTAAGTGCTTCATTTTTTAAGCAAACATCTCCAAAGGAGCATCATGAAAACATTATACCAACTGCCCTACCACGCTTTTCTATGTCAAACATGGCATAACCAGTCATGTTTTTCTGGGTTTTTAATGAGTTTTCATTAGTACATAAAGGACACAATTTCAAAGACGAAAATGAAAATCGATTCCTTTATAAAACGTATGAGTAGGATTTTCACGCATTTCTATCAAATGATTACACTTCATCCTGCTTCTCTCATTGCATTTGACTAGGACTTTAGCTAATGTAAACAAGTAAGATGGCATAGACTGCTTAATGGGATCGTATCATTTAATCATTTCATCTATCATTTACTTATATACCTGCTTTGGCATTAAAATATCTTATACTATATATAATAAGCCCTTCCTTAAAATGGTGGACACCAAAAATCAGGTTGGGCTAAGTAATATTTAGAGTACGAGTTTCCTACTGTATCGGAGATACAGGGCGGGGCTTAAGGCGAGAGCGCCTGTATCTCAGATTCAGTAGGAAACGAGTATTATAAATGACGTGACATGACCTTTCATATGACCTCACTAATTTACATCTGTATTTGGCTACACATCTCTCAGCCAGTCAGATTATTTTGCAGAAAGTTGATGACGTACCCCATTTTTATCAGTCGTAACTGAAATGCCGTGTGAGGCGGAAGTTTAGGTATCTATCAATTTAGATAATTTTAATTATGAGAGGTGATATATAATTGTGTTTTCCCAAAATTTAATTTAGATTTTATTGCGTAGGTTCTTCCTCTGTTTTGAGGTCTTGCGAACATTTTTTTTTATTTAAGCTTTAAGGAATACCGTGCAAAACATTTTGATACATAATAAACATGTAGGAATGTAATTGAAGCAAAAAATGTTTGGGGAGATTATATTCTGAGAGAAATATTCGACAATGTACGTCATCCATCAGTCGTCATATACAGTATTCCTGGCTCCTAACTGAAATGCACAGATTAAAAAAGGGGCAAATATTACCTTCGTGTTTGAAAAAAAATGTAAGAGTGACCAAGGCGGGTCAAGTAATGAATGGCTGGTATGCCCCCCCCCCCTTGAGTTATTGTTTTGGCTTTCTTAATTTATGTTTGCTAAACTTGTGTACACTTTAATTTATCAACACGTAACGATCACACACATAGTGTTAGGGCTGATTATGAATCTAACCCCCCACTCCCCCACCCCCCAGCCCCAAAAATACGATTTTCCTTTCTTTTTTTTTTGTCAAAGAAAATCATTTTGGAATTACCCCACTCCCTTCTTTCTAATTTATTTTTCAATCCTCCACAGGTAACTGTATTTTGTAAAATTCCATCCTAAATTCACTCTTCAAATTTTGAGTAAATTTTGAGTAAATACATGTACTACAGGCCCGTACGAAGCAAATTCCAAATTCATTGACAAGCAAAAAAAAGGGCATCAGACGCTTTTATTGAGGGGGCACAAGCATATAGTATTTATATTTACTATAGTAATCTATATATCGGCAAAATTATTGGGGGGGGGGCATGCCCCCCTCCCCGTGCCCCTCGGTTCCTACGGCCATGTACTAACAGCTCTATATCATGCGATTTGAATGATTCTTATGTCTATCTTATTTAAGATACTGATACAGCTTTCAGTCATCGCTAAAAATTAACCGTTCTGTATCGTAGTTATTGTACAGTTTCTGCTCATTTGCATAAGAAACGCCCACAAAAAGTGTTCTGTATCACAGTTATTGTACGCTTGACATCAAAGGAAAACTGGCCGGGTCATGTCACAATTGATTATACATTTTAAATGCATCTTTTAATATATTTTTTTTAATCTTCAAGGAGACAAGCTTAATGAATATAGTAATGATACTGTTTTCTCACAAGATTGTAAGAATCATAAGTCCAGGGTTATAATCCAAGCATCAAAAGAGCATAGTTAGTCGTGAAACATGGTATATGTGCATTTTGTCCTAAAATTCTAAATAAATTTTACAAACACGTTTGCTGCGATTAGTCAATTTGTTTGTTTATTTCGAAAACATAAGAAAGTAAAGATAGCATAATCAATTTTAAGTTCAATAAATGTACAAGGAAAATTCCATAATGTCTTACCATTTTGACATGTTGTGCCCTCCACCCCCTCAATACAACCTCTGGGACATGTGCCGTTGACATGGTGACAGGATTCTCCGTCACTACAGTTGCCACAAGGATACATGCACTCAAGACCATACATTTGTTCCTCACAAGCTAAAATTATGTTTCAAATATTCAAAGAAATTTAAACGGTTTGACGTTTTGAGTCTACTTGTACAGTCAAACGAACAAGGCAGGATGTCATTAATTTAATAATTAAAATATCTGCATTGCAATTTTGTAATGGTTTTACACCGTCCAGTTGCATTGCACTTGTAATTAAAAAAAAAGTCTCATACATCTATTTGTACACTGAGTGGAATTTTTAAACAAGGTATATCGGGACATCTCGCTTCATTGGAAACACTCGCACAACTGTAGATTTCTTTCAGTTTCTAATATCCCGTACGTTTATTTTACGGCGTATTCAGAGAAGATGTAGGGGGAAGTAATTTTGTCAGGGTTTTCCCGAGAAATATTTTTATCAAATAAGAGGTGATTACTCATCCGTGGGACCTGATCCCACCTCTGTGTTCAAATGGATTTGTGAGCTTGATTACTGTTCGTTATCTTCGTATGTCATAAAATAATGATAATAACATCCACATAGAGTATTTGTGTATTTATTAATTTGTTTTTAACTGAATTCAGCCCACATTTTCTATTAGGCTTTCAAATTGCTTCAAGGTGAACATTTTCTAATTGTAATCATGTCCTAAATGTTGTTAAAACTTATTGGATTGATCCATGTTTTCTGTTATTATGTTTTTTTTTTTTTATTAATTTTCTATTTATTTTATTTATTTATTTATTTATATGTCTGTCTGTTTTTGTTTTGTTTTTTTTTCGTATTAAAAACAATAATAAAGTATTTTTGAAGATTTTCCAAAATAGTTCATAGATGTATTATTTTAGAATAGTTGATTTTATTTGCATAAAATATAATATAAAATAATAATCTGATGTTATTTACAAAGAAAAATTATATGTATTGAAATCAATTTTACAAGAGATTACTTTTCATAACTTCACAGGTCCCATTTTATTCATTTAAATATATTTTTTTAATTTCATATTTCTAAATGTTGAATATTCACCATTGATATTTTTCTGGTGAATAACAAACCATATTCAGCACCGAAAGAATCCATAATTGTTTTATTATATAGGTGGGGTTTGAATGAATAAGACATTTAACGCTGCTTGACGATTCAGTTTTCATTAACGATATTCTGTCATAGAAAAATAAATAAAATGTCCAGATTACAACTTATAACTTTCGTGTTTTCCTTTCGTTGTGTGTACATGAAAGACATCGAAATGTCATATAAAATAATCCTGCGATAGACTTGCCTAACAATTTTTCTGCTCAGTTGAAAAATACAGCTGGCTCCGGCCGTTGCAACCATTGATTTCAACGTTGTTTGAGGTATTGATTCTGACGTCACAATGCCGCTGCACGCGCACTTACCCTCCGGTGAATACAGCTTCAAATCCAGTTAATATGTAGTTTAATGAACTGTTTGCGTTTGTATAGATTATACAGGGACTTTTTATAGATTATATAATAATCACCATTATTTACCCATTCCTGCACGTAAACATTCAAAAGATAACAAGTGACAGAAAATTACATTTGTAAAGAAAAATTTACAATATTATAATTAAAACAGTGCTGTGATGTCACATCTTTGTTCTTGCAGTCTAAATATTTACCTGTGGCAGTCCGATATTAGTGAGCAGTCTGATATTAATCGTAATATCAGACTGTCTCAGTACTGATATCCTTCAAAATTGGACTGTTACTGAACAAAAGAAATTCAAGTGTGATTATTTAGCAAATACCAATGTTTGATCTTCGTTATGTGCACATAATTTTTTCAAACAGAATATTATTTAGTGATCATACAGAATTGAGAAATTTAAAAAATGATTCATTCTGAAATAGGAAGGGATAAAATAAGTTAAAGTTTCAAACACGATCTCTCTGAACTTGTAATAAATATGTTTGACCTCAAGTGATGTTTTCATCCAGTGTTAAAAATTCAGAAATTTTCTTATTCTGGGTTGAAACCAATGAATATTTATACAGCAGAGTTGACTGTGGTAAATCTCTCATTTTAATCACAGAAGAGTTCTGTTTCTGGTTATATTGAAAAATTATCCATTAGACATGTAACTCTTTTTTTCAAAGTAAATCTTCATAACCCCCCCCCCCCCACACACACACACACACACACAAATAAACATTTTTTGTTGCTGCAAGGTTAAGCACTGACAAATTTCGGAATTCTTCTTTAGAAAAGTGTATCTAAAAGTAGAAAAAAAGATTCCCCCTTCTTATATAGGATTTTCGGGTTTAAACAGTTTACGGGGTTTTTTTTTATAGTTTTTTTTTTGGGGGGAGGGGGGTGCTTGTCAGTTTATTTTTTGGAGGTTCCCCTTTAAAAGGCATTGCTACGGACCTGTAAAGTTATTCTCAATGCCAGTAATTAAAAATTAATATACCTTCAGCATCAGCTTCATTTTCTCTATTTTCAGTTCAAATCAAAATTCTAATCTGCATTTTCCTTTCCATTCACTAGACAGTCTGTATTATAATCCAATGCACTTCTTCGAGCTCTATGCATTCGGTTGAGGACATTTCAGTCCTACTCTCCATTTCCAAGCAATTATATTACTTCAAATACCCATAACTGTGTATAGTCCCTGAAACGTTCTACTGTCCCAACTTTCCGTTCGCTCACAGTTCGTTCACCGTTCGTTCAGCGTGCGTTCACCGTTCGTTCACCGTGCGTTCACCGCTCGCTCTCCGTTCACAGTTTTGCGTTCTGCGTTCACCGTGCGCTCGCGTTCTCCGTTCGTTCATTTTGCGTTCACCTTGTGTTCAGCGTTCACTTACCGTTCAGTCTTCACTTTCATTCGGAACTCCGAAGTGAAAGGACATCTTTTTTATAAGTAAGGATTTACAAGATTTTAAATTTAATAATTAACATTAATGTTTCGTGTTTAAAGGATCATTATTTCATGGGAATATATTATCTACAATATATTTTATTATTATTCTAACTTAGCTGTTAGGCTATTTAATAAATTACTCTGGAAAGAATGGATGTAGAACGATGATGAAAAATTAAATTTTTATACGGGCAATAAACGGATACTTCAAGCACTGCCACTTTTTGTTATGTTAAAGACGACAAATCGTTAATGGAGAGATTATAATCCATGTCAATTACGAAAATATTTATATCTAACTTTTTTTTCAATTAATATAGAAATACATATTAGAACTAGTTCTGAGTATTAAAAATACACGGCCAGGAACACGTTAAGTTCCTAGACAGTACCGTTGTCAGAAACCTTTAAAGTTAAGCACTAAAACTGGTTCGTTGTCATGAACATACAGGTGAGGTTATGATAAAATCCGTCCGGTGTCATGACTTGAGAAGACAGGTTGTGAGAAGTTTTTCATTTTTCAAGTTAAATTATCTTTAACAATGTCTGAAATTGCAATGGGAAACAGGGCTGATACCCTATTTGGTGCTGTATGAATTTCAGCCGTTAAAAACAAGTGATAAAAGAGGAGTTTGCGTTGGCGATATTAAACCCTGTTGAAAACACATGTGGATTTTATTCATTTTCCTTCCGAGATGTTATATTTTTTGTAAACAGAATATAATATACACACCAATTGGTGCAGACAGTATCAAGACATGTTGTAAGCCTTTACAGAAAAATTGAGAACAAATTAAAACTGAAAATTTTGATTTATTTAAATTTTTGTCCGTTGTCATGACAAGATACGAAAATTCAGTCCGTTGTCATCGGTCCGTCGTCGCTACTGTATTGTATACACTACGAAGGACAATCTTATGTTGTTTTAGGTATCGTTAAGCATGCCATCAAAAAGAGAGGTGTGACGGTACATATTGTCGTTTTGTACATATTGTCGTCGGCGACAAAATGTACCTACCCTGACTGCACATATCGTCGTCCATCGATACATATTGTCGCCGGCGACAATTTGTACCGAGACGAACCTTTTTCTTCCTCCTGCGTAATGGAAGACAAAATGTACAGTCAAGTATCGGCACGTTTTATCGCCGATGTGTGTTGAATATTTACTAAGATCGTGAAGCGAGAGAGAGAGACATACAGAGAGAGAGAGAGAGAGAGAGAGAGACAAAAGGACAAAGTGTTTGGCTGATAAATAAGTAAACAAGTTGTATTTATTCAGCATTACTCGCAATACTGTAGGGAGAAATGGTGTTGCTCAGAAAATTGTGTCCAGCATTAGTTTACATGACTTTGATATGTCAAAATACCATAATTCTTGAGATATCTGAAAAATCAGTCTATTATTTATTCTCGTTATATATACATGGATATGACATTGAAAGTTATTTGTTCAGTAGAATTGTTATCTGGAATTCATCTTTTTGCTTAATTCTCATACAAGTGCCGATATATTGGTGTAGGGGTTGACACATTTTTAGCTCACCTCAGCTGATAGCTCCAGTGAGCTTTTCTGATCACATTTCTTGTGTCGTCCGTCTGTCTGTCTGTAAACTTTTCACATTTTCAGCTTCTTCTAAAGATCTACTGACCAATTTCATTTTCAACCAAACTTACCAGAAAGCAAACATGGATAAAGGGAGTCAAGTTTGTTCAAATTAATGGTCACGCCCTCTTTCAAGAAAGTACATGTATAGTTAAGAATTAGTGAAAATTTAGTGACATCTTTAAATAATCTTCTCGAGAACCATTGTGTCAGAAAAGTTGAAACTTATGTGAAAGCTTTATTATTAAGTGTAGATTCATTTTTATTCAGATCATGTCTGTGAAAAGGTGGGGCTACAATAGGTGAGCAAAGTTTTAAAAGAATATTTAAGAATAATTCTTTCAAAATTTTCTACTCAAGATCAGAAGAGATGATACTTATGTGAAAGTACATACATGAAGTATACTTTTAATTTTTTTAGATTCTGGCACGAAAAAGATCTCACACTTTTCAATGGCCCTGAGTTCCGAGAATAGGTCTAAATTTTTGGCCCTCCACCGGCAAGTGGTGATGTCTCCTTATGAGTGAAAAATTTTCTAGAGGGATATTAAAACAACAAACAAACAAACAAACACAAAATCAATTTTGTTCAAATCATGACCCCCATAGGTAGGGTGGGGCCACAATTGGTGATAAAAGTTTTCCGTTAGAATATACGGTATACTCTTTAAAAATTTTCTCAAGAACCAAAGGCTGATCAAATAGCTAGCACCGGCGCATCCCACCCCCTCCCCAATCCCACCCTGCCCCCTCCGTTTGTTTGTTTGTTTGTTTGTTTTTCATTTTTCTTTGCTTTTGTAAATTCTGTTTTTTTAACCTATATATACTCCCAATTTTGTCCACAGGTAAAATTTCATGATAAAATAATATACTTAACTTATACAGTAACGCTCCTTCACACACAAACGATTTTATTTTTTTGTTTGTCAAAAAAAAAATCTGAACTGCACCCCCCTTTCCTCGTTCTGAAATTTTTGGATCAAATATTGCGAACAGCAGTAGGCCCGTGATTAGCGATATATGTTTATATGGAAGCATCCTCAGGTAGTGTAGATTCAAGTTTCTTTTAATCATGACCTGCGGGCCTAGGTTGGGGTCACAAAGGGCGATCAAAGTTTTACACAGGAATATATAGGAAAATTCCGTAAACTTTTTCTTCTCAACAACAGCAAAGCAATGATTAGTCATATCTATATGGAAACATTGCCATGCATTGTCAATCGACATGTACTGATAGACGGCAATATGCTCAGTGAGTGTTTGTACACATTGTCGCCGGCGACAATATGAATAGGACGACAAAATGTACCGTCACAATCACATGAATCACGCTGCATGAAATAGCATACGTCAATGTGATTTACAAATACATTCACAAATCCACCAAAAACAAGAGGCCAATGGGCCAATTCGCTCACCTGAGCACTTTGGTTCGGAAATAGCAGAAATCACTTAGGTATTCAAAAGTTTTAATATTAAAGTTTGGGGGGGGGGGGTATGATTTAGACAAACTTGAATCTACACCACCTAAAGATTCTTTTGAACTAATATGACTGATAATGGCTTTTTTTTCTAAAGAATTTTTTTATTGATATATCCTTTATAATCCTTTATTTAACTATGATCCCCTGTTTTGCCCCTCTGTTGGGTCATGATTTGAACAAATTTGAATCTACATTACCTGAGGATGCTTTTATTTTATTTTGACCAATCAAGTCTTTGTTGTTCTTGAGAATAAGATTTTTTAATGATTTTCCCCTATGTATTCCTATGTTAAACTTTGATTTGAATAAACTTGAATCTACACTACCTGGGGATGCTTCCATATAAATATGACCAATCATGGGTTTGCTGTTCTTGAGAAGATTTTAAAAGATTTTTCCTATGTTATCCTATGTAAAATTTTGATAGCCCACTGTGGCCCCATCCTACCCCCGGAGGTAATAATTTGAACAAACTTGAATCTACATTACCTGAGGATGCTTCCACATCAGTTGCATATTATCGGCCGTTGTCTTGCCCGATTTTTATCTCTTTTTTTCGTCGGCCGACCAATTTTATGCATGTCAGTCGGGTCAAGTTATTTTTTTTCGCCTGTGGCCGATTCAATTGAAGCACTTATTGAATAGTCCGTCCACCAACCTTCGATCATCGGCCGACCATCGGCAAATAGTTTTTAAAGTCGGTCGTCAGTCGGTCGACATTTAGGAATTGGGTTTTCGTACAACTGTCGACCGAAGATGAAAATCAAACTGCGGCCTAGCGAACGATGATCGGGTGACGGTTGGCCAACTTATAAGTATTAATTTTTTACTTTTAAAAGTATCGGTGTTCCTAGGAATTAATATGACTACTCTGCGTCGCCCGATACTAGTGTCGGCCGATCATGTTTTTTTTTCAGCCGACGATACGAAAATAATATGGTCGCCCGAGCATCGTCTTAAATGTGACCTAAGCATAACATTTTAATTTTGTTATACTGATGATATACAAGGAATTGTATATGTTTGCATACTAGATAGGACGCAGGTTCCTAAGAGAAAATGAATTGAAAATAAAAACATCGCAGAATAGTTAGCACGTTGGTGTGAGCTGCTTTAAGACGACCCCGAGATTCAAATATACATGTATTTGTAATATGCTTTGTATTCTTTTAAATTAAGCATATATTTGATCATTTCTGTTGCATTTTATTGATTTACTTACATGTTAAGAAAAATGACACCGGACCAGATAAACTTAACATGTACTGACAACGGACTTTTTGCTTATAAACTGCGATTTCTTAAAACATGTTAGCTACAAAAGGCTGTCAGTTGCCTAATACATTGAAAATGAAGTTTCTCTTCATATTTTAAAATAAAGACACCATTTCGATGAATTAATTATAAGAAATATATAATTTTCCAGCTCATAATCATGGCTTCACACATGGGCATGTGATCGCCAACCAAAACTCCTCAAAATGTATTGTGGATATCAAATACATAAATCTTTGTATGGAATACTGAATGTTGTATCTGTTTCCCAAAATACAAATTTATTCTTGGAATTTGTCAAAAACGTTAAAATTTAGGCATCATGTATAAATTCTTATATATTTGCATGACACCGGACAGATTTTATCATAACCTCACCTGTATGTTCATGACAACGAACCAGTTTTAGTGCTTAACTTTAAAGGTTTCTGACAACGGTACTGTCTAGGAACTTAACGTGTTCCTGGCCGTGAAATAGTACTGAGGATATCCACTTAATAAAATATCTTTGGAGCGAATTAAATTGATAGTGTGGTTAAAAGATATTTATTTAAATGGAGTACATTACATTTTTTTTCTACTTTACATATATAGAGTCTAGTGTTAGAGAGAAAAAATTCTTTCCTTCACAATAACTTTATATTCCCTCCCCCCCCTTTTCCGCCTGAATCGGTTGCTTAATCAGTATTTCCAGTATATTTTTATTATTATTTAAAAAGAAGTTAATGCGTTTTGCAGCACAAATTTCAGTATCAAAACAACATGCATCTAAAAAAGTCATTAAACAATAGTAGTTCAAAAAATACACGTGCCGACGGTGGTATTTTAAATTGGCCAGGGAGTATGTTTCAAATTCATTCCAAATGTTTATGCCTAATGTATTTAATTAATTTATTATTTTTTTTTTTTTTTTGGGGGGGGGGGATGGAATCAGATCTAGAAATGATAAAATATGTTTAAACTTCTTGGAAATACAACAGTATAGCACATCGCCTTTGGTATGACGACACTTTCACACCTGCACAGTGTCGAATGATTTTGATTGACAGGACAAGCACGTGTGAACTTGAAGCAGGAAAATAAAAACAAACGATTATGATTGTCAAACAAAATGAATGTGTTGATTTAAAAAAAGGTTACTTCCACTGCCTGATATATTTAAATAAAAAATAAGAATTTTTGTTCATACATGTATACATGCATTTGTGGAAAAGGGGGGGGGCTAAAACGGAATCTCTCTCTCTCTCTCTCTCTCTCTCTCTCTCTCTCTAATTTGTCCATTTAATCAAAAAACTATGATTTAGATATCAAGTTCCGAAATTTTAATCTATAACAAATAATATGAATGCTTTTTTTGTATCGTCTTGTCCGAGTATGATCACGGGGAATTGTCTACAGATACATGTAGAAGTCTGCTTAGTAAATCATCCGGGGAAAAAAATGAAGAGAAACATAAAAACATTAGTGCATTAAATTTTTAAAATACAAGTGTATTAATGCAATACGTCCACAGATCCTTGCAAAATATTTTCATTTTTATTCTCATTATTTACACGGAATCGCCTCGACACGGAAATACATTTTTGTTAACGTTACAACAGTTGTAATTAATTCTATAAGTTGGTAATAACCTCTTCGAAAATCATTGTTTGTAATGGTTTTATATACTGAAAGGAAAAAGAAACGCAGGGTAACATAATATGCGAAAATTTTTTGACTGCATGTATAGACGAAAATTATGAAAATTGGTCAGAGGGATATCTTGGTTATTGTGCATTAAAGTCAGTGTTCAGAACTACTCAACCGTGAAATGTATGACGTCACATAAGGAAAGTGATAAAATGCAGAAAACACGTGCATATCGATGACGACATGTTTTTCAACACATCTCGTAGTACCATTTGCTGCACTTAAGTTATACACATCGTTTTTCGATATTTACGGTTGATTTGCATTTCTTGAAATCAAGGTACAGTTGACGGAAGTACCATGGGGTCTGGCTATTGCATTGCCTAAGTAAGGACAACGGCAAGGACAGTCTTCTGTGCAGTTTGCTGTGAATTTTTCCACAATAGAACGTCTCATCTGTCCTCAGAGAGGGCGTAGAAAGGTTTACAACCAACCGTGACGATGACATTGACGCGTAACAGCGCCATGTCAAGATCGGGCTATTCATCCTGCCACCTGTATAATCACCATCACATTACCCTAAAACTGCTATTAATACAGCAGGCTATCATAATGGTTACATTCACCCCAAAACTGAAGGAAATCGATAGCGCGATTTTGATTTGTGAGCTCGTCAACTTTACGTAAGTGTTCCTTTAACTTGCACATGCGTGCGTCGTTTGCCTATTATTTTGGCATGTTAACACCCCTCCCGATGCTGCCAGGGTTTGTCAGGATTTTCTCGCAAACAATCACATTTATCCACTTGACTGGTCTCCGTCAAGTCCATCTTTTTCACATCAACCGTCTGTGGGACTACGTGGAGGATGGGGTTTAAAATGTCCAAGCTGGTCTCAATCAACTAAGAGCTGCCTTCTCGGAAGGGTTGAATAATATCCTTATTAGAAGGATAAACACACTGATGAACTCCATGCATAGGAGAATCAAGGCTGTGACAGATGCGCGAGGGAGACATGTGAGATAATGAGAATTTCATTTTTCACTTTTGGAGGGTACTGTCATATGTTTCAATAACTCATGAATTATTGGAAAAAATCAAATGAGAATATTGTTACATTTTTTATTAAAGATGATTTCAAATGTTAGATAGGATAACTGGAAAATACGTTTGAAATATATATATAACATTTCACCTAAAAAGTTTACCCTGCGTTTCTTTTTCCTTTCAGTATATATCAAATAAGAATAAAACATATTTAGTTTACAACTAGAATAATTTTATCTTTCAGATCTATCGTTCTATCGTTCGTTCAGCGTTCGCTCTGCGTTCGTTCAGCGTTCGCTCTACATTCAAGTGGGAAAGTAGAACGTTTCGGGGACTGTAACTGATTAAAACAATACTGAGTACTTTTCATTCAAGCATGCATTCTTGAAAGAATTGATTTAGTGGCCATTAACACTTTTGTCTTTTGTTATAATATCGGATTGTCTCAGGTAAATCAAAGTGCCATTTAAAGAGCAATGTTTTAAGTACGATATATGCCTCATAAATTTTGTATGAAAAAATATCAGACAGTTTTTGGCCCTAACGGGCCTCAAACTGTCTGATATTTTTTTTAAACAGAACTGCATTCGGCATATATCCATTACTAAAAAATACAAATAATTGGTGATATTTGAAATATGGTAGAAACTTTTATATAAGAATATATCCTTAAGTTTTAGTTGCATGTCGAGAGGAATCGCGTTATATATACTCTAAATAATGTGAAACAATCCCTATGATGCTATAATATCAAATCCTTTTAACTAAAATCAGATCATGAATCTCCCTCCATTATCATTTTAAATTGCACAAAGAAAAAAATTGTTCTTTAGAGGAACAAATCTATAAGTTTCAATTTAAATCTTGCATTGAAATGTATTATTTAAAAATGAAATGTGTTTGGAGAAGATTGCTTTATTTTTTTTTAATAAAAAATATCAGAAATAATGAGAGATCATATTCCATGCAACGTTGCTTTTTTCACTTACCTTGACTACAATTAGGACCTTTATATCCCGGTATACAACCCAGACAGTCTCCCGTAGTGATGTTACATCTCCCGTCCTGGCAGTTCTCAGGACATGTTTCATTACAGTCTTCTTCGTAAAGCTGTGGATTGGAGCAACCTGTTTTAGATATATTAACATTGTGTCATTCTCAACATAGAAAAAAATTAAGTTATAGTAAGTTATTTGGATTTTCTGTATTCCAATCATTTAAGATTCTTTATTGAACTCACCATAAACTTCCAATTCACACAATTCAATGTATGCATATTGAGAGTAGTAACTTGGGTACGTCACATCCGGCCTCCTCTCGTTGTAGTATATAACGTATCGTCCATGTACAGGACAGCTTATTGTCTGGTTCTCTGTTGGTGTACCGTCCACTGTTTGTATCTCATGAAAACAAAGATAACCATCGTCCTTAAGAGTGGTATTAGAAACGTAGAGGGAAAATCCAGCAAATCGACCGTAGTAGGTACCAGGACCTAAAAATGGAAATGTGTTAATTGAATTTTTTCTCCGTTTGTGTTCCTTTTCCTGCACCGGTATACTTTTCCTATTTTTTTTTTACACATGAGATTGATGGTAATTCATTAATAAATCTTTCAAGCTAAAAATCCGGAAAAAAAACAATTGTATTTTAATGTATTCCTATATAGAGGGAATTGGGCATTTGAATTTTATTTAATAATCTAGAAAGGATTTACGTAAAGAATAATTATTTTTTTCCGCAGTAACCTAGAGACCAACAATTCAATGCCGATGAAACTTGTAGCTACATGTAACTACGTTCTCGTGTTAACAACAATGTTCACCAAAATATAAACTCACTTTAATATCATGTGTATTGGAGTTATTTATTTAAAGGAGATGGGTGAACATGACGAGCGATAAGCCTATAGTGTGACAAACATGAAGATGAAAAATTAAATTTCAATTATATCAAAATTTTCCTTGATATTTCGTCTAACATTAAAATATACTTTATGTAAAATCCCTAACAATTTGCAAAAATCCCTCAAAGATTGAAATTGTTTGCCTGTGAAATATTAGACACACACTAAAGCGGGAAAAAGGAGTCATTTTCGCATACTATAACACTATTTTTCGATATGAGTGGGTCTTCGCTCCACTTTTTTGAAAGTTAATCCTCAAAATTTGCATAAAAATATACATTGTTTGGTTACCAAAAATATGGAGCAATGACCAACTATACCTTAAAAATATACTTTTATGACATAATATTCGCATCTTTTCGAGAAATGCTTGAAGTCAATTAAGTCAAGGGTCATATCACAAACATGATTTAAATGCCACTGTTCGTTAGGACTTGTGTAGTCTAGTGGTTAGCGTGCTAGTCTCGAAAGAAAATGATACTCAGGATTTTTATTGCTAGGGTTCGAACCCCACGAATACCACATTAATTTTTTCAATAAAATAATAACTTTTGCCGAGAAAATTTTCCTTAGAAAAGTTTTGTTTATCACAATTTCATAAATTTCAATATGAGAACTTTACTCTAAATATTAAATTCACAAACTGAACATGATTTTTATATTTCCGAAGCTATAGGCTTTCTGCACGCTATGTTCGCCCATCTCCTTTGCACTTTTCAGACTTTGTTTAGGTAATGCAACGAACATACGACGTCATGTGACATGACTGACATCACAGTCTAATCGTTTCAAATGTCTCCTGCGGTTGAAGGAGGCGGATTTAAGTTTAAAATGAATAGTTATCCAGTAATATACATCTGCTCTAGCCCTCAGGGACTAGCAAATTAGCTTCAAAATTTCTTGAACAATTAAGTGTAGGTTACATCATAGATGTCGAGTGGTATTGAATATATAGTTTCATGAGGCGTGGAAATCAAGGGAGCGGAGCACCCGAGATTCCCACGCCCAATGAATCTGTATATACATGTACAATAATACGAAATGTATTATGATGTAAGCAACTTGTCACATATTTGATGACACGTGTTCCAGGGGTAAAATATCTAGTCATTTTAGAAGTTGTGAGGAAACAGGTCGGACGTTATGCAATTGGATTAGATCAGTTTGAAATTTTTAACATATCTCGATGATTTGGATGATTTGTAGTGTACGAAAGCGCTTGACTATGATGTAAGCATATCTGATGACTGTCAGGAGATACAATTTAGTCATTATAGAAGTTGTGAGGGAATACGTTATATCAGTTTGGAAATCTAAATATTTCGATGATTTTTGTTTCGCAAAACGCTTGATTAATATGATTTATTTAATGTTTTCTTCAGTTCCTTTTGTTGTGATACATTGAATTACTGAAGTAGCGTTAAAATTCATTCTCAGTTTGCAACAATTTTCCCACGATAGGTGTCTCGTGCAGTAATACATGAGAGAGGGGAGGGGGAAGCATTATTGCATATTGGATAAATCACAACAGGATAATCGAAGAAAAAGGTCGCAGATATGTGACAGTTGAGACTTCTATTGTAAAATTTTACTTCTTTTGTACCATTTTATTTCGCAGCATCAGTTTTATATGCCCAGAAGGAGACTTTATAGAATTCATGCGTAATTAACAAGAAAACACACCTCAAAGTTTTGCCGTAGATTAAGGTAAAATTTATGAACTGTAGGTAAGGGTTTTTTTTTTTCGAGAATAGGGTAAAGCTATTCATTCTTCAACCTTGTTATCCACTTTTTTTTAACTGCTCTAAAGAACTAACTCAGTTGAGAAAGGGCTTTCTAGAAAATATTCAAGAACTGTTGCTTCCATAAAGATGGCACACTGATTGTAATTCTTTTTAATAAACATAGTTTGCATACGTAATATTACTCCAATTTAACAGTATATTTTCCGTTTTATATACATACGTATAATTATAATATTACTTTATAGTTTAACGAATAATCAGTTGATGTCTATAATTTCGAGTTTAATGGGACATGTCAAATCAATGTTTGAATGACAATAAATTTTTCATTAATGAAATTTTTTGAAATGTCGAATTGAAGAAGCTGATGGGGACAAGCGATTTTTTAACAATAGAAATTTGAATAATAATAATATCAACAGATACTGTGGCGGTAAGATGCATTAAAACATTAGAAATAGAATGACATTTTTTTTCAGATAAGTTTTTTAGAATTGATTTGTTTTATTTATTAAACACAGAGGAAGATAATTCTTACCAAAATTCAAGGTCATAAATTAGGACACATACCACAAACAATTAATATACTTGTATAAATATACATATTCACAAACGCAGATGTAAGTTTTAAATAAGGTTATAATAAACAAGAGGCCAATGCTCCACATCGCTCACCTGAGCACTTTGGCTAAGAAAAAGCAGAAATCAGTTCAGTATTGAAAAGTTTAATTATAAATGTGGTTCCGCTATTAAGGCTTTGCCCTGCCTTCAGGGACATGTTGGAACACATTTGAAACTTCCCTACCTGAGGATGCTTCTGGATAATTATGACTGGCTTGGTGATCTTGAGAAGAAATTTTTTTATTGATATATTCCTTATCTTCTTTTTTTTTATAACTTTGACCCCTAGTTGTGGCCCCACCCAATCCCCCGGGGTCATGATTTGAACAAACCTGAATCTACACTTCCTGAGGATGCTTCCATATCAAAATGACTAAATATCATGGCTTTGCTCTTCTTGAGAAGAAAACTTTTCAAGATTTTTTTTCCATATTCATATAACTCAACGAGACGTTGCTATTCCTGAAGATTTTCAAGATTTTTTCCTTTACATTCCTATGTAAAACTTTGATCCCCCATTGTGGCCCCACCCTACCCCCGGGGGTCATGGTTTGAACAAACTTAAATCTACTCTACCTGAGGGTGCTTTCATATTGATATGACTAAGCATGGCTTTGCTGTTCCTGAGAAGATTTTCAAAGATTTGTTCTATAATTCTATGCATTCCTGTGTAAAACTTTGCTCCCCCATTGTGGCCCAATCCTACCCCCGGGGGTCATGATTTGAACAAACTTAAAACTACTCTACCTGAGGGTGCTTCCATATTGATATGACTAAACATGGCTTTGCTGTTCCTGAGAAGAATATTTTCAAATATTTGTTCTATGTATTCCTATGTAAAACTTTGATCCCCCATTGTGGCCCCACGCTACCCCCGGGGGTCAAGATTTGAACAAACTTCAATCTACTCTACTTGAGGGTGCTTCCATATTGATATGAATAAACATGGCTTTACTTCTTGAGAAGAAGATTTTCAAAGATTTCTTCTATGTATTCCTATGTAAAACTTTGATCCCCCATTGTGGCCTCACCTTAACCCCGGGGTCATGGTTTGAATAAGTCGAAATCTACACTATGTAAAAAATGTTTCACATAAGTTTCAATTTTTTGGCTCAGTGGTCCTTGAGAAGATTTTTAAAAGATACCTACAAATTTTCAATATTTCTTTATTATCTCCCCTAGGTAGAGGGGGTGGCCCTTCATTTGAACAAACTTGAATCCCCTTTACCCGAGGATACCTTGTGCGAAGTTTGGTTGAATTTTGCCAAATGGTTATGGAGAAGAAGATGAAAATGTGAAAAGTTTACCAAAACCACGACGACAATAACGACAGACAAGAGACAAATTTCGATCAGAAAAGCTCACTTGAGTCTTCGGGTCAGGTGAGCTAATAATATTGTTTTCCTTTTTAATTCAAGTACAGATTACATATAAGGTTTTGTGTTGGATATATACAGTGTCCACTTATATGGAAATCTAGATGGCATTAGAAATGTAACAAGCTACTAAGATAGAAGTCTCGAACTATTCAATATACACTTTTTCGAGCGAGGAAATATTGGGCACTTCGAGTTCTCAAACACCACAACACAAGAAACTGTATTTCCAACACTACTGGACATTTACGATGTATTCTATTGTAAAACGATGTTTGATTGAAAATGCGTTACTAGAAAATAAATTTTAGACTATTTTGGGGAATAAATATGCAAATGAGTTAATTTATATACATGTACAAAATGTATGCCTATTACAAACAGAACATTATAATTCATTTCTAAAATCCATGACATGCAATACGTGATGATGAGCTATACTCAATTAATTTATTACTAGTTAAACTCAGTAGGGACGTTTGAGCCTTTTAAAGTAGGAGGGTTATACATTGTTTGCCAAATAAGATGACAGGATAAATAAAAGAAGGATTACAAGTCATTGATCTATAATTATCTTGATTGAACATGTTGGAATATGATGTTGGTATGATGAACTGTAACTACAAAGTGTTCTATAATAAAATTGATACGATGAGACCAATCAAACCGTCGATTCTAAGTAATAACATTGAAAAGGAAATGCAAATTAGGCATTTAGTTATTTAAGAATGAGAATTTAAACTGTAAACTGAAGAAGATAAGTGTAAAGAGCTTACAGCTACATGTAGAACTCCTGAGTTTGTTAGTTTCTATGTTTGTTTGTTTTTGTTTAAAGTCCCTTCGAGAATTTTCTCACTCAGATTGAGACACCACAACCTGCCGGTGGGAGGCTGCAAATAATAGACCTGTACTCGCCACTCACGGCCCTTATGATGGTAGCCTAGTGGTAGGGCGTTTGGTTCGTGATCGGGAGGCCCGGATTTGATTCTCGTTTGCCGCCCCGCGTCACACCTAAGCCGTGAACATAGGTAATGACTGTTCCTTCGCCAAGCGCCCGGCACATTTGAAGTGAAAATCAGGGGTCTTCCGCATGAGACCATACAAATCTAGGTCCCCTGTCACGATAGGCGTTGACGCGATAAAGAACCCTCACTGCTCAACGGCCCTAAGTGCCGAGTAAAGGTCTATGGTATATGGTAACGTCTCTATATGATTGAAAAATTCTCGAATGGCAAAAATCGAATGGGACGTAAAACATCAACAAATCGATAAATCACGGCCCTTGAGCAGTGAAGGATCGGTTTCACGTGTCAGAACCCATCGCGAAATAGGACCTCGGTTTATACGGTCTCATCCGAAGGACCGGTCTGCATGCCCTGCACTGAGGTTAGAACATGTGTCTTCTACGACTCTAGAGCACACCCTCTAATCACTGCACCATTCGGGCGACCGAGACATCCTGTGGTTGCAAGATGGATTTAACCCATAAATATTACAATCATGTGTTTTCCTTGATGGTAGGATTTTGCCATTTTGTAGTTTATTGATCAACTGACAGATCCACAGACCAGCGTATTTGTAAAGATAATGGAAAGACAGCTCATAAAAATCGATTTTATATCCGGGAACTGGAAAACCCTGTGAGTATAAAACACTCTGTTTGCTGGATTAAAAACACGTTCGATTAAGACCTTTACTTTGGACTCTTTGCCTATTAACATGTTTGGCTTCTTAAATATTATTATACCTTTACATCTCTTTAAACTTTCTGGCTTGAATATCAATTTTGCAACCTTTTAAAGACCTTTTTGAACTAATTTAAAGGTGTTTTTTTTACATTAGAAATCTATAGAATCACTTTGGATTGATTAAACTTCTGGAAAATGTTTAATAATATTGTTACAGTCTTTCAGTTAAAAACATATTTTTATATTTCAATGGCATATTAGTCTATATCATATCCAAGGAATACAACGTTTATATTTGAAGCATTTAAAATGTATCGGCGTAATTTTATATCTGATAGAGCTATGAATAATAATGATGAACAAAAATGAAAAGAACTATTTTAAATTGATTACAAACTTACTAGGTGCATTATCAGTCCTGTAGTAGATGTTGATGTAACTGACGCTGACCACTCTCTGTAGATCTACTCTCCATGTCGCTGTCTGTTTTCCATTTGCTGATATTGTACACTGATTTCCTCCTGCTGAGCGGTCAGAAAAGTGTCCATCCACTGCCTTCTCTGCTCCCCATTCTATTTCTTTACCTTGATGATTGTTCTTCTGCCAGGCCGGTTTCCCGAGAGCTAAATTGACTTATGAACAGAATAAAGGACCTATTTTTAAACTGTATAGATTTAACCTTGGGCACTAACTAACTTTAGTACACTTATATCAGATTTCCCCTGTGTTTAGTACACTTATATCAGATTTCCCCTGTGTTCCATTCGCACTTGGGCAATTTCACAATGTTGTCTCAATTTTTCGTTAATTGTCTAAGCAAGTAAATCGTTCTATTTTGAATTTGAACACACAAATCATCAGTAACAAAAATACTTAAAAATACAACTTCAGGGATATTACTTTACATATATGTATATTCTTATTTTCTTCCATAGAGAAAATTGAAAATTTTGGTTCATATCCAGGATAACAATAATACCAGAACATGGAAAAACAAGACGGCTCCACACAGAGAAAACTGAAAAAGCCCTCCTTATAAAAAGTTTTTCTTTGCTAAAATTTTTCTCAAGATATGCTTGTAAGCATATGTAATTTGGTGAGGTAAACAAAGCTATTCAAAGATTTTCCATTTATCTTCATCAATGTACGCTTTTGCGTCTGCCAATAAACTTGTATCACATTCACAACAGATGTCACCTTGATTGGGTACTTTGATTTTATATGTACAGGTTATATAAGAATCCAATTAAACTGTGTGTTACAGACAATAACATACCCTTTCGTGCAGGCGATCTAGAGATAAATCAACTTTCATATAAAAAAAATAATAAAAGAGATTTATAAATCAACATTTCAAAATAATTGAAACATTAACAGGAAGTTTTAATATCTATCCTCGGCGTAACGTCGCCCAGGCAAGTGTATTTGGTTTCTTAACAAACCGAAACAGCTAAATTTAAGCCCTTGCATTAAAAAAATATATCATTTAATCAGATATTTTATCTAAATAATGCACTTAATATATCCAAAGTTTCTTACCATACGCGGAAGTACATGTCGCAGACAAAAGAAACTGTAGAATTCTGAGATTCATCATTTTCTATCTGAAAAATTATAGGAAATGCCCAAAAATCACCGTGCAAGTGTTCATTGTAAGTGTTCAAGTGTTATAGAATAATTTTTAATTCATCATTTCATTTCTCCATATATGAACACATCTCTGAGTCTTACTCTTTTATTAATCACTAATTCTTTTGCTGGTTTTATAAAGTAAACCATAGAGGATTATAGGCGTTTTCCTCCCTGTCCCTTTTTCTGTCGGTCAGTTCGTTTCCCTGAGTTTTTTTTCTACATGGTTTTTAGCATGATAGTCTATTGACAAGTTGGAGATCAACTTTGAACTTCGGTTCCCATTATCGTTTTTTTTTTTGGGGGGGGGGGGGAAATCAGATTTTACTTGCGAATAGGTAACTTATATTGCTTATGCAATACTGTTTGAATGCTAGTTTAACAACAGGGACGAACCATGTACGTAAAACGTCCAACATTCTATTTATCCGCCCTTCTCTCTAAATTGCAACCTAAAAGTTATATAGGTTAAACTCTGTGATAATAGATTAATCAAAGTACTGAAAGTACTGGGAAGCGCTAAGCAACGTTTGAAATTCATCAGAATTATTTTGAATTTAAATTGCCTGTTGTATTGGAAGAAGTATTATGTTGACAGTGCAACCGCGCTGGGGCGAGCACAGTTCTTCGATACATATTCACTTAATTTAAAATAAAACTTATATCCGCCTTTACAAACCAGACGAGGAAACATTTGAAGGTTCGAGATTCTCCGTTTCTTTAAAAAAAACAATATATAAAAATTAAATAACAGATATTTAGTCCAAATCCAAGCAGTAATGTATTTCTCAAACCTAATAAAAAAAGAAAGAAACGAAAAAAAGAACATGTAAAAATATTTTCGTTCTCCATCGACCTTATAGGAGTCTATAAGAGGTAGGTTTGCGTATAAATTTCAATTCTTTGGAGGTGGGGGGGGGGGGGGTGGTCGACGAGTTTTCCAACCAAAATTAGACTATAAATGTAGCTATACATTTGCTGGAAAATGTATATTTTTAAATAATTTTGAACACTTGAAAATGTCGCTGATATTCCTCTCATTAATGTGCAACACTGATAGCTAAAATGTTCTGGTGATAATTTTTGATAATTCATTCCGTGTTCACGAGTGTTTCAAATTGAAAATGGCTGTTTGTGATTGTGAATTAATTTTCGAAAGTGCTCCAAAAAAATAAAAATGTTTTTATTGCGTCGATAAAATATTTCCTTATTGATAACATATTTTATTAAATTTATGAATTAAAGATCTAAAAACTATCGAATAATAGTATTCTCACTTAATTGTTTTTTAATATATCTCTTTTTTTCATATTCATGAGCGATTTTTATATTTACGAATCTATAGAAAGGATTTGAGAAGAAATACATTAATGGAGTGTGTAAGATATTTACACAATCGCTACGAGCGTCCGGTATTTATGTTATAGTTAAAGTACATTTTATCGAGTGTGACATGGATAATCAAGGGGGCGGTGACGAGTTTGCGAAGCAAACGAGTCTCCACCCCCTTGATTATCCATGATTCACGAGATAAAATGTAATTTAACTGACTTGTATCAGCGAACCAATCAGAAAGATCGGAACATTAGGGCGAAAATTTTCCATAAAACAGCACGGGAATGTATCATTTTTTTCCCGTACATAACCCACGAAAATATCGGGGTTTTTCGTAATATAGCCGACAGCATTCGATAGATTCCGTTATATTTTCCCGCTCTGCAACCGGCATATTATTGGTTCTATAGACTATTGGGACATTTCGTAGTAATTTCCCGCTAACTCCTCGTTATATTCTTGGAATATTTCTGCGCACTTAGTCATTTACTTCGATGAAGTTGAGGAGGATGGAAGTATTAAACGATTTGTCGACCATTAACCTGGGCGATTTAGGTGTTTTAGACTTTTTTAACATATGCGGATTTACCGATACTGAACTCTCGCAGGTATGTGATGAAATTGAAGAAGAAAATGCCATATCCGAAGGTCTGTGTGAAAAGCTGAATTTAAATCGTGCCGAAAATATGGACAGTGAAATTGGTATCGAGTTTGGTTCTTTCAACCTAGATACAGTGGACCCAGTAGCTGATATTTCCGATCCAAAGCCTCGACCAATGAAATCGGAACCCGGTGATAATGGTGAACGGTTTGGAAAACCGGTGACGGATGATGAAATTTCAAAAGTGATTGCGTCGAAAGAGAATGCTAACACCGAGAAAAATACCACGTGGGCTCTCAAGGTCTTCGAGGAATGACGGGAGAAACGTAATGGTATATTCCGTTGATGAAATACCACTCTTACATTTAATGACGACAGAGCAGTTGAATTTCTACTTTGGCCGTTTTATTGTGGAAACTCTGAGAAAAGATGGCATTGAATACCCTCCCCGATCTCTCTACCTCATATCGTGTGGGATATTGCGCCACCTCGGAAATAAAAACATCTTCGACAAAAACATTTTGGACAGTAATGACCCAATGTTTAGTGAATTCCGGAAAATTCTTGACAGCAAAATGAAGCGCGGGTTTGGGAGGGCGATTACGCAAGCTGAGCCGATTATGCCACAGAATGAGGAAAACATAACATTTTCAATTTTTAAGAATGAAGACTTGCTTAAATAAAGTACGTGAAATGTAAAAACATTTACGGGCAAAAAAAAGTTCAGTTTAATGTTACAAGAAGTAATGAAAATGTTTTTAAAATTGATTTCATTTACTCAAAAGGAGGTGGGGCTTCCTGTGATGTGGTAAGAAGTTATTGTACAGTTTTGTACTTTTTCTGTACAATAACTTCCTGGTATTGGAAGTTATTGTACATTTGGATGCTCCACCCCCTTGGTGTATCAAGAATTAATGAACTACTACCAGTAAAGGAAGAAAACGCGGGTTCGTGATACAATAATGATAAATAAAACTTGGACTATATATTTCATTGTGTCATGGTGCGGTACTTTTTCTTTTGATGTAAGCCATACTTTAAATCAGATAGAAAACCTTTGGCTGAATTCCAACGTACTATAACTTCTAGGGAGCGGAGCTTAGCCGTACAATTACTTCCAATGTACTGTACAATAACTTCCAAAGGAACTCAATACTTTTGAAATTTTTTTCTTCAATTTCTGTAAGCATATACAACCTATCCAGAGGAAAAATGAGAAACCTCACAAAATTCACCCCCCCTCCCTTTTCGATCTGAAAAAGCATACGTGAAAACCATTTTCATGAGGATTACATGTAAACTCATTAGTTAATTAATTCAAACAAATATTTTAAAATTACACAGACTTTCTTGAAATGCATGTATTCAAATTCAAACAGATAACTGAAATCTAACAATATTGAAAACGCGCAGTTCGATGATTCCCTTAATAGCAACTGTTTTCCGAGTTCTTTGAGTTACATGCAAACTGATACATGTTCGTATATACTTGTATCTGGACTATTTCACACTACATTCCATAATTTTGATACCTGTGGCTACAGTACTTGACTCGGATTTCCTCGGAACATGCAAGCGTATCCCTAGTAACAGTAATGTAGCGGGTCATAGTGCGGGCGGATCCAGGTTTCCAGTATTGTGCCTGTATTTGTTACGGTTTTTGAAATACTCATACTACTTAAATTAATCCATCAAATACAATTTCACACTCGTTTAACACAATCCAACCATCTCCTTCGTACTTTCTGCTTTGTTTGAACACCGGGCCTGTTCACTTACGATGGACCTAGGCCTATGACGTAATGTCGCGTGCAGTTTGGTGCTGAAGGAGTGACTATGCAAATGACCATGACACAAGACATTTACAGACACTTTCTTTCGTTTGTAAGGGATTTATTGTACAGAGAGGCGTGCCATTCTCGTCGCTGCGCGACTCGACTGCCACGCCTCTCTGTACAATAAATCCCTTACAAACGAAAGCAAGTACTGTAAATATAACTTTTGTTTTGAATATGCTACAGCTGTGCATTGTACATTTTTTACACTTCACATTCATCGCGCTGTGCAGCATATCGGCATCATCATGTGAAAAAATCTATTAAATGAGCACCTGTAGAGTTTACGTCATTTTGTCAGAGATAATTGGTAAATATACATTTTTATTATAATTAAGGATATACTGTGGTTTCATCATTATTCGTGGAACACCAATTTTCGTGGATTTCGTTGTTGAGTCGATCCACGAAATCAAATGTTCATCGAAGTTTGGTGCCTCCATTTTGATTTAGAATAAACCTTTAAAAAGTCCTTTCCGACTTTCGTTAATATATGCAACCCCCACTTGTCCCAACAGGTTGACTTATAAACGTATTTTATCAGTTAAAATAAGAGGAAGAAATAATTTTAGATAATGATCTGGACTTTTTGAGTAAAAATGTTTTAATATTCTGCACGGAGATTAAAGAAAAACACACGTAGATCTGCCAATGCGGTGCATACCAATTAGTGGTATTACTCCAAAGGATGATAATCAGGCATAAATGTGTTAAATTTGTTATTCTCGAACAATCTAACGGTCCAACCCCCATTATCACCTGTACAATGAAAACAAAAAAAATTTATAAAAATTCCGGTAGAAATACTTAAATACTCTCTGTTCAAAACAGGCTAATTTCATACAAATTATCAAAACAATTCATTGCTATATGTAATTTGTCTTTTATCTGTTTATTTAGAAACATTTTTTTTTAGGTAACGGGTATGTATGTTTCGAAAGTCCTGCCATTTCGGAGCCCTTCGCGGCTTAATTTTTTGTCGTCCATTTTGCATGTTTAAGCGTGAAGTATCCAGCGAGCATGGATGTGTGTTTTTTTTCCGGAGAATTACAAACAAGGGGATCTGGATGTCTCTGTCAAGTTCAGAAACACACGCCGTGCACAAAAAAAAATAAGTATCTAACACTATTTTGTTAATTGAAATACTTAAGTTTTGATACTTTTAATATCCTGTTGCCACACTTAATTATCGTCCGTATGCAGGTATTTGCGCCTATAAGATAAAATTCAAATTGTCTTAATATTTTTAGATGCTTGCACATCTTTTTCCCGAAACGTTGATTAAATAAACGTCTGAATTGTTTTTAATAATCTGTTTCAATATCCGGTATTTAATTAGTCATGTGAGTTCACAGTGTTACATTGGAGACGGTACATGGAATGCCTCACCCTTTATTATTATACCATGAGTTGTAAACTCTTGAGGTTCCGACTTTTAAAAATACAGATGAGTAAAATATAAATAATAAATTAAAGAATTTTCACCTGTTAGTACATGTAATTCTTTTTAAATATTTACATACTCTTAACATTGTAAATGGCATGAAGGTTCCCGCTAAAGCATAAGGCGCGAGAAAAAATGAGAAGAAAACGATTTTTTTTTTCTGTTAGCACTATTATCCACGAATTTACGTATCCTCGAAACTGTAATTTTTACTAAATTCACGAAAATTGATGCCCCACAATATTAATGAAACCACAGTAATATATGTCTTCTTCGTTTGATGATAACACATTCAAAGCTATCCTTTACATCTGATTTTTATATACATGTACATGATTTATAATGTATTTGCATCAAAAAATTTGTCTTTTCTGTTGATCTACAATATATGTATCTGATTTGTAAATTTTACTTTTTTAAAATAAAATTTTTATACTTTTCTTCTTCGGAATAAAAATATGTCATTAAAACCCCAAAAGTAATTTTTGGACTCTTGTTGAAATACTTAAAATGCTTCAGTATTTTTTTTAAAGGATATTTGATACTTTACACCAATCTTTACTTGTTTATGTATGAAATTAACTACCATGCAAAACATGTTGAGAGGGAAAAAATATCCACAGCTGGTGTGTTAAAAAGGAATACTAGTACTGAAAATAATTGAGCCGTAATTTTTCTGCTAATTCCATGATAAATAATTCAACAGCCCAAGAAAGAAAAGACATTATATTAATCTCAAGTATGAATAAATCTTAATGAAGGTATGCAACATTGTTTTATTCTGTTTTTACTTAGTCCTAATTAAGTCGCTTAGCAGACAAATCAGCAACACACGCACACCTTTACCTAAACTATTTCTTCCTAGGTTCCTAACAACAAGTATGCTTAACATTTCATCAGCGCTATTCCTGTCCATTGCTAAGAACGTTTAATTAAGGTTTTAGCATTTTCCGCCAGATCTTGCGTACTGCACACGCAATTTTAAAGCACAATATTTGTCATCAATATTTCCGAAAAATTAGTTTTCCTATCTAAGTGGATTCGTTGAAATCACAACCTCCACGTTCCCTACGTGTACGTACAGCCGCAAACTGCCTTTCTTTGCGAATTATTTACATCATATTTTTTACCCATATTACAAGTATAGAATACAACACAAGTAAAGACAGTTCATGAATGCATTCCAGTCTGTTACTAATTGACACTGAGATGCGAAAATCAACTTCATTGATAGCTCTCTGCATGGTGCAAGGGTGATAATAAGAAGACTTGTTTTTAGTTACATTGTCTGAAATAAGGGTCTAGAAGAAGAAATATTAGTTAATATGGATATAAATTATATAGAACGTACATATGTAGGTACATTGTAAATCAATTTTATGCGAAATTTTCTAATAAATAGCTTAATTCCAGTTTGAATTTTAAATAGTTATTAAAATCCCATCTGAGTTTTAAAAATATGTACTTATTCAATCACTACATTATGTGTACATGACATATAATTAACCGTTCTTAAGGTATCTGCGCCATAGATGCAGCAATTCTTAGCTACGTGGTACACAAGTGGTATGTGCCGACACGATTTTAAATGAACTACAATGTATAGAGATAAGAACCGCCCCTATCTACTAACAGTGGATCTTAGTACAATGTACATGCATGCTCTTTACCTTACTAATTGACTCCTATTATTAGAACTGCACGTAACGCAGTATTACACTAAAATAGCCGAACGAGCGTCGGGGATTTCCAATTGCATATTTTTAGAAAGCCCAGTGGAGTTATCTAACTTGCTTAGTGGCGCTGGATCGCGAACGGAAGTAGAATTAAGGTGACAGAAAGCGCTTTGCGCTGCGCTTAGCGCTTAAAAAGTAGCTTGTTAGTTAAGGATACATAATACAAACAAATATTTGATCCCTGGATTGATATATATTTTTTGGCTGATTTTAAATGTAAATGACATAAATAATCAATAATTAGAATATAAAGAAATCGTACGTTTTCTTTAGTGCTTAGATATGCAACTTTGTATCGTTTTCTATATAATTCTATACAGAATTTTGCTTACATTTGACACGGTGACAAAATCTTTCAAAATTCTGTCACTTTACCTGGAAAATTTCATTCAGGTTATTTATTTGAATATTAATCTATGAGAAATATTGCTGATTTCTGAAAAAAAAGTTTGTGTTATTTATCCTTAAGTTTGATTTTCATCGGATTTCAGCTCTTTTTTACAATAATTCTTTTTATGTACCACGAATAGACCAAATATCCTATTTCCTGAATATCTCTTAGTCATGTTATATTGATGTACGAGATAAGATTCGAAAAAAAAAAATGTGAAAATGCAAATAATATTTCCATTCTTAATCTAAAAATTCACATGAAAGAATTGAGAAAATGATTTAGAACTAATCGAGATTCACCTTGAACATTACTCTGATTAATTATATATAGTAAAAAACTTTGATACTATAGTAAATTATACTTAACTATAGAACTTAACTATTAGTGAAGTGGGTTTGTATGTATTTCATATTTTAAAAAAAATCACGTTTTTCATTTTTCATTTGATATGAAAATTTTGATTCAAACTAGTATTCAGACAATATCGCCTGACGCTTTAAACTTGAGAGTAACCATTACAAAACAGGCTTATGTTAGAATAAATTAAAATCCTACAGGTCTTCAGTAAATTTGTATAACCATAATTTTCTTTCTGCTTTTTCTTAAATATGCAGTCGTAATATTTGAAAAATACGCCAAGGTGCAATTTACTAAAATAACATGTATATGTTTAAATATCCATAGGTTGCAATAAATTTTAACACTTCAATTATGATTTTTATGCCCCCGTAATCGAAGATTCGGGGGCATATAGTTTTTGCCCTGTCCGTCCGTCTGTCTGTCTGTTTGTCCGCAAAAAAATTAACCTTGCCCATAGCTTTTGATTGGTGGAGCTATGGCTTTCATATTTCACATGTGTATTCCTTTTGACAATACCTATCTTTGGGTACCATAAAATTTGACCTTTTGACCTTGACCTTTGACCCACTTTTGCTAATTTTTTTCAGACTTTAACCTTGGCCATAATTTTTGAAAAGTTGGTGCTAGGGCTTTCATACTTCACATGTGTAATCCTTGTGACAAGACCTTCCTTTGGATAATAACAACTTTGACCTTGGAGTCTGACCTATTTTTGCAAAACTTTAACCTTGGTCATAACTTTAGAACGATTAGAGCTAAGGCTTTCATACTTCACATATGTAATCATTATGGCAAGGCCTTCCCTTAGATACCATCAACTTTGACCCTTTGACCTTGACCTTGGAGTTTGCCCTACTTTTGCAAAACTTTAACCTTGGCCATAACTTTTGAAAAATTGGTGCTAGGGCTTTCATTCTTCACAAATGTAATCTTCGTGACAATACCTTCCTCTGGATACCAACAACTTTGACCATTTGACCTTCACCTTGAAGTTTGACCTACCTTTGCAAAACTCTAACCTTAGCCATAACTTTTGAACGGTTAGTGCTAGGGCTTTCATTCTTCACATATATAATCCTTAAGACAAGATCTTCCTTTGGATACCAACAACTTTGACCCTTTGACCTTGACCTTGGAGTTTGACCCTTTTTTGCAAAACTTTAACCTTGGCTATTACTTTTGAATAATTGGTGCTAGGGCTTTCATACTTCACATATGTATCCTTGTGACAAGACCTTTCTTTGGATGCCAACAACTTTGACCCTTTGACCTTGGAGTTTGACCTACTTTTGAAAGACTTTAACCTTGGCCATAACTTTTGAAGATTGGTGCTAGGGCTTCCATATTTCACATGTGTATTTCTTGTGAGAAGGCCTTTCCTTGGCCAAGGACACCATTAATTTTGACCATTTGAACTTGACCTTGATGTTTGACTTACTTTTGAAAAACTTCAACCTTTTCCATATCTATTCAATGGTTGCTCCTAGGGTTTTCATATTTCACAGGTATATTCCTCGAGACAAGACCTTTTTGTACCAACATATTTGATTTCCATTTGAGAAAGTTTAACCTTTGTTATGAGTTGCCATACGGGGGCATCAGTGTTTCACAAACACAATTTCCCGCGTGGCGCAGTGGTTAGAGCGTCTGCTCTAGAGTCGCGAAGTAAGGAGTTGATCCTTACGTCGCGGGTTCGAATCCCACTGCGGGACGTGGAGACCGGTCCTTCGGATGAGACCGTATAAACCGAGGTCCCGTGTCGCAGTAGGTGCTGGCACGAAAAAGATCCCTCACTGCTCAATGGCCGTAAGTGCCGAGTATAGGACAAAATTTGCAGCTCTCCACCGGCAAGTGGTGGCGTCTCCATATGAGTGAAAAATTCTCGAGAGGGACGTTAAACAACAAACAAACAAACAAACACATCTTGTTCTGCTCCATTTAAAAATCATTTTCTCAGCTTAATGCATTGTAAAGATTTTATGATGAATGTCGATTATCGAAAATGTTTACGTTCGACCAATACTATGTGCCCTTTTACTTACGAAAAAACATATATGTCCTAATAATTGCACAGGTAACCTTGATGAGCGTGTTTGCTTTACAGAAAAAAAGTGCTAAAGTAATGGATAAATAACGAGATGGTGTTGAATAGTTTAGAGAAAACATTCCCTCCGAGGGCCGAAATAACACTATCGAGTTATTTATCTTACTTAAAAAACTTCCCCACTTTGGACCCCAAAGAAACATCTACCCATTCATATATCCAACTTTGCTGTAATACAATGGGATCTAGCCCATTTAGATATCCAACAGTGACAAAATACAATAGCCTAATCGAACACCCCTTTCATGGACTAGTGAGCATGAAACTGCATGGTGCTAATGTCATTTCAAACCTTTCCACTGTGCTGAACACTCATGAAATCAGATGAAGAATAGATTTAAATCCAAAGTAAATTAAGAGAGGTTCAGATAGTGTTTTGAATATACTTTTGACCTGAAAGCAGAAGAAAAATACAGAATTTTGGTAAAAGGTTGGAAATCTATCATTACATATAAGATAATGATTTGCTGAGGAAAAGTAATGGAATCTTATGGAGTTCCATTCGGACAATACTTCTAGTAGTGCTAAAACAGATGAAAAGATTGTCGGTGTTATGCAGAACCCGCTCTAAAAATATTCCATATCAAGATCTGCAATAAAAAAGGTGACAAAAAATAGATGGGCTGTCAATTTGTTAAATTGTTTTTGGAAGTACTCTGGAAAAGTATGAGAACAGAGATGAACCTCGAAAAATCTGAGAAGATTTGCTGATAACGGACCCCTGAAATAATATTCAGCAACAGGAAGTGATGTGGTTTAAGGTTCAAGGTAAAAATGTATTTATAAGCGTGTCAAAAAGTGATCAATGCTTTCAAAATTTAGGACCGGAAACATTCTGTTAAAATACCATCGGATAAGTATTGGATATTTTATTGACGACAGGAGTCTAACAGAGTGCAAAATTTGGAGGAATTGTAATTTTTGTGAGCATTGGAAGTACATTTTTAACACGATTCTAATGGTGTGAAAAATGCGAATTTCGTGTACATTGCAATGGACATAAATTCTAATAGTGTGACAAATTCGGAGTAATTATTTTTTATGTGCATTGGAAATACACTGTACATTTGAAATTCTTTTATCTCTTTTGTTCATTGCTTAATCATGTTTGTATGCACAGTTGGATATTTCAATATCCAACCGATAGGCAGTTGGATATTTGAATATCTAACTGATGGCCAGTTGGATCTTTAAATATCCAACTAGTGATGGTTGAATCGGTAAAATATACGTAGACTAATAACAATGGGTGACGTCATTGAAGTTTTTTAAGTTGCATTCGTTCCCTAAATCACTCATAAAAAAATTACATTTACGCTTATGATTTTTACCGAAAGAAATCAAATGTTCAAATAAAATGGACACAATTTCAGCATTCCTTTATCTGGAAAATTATCGAGAATAGCTTTTAAACTTTATGATAAACTTAATAATTTTAAAAAGAATTCATTTTTAGTCATTAAATCCTTTGAGAGTTATCTCTCTTATCAGATGGTAAATGAATCTTCATGAGTGCAAATCCGGAAGAATGACAACTCTCACGTTCCATTGATGAAAAGACAAACCTGTTGTTCAATATGAAATGAACCTCATTGAAACAAGAAATTATCTGGAAGACATATGAATCCTTCCAGTTCTTTATCGCGTCGAGTATCAGCTTTTGCAAAAAATATGAGAGTTATGTACTTGAGCTTCTGTGGTATTTTAAACGAAGATGAGATCATATGACACTTTTTCCAATTAGCCGGCAGCTATCATGGGGGGAGATTGTTATCACATCTCAAAATACCTGGTTTATATATCATCCTGAATCTCTGTTTACCTCAATATCCCTCTGAAGTCCTACCCCCCAAAAAATGAAAATGTTTAGATTGGCAGATTCCCTCCAAGGAAAGAAAGAAGACTTTTTTTTTTAAATAATCCTTTTATGTATATAAATTAGAGTCATCAAACTTAATATAAACCTTAAGATTTCTTTTGCGTTTCATAAAGTTTTCGACCGTAAAACCTAAACCCTCCCCTGTGGGACGGTTTTGGGTTTACTATAAATATCAGACATTTGCGCAGTATTAAAGGAATGATTTATCAGCTGAGATATAAATATCTGACGACCAAAAATAAGAAAAAAACTTTAATCTTCGATGAAAAATGCAATTTCCATATATTGGACAATAACTCACAGATCATCTATCCAAGTATTCCAGATAAGAGATCCGACAAGTATTGAAACAAGCAAATGTTGAGTATTAAAAGAAATACGTAGATAATGTACAGTATTCAATCTCGAAAGTCCAAACAAAGGATACAAATTTGGAGCAAACACGGACCTCAAAATTTAGAGGTGGGATCAGGTGCCATTTAGGAGTGAGCATCCCCTGCCGACCGGTCACACCCACCGTGTGCTCCTTGTCATGATCGGGAAAAAAGAAACATCCAGACAGTTCAGTGTATAAATAATGGCCTAACAATTAGTATGAAAAACGGAGTCGGCATTTGACTCAATAATAGGGTGTATGTGCTTACAAGGTCATTGTGTCAACCGTAAAACTTGCGAAAAGATGACTTCAAACGAGACGATATCTTTGTTTCATCAACTTGTTTGTCAATGGCTAGCCTGGTTTTAGAAATTGTTCATACGTAGAGCATTGCTTTTCCGTATCGAATCAAAAATAAATTCTTTAATAAACTGCATTGTTCGAGCGAAAACACAACTCTAAATAAATCATATGATTTATTGGAAAGAAGCTCATAATCTCTTTACTGCAAGACATTACAAACCACAACAGCTACTTCCTAAAGGGTTTTAGGGAATGCATTACTGCTACATTTTATTAATAAGTATATTTGCAATTACAGCTCCTTATTTCGACAAAAACACACCTGTCTTTGAGATGTATCATAAGTTCGCATGGAACAGAAGAAGACTTCAATTCAATAGGATTTACTCACAATGAAGTCGAAATATAATGAGTTCTATTCAATATACTTCATTCCGCCTATAGTTGAAGTACAATTATATACACGCAGAATTGATCAACTGAAGGAAATGACTTTCATTAAAAGGTTTACTACAAATTATTGGCAAATATTGGGGATTTTCTGGTTAAAAATTTCGTAGAATTAAGACTTTCAGTCTTTAACATGTACTTGCATAAGGTGCTGGCTAGAGGCATTCTCGCGGTAACGTATGTATATGCATGTAGCGATAATGTATAATATTTTGACGTGGTAAGAGTATGTAGTAATCATGAACTTAATGCACCCGATTAGAACTGTGTAATAATATGGAAAATTATTTTTAAATTTCAATTCCTCAGGGATGCAAAATTGAAAGTAAAAACTAAAAATATTTTTAATCTTACCGTGAAATGCAAACATCTCCTCATCAGAGTTTACCAAAAAAAAACACATAGGGATTTTTTTAATGGTTTTATATCGGACTAATGACGAGGAAGTATGCAAAGAGTGGCTCATAAAGTATTGCGTTATAATTTCTACAGAAAAGCTTTTCGAAGGCCGAGCGCTTGACTGCATCGTTTTTTTAAGAGAACCGATTTGCATTATTTGTGTAAATTCAAAATGATAGAGAAAAAAATTACGCACATCTGTGTTAAAGTAAACATGTTGTGCTTTGAATTATACATGGCCCCTGTTATAGTTCTGTTGATGTCATTGAGCACATGAGAAAAAAATTAAATTTTATGGGATAATCTAATTTATCTAAAGATAAGAAGTAATTAATTACATTGCATTATTTTGGAAATATTAGTTTTTAGGGGAAAAAACTGTTCCATTTTAGTTAAAATTAAGTTGGAAATTATAAAAAAAAAGATTTTTAATTGCCAGAAGAAAAATGATCTCTTTGCATTTAATAAGAACATGCTCCACACCAATATATTATCTTCCGTTAAGGAAATATTCAGAGCTTCGATTTTCTTTTTTACAAATCAAAAAATAGTTGAAGATAAAATGCCTGAGCGGGAAAAACACCTTTAGTGTAAGATTAAAAAAAAGTAAAACCCTATTAACTAGTATTTGAAAAAAAATATTTTGCCTGTTTAAATGTAAAAGGATGTTTTTCACCGATATATTTGATGATGAAATAAGAATTAAATTCCCTGCTTGTGGTATCTGTTCAGATAATCAATTTACGCCTCTTTAAGCACCATATATCAATAAGCCAAATATACCCGGTGTTATTTTTCCTATTTTACTGCGATTTAATATGAAGTATACAAACATGTCTATACTATCGGGGAATATATCCCAAAATATGCGTCTTGAAAGAAAAATGGGACAGAAAAATGAGCAGGAAAATGAAGGAAAGGAATTTAATAAACTGATTTAACTGACAAATAAACAGTGAAAAAATGAATATGCGTAGCCCCAATTATAATAGAAACTTAAATTAATACAACCAAGACGTTGATACTCAGGTATGAAAATACACATTTGCTGAAGAAATACGAATGAAATATCCTCGATAAACGTGATGTTATCTTTGCACATGAACAGAGTCCTTTCCTCGGCTCGTCAATCATTGTACATACTGGAACTGTCTACGTTCTAAAATGTCTCACTATTTTATTTGCCTCTATACATGTACATGTATAATCCATACATACATAAAGTAGGATCTTTTTTAACAATTTGGAGAATTGGAGCTCAGGAGAAACAAAGATAATATACAATAATTAAATATATATTTTTTTCTCTTTTTGACAGGAAAATCTCCATTTTCCACCAGGGGAATTTCTGAATCCTCCTGTGGTTTGTTTAAGGAATTAATATCGATATTTTAAAAAAAAAAATAAACGTTGATGCTTGGTAAGTGACCAGACTTCTTGATTAATCTCGAAGGATTTGATAAAATGACCAATCAAGTTCATTTCCAAGTGAACTTTTTGACATGGTTTTTATATTATATATTACTTATAATTCATATGGAGAAATGGTGATCATGATTCTGTTCATTTGCATATCGGCCATATTGGAGCTATAACGACGGAAGATTCTGTAAAGGTTTAATAAGAGAAAATACAGAATTTCACAAATATTTATATACTTATACTGTACCATCTCGGATAAACCCCCGATGGTTTGATTTTTTTATTATCTTTTACCGGAAATGCAGGATTGTTGATACGAGATTGAAACTTGCGTCCGCCTTTTTGATTTGAAAATTCGAAGCAAGAATATATTGCTTTATGGATGGAAAGAGCACAGAATTGGTGTATTTATTATTTTTAATGATGAAATGATTAATAGGAGCAGGAAAAGCTTTTTTCATGAATTACAGATGATTTACCATTTAATGAATACTTACGACCGCCTTTTTTATTTGAAAACTGCAATTTCTTGCATCAGTGTGACCTACTTATTATTTTACAAAAACGGTATCATGAGTTGTCAACTTTAATCACATTAAATTCTACCCATATAATTAATACAGAGGCTTGAAGAAAAATATAAATGGACCAGACTTGCATGTTTTAATAGCAAAAATTTATGAAATTGAATTTCGAGTTTATACAGGATCTTATGAATATTAATGAGAAGTAAATCACGTGGAAGTTATCTCATGAATAAACTGCATTCCATTTTTCATATGTAAAAAAAAAAAAAGAAGAATTAAGCTGTGATCTACACAATTTTCAAAATACATCCTTCAAAATTGCTTGAAATTTTATTGTATACTAAAGGTATTTTTTAATATGTATTCAGCGTATAACACACATGCTTTTGATATTTCAAAGTAGATATTATGGATTTAAAACACACACACAGACACACACACAAACTATAAATGTTGACATTGCATGCCCTCTGGTAGGTGATGAACAGATCATGTAAGTTCCAATACATCTACATTTGAATGTTTTGTCTGATTTTAGCAGCAAATTTCTTGAAGTATGTCGATTTAATGTTAATTGAAGTGATCGTCAAAGGTAAGGAGAGAGAGCAAAACCAGATTTAAAAATGGGATTAGCTATATATAGATTTATTACTTTTATTTCTTTTTTCAACTGGGATGCCAAAAAAAAAGATTATGAAGTGTAAAGCACATTGATTCTATCGCCTTCCTTTGCTGTATATTTCAATGACTTTTAAAGAATTTATCCATGTGTAAAGTCGAAAGTGGTGATATTTCGGGGAGAATCGTTTGTTGCAGGTTACAAATTTGTATAATCATTCAATGAATCTATAATAAGTTGCTATCTGTTAAATTAGAAAAAATACAAATCAAACGTTTCCATTCCAATGCTGTTATTTAAAAAAATGAAATATAGAGAACACTGTGTTGTCAGTGGTGGTGTACATGTAGTAGGACTACAGTTACGTACAGTGTGATTCGGACAGAGCATCACCTCTACCCTCCCCCCTCCCCCTCCCCCATAAATTCGTACAAAAAAATCAAAATTCTTTCCGTTTCGTTTGGGGGGAAATTGCAAATGCAAAATAAATCGTTCAGAGTCCCAAGTGGGGGTCAACAACATACTATTCTGCCAGAGTATCCACTTGAATCTAAATGCTTAATGTGTTTCTATAATAATTTTAAGCTATTTTATACAATCTTTGTCAGAGTCTGTAGAAACCCCTGTTTCAGTGAAATCCACGAGTCTTGGGATTAACAAGAGTTCATTTTATATGGCCGACTAAACATGATTTATCGGAGCGGTGAAGTACTGCCTTTGTCTGTCACCTCTGATGGAAGGTTAGTGAAATGAATCTTTTTAAAAGTTGCACTTATCCTTAATTCAGACGGTAAATATAATGATATTTAAGAGTATAGATAACGAATTCAAGATAACATTGATAAAAACAAAACATCTATACTAAATATCCTAACATTCCTTCCGTTTATTTTTTTTTCAACACCCTGAAATATGACTTCTTCAAATTATAGTGGAACTATTTTTTTGTACATTGTACCGAGGAAACTATTTCAGAGAGTGTTCTGAAAAAGAGGAAATATTAAAAGAAATATTCATATTATATTTCTATCCAGTGAAGCGATCAGGACATGTTCTGGTCTATAAAGGATATTGAAGATATTAAAGGGGTCTTTAGTATAACTAAAAGATAATCGTTAGAGGATAGTGTAAATTCTCCAGCCTTCAGTTGTTGTTAGAATAAGAAATATTTTACCTTAAAGGTGTGTGATTTTATTTCAAAGTTATTTTCCTTGCTATTTTTTCTCCAAAAGTTGAAAGTTCCTGATTTTTAGGTCACCTGAGTCACTCAGTTGACCTATTCCTATCCAGGTTTTTTCCGTCATGATGCGATTTGTGTCGGTTGTATACTTTTAACATTTTCAGCTTCTTCTCTTGAGCCACTGAGCCAATTTCAACAAATTTTGGCATATAGCATTAATAGGTTTAAAATATTTGAATTCCATAGTTCCTGTCCCCTTGGTGCCTAAGGTGTGGGAGCTGAAAACCATCAAAATTAGAGCTATCTTTATAAATCTTCTGAACATCTGGACATCAAGCAAACAAACTGTTAAGATTGTAATAAGCATTGAGCCCTCTACCAAAATTTTGAAATTCACGAACCCAGGTTCTGGAGTTAGGGCGGAGCTCCAATGATAATATAGTGAAAATGGATAAGTATTTGAAAAGTCCTTTTCTTTACCCCTGTACATTTAGCAGATAAACTAGTGCATGATTACGATCTTCCAAAATTATGAAATATGTGGTCCCAGAGTCAGAGTTTCTAATGTTAAGGTTGGTTTCTCCTAAAATATAGTGCAAATGCATTATCTCTGAAAAAAAACCCTTCTTACCTCCAGAGTTTTAAGCAGACAAACTAAGTGCATAGCTTTGTTAAGTAAAGGTGTTTCTTCTGAAATTGTGAATTTTATTGCCCAGGCTCAGGGATTCTGTTGTTAGGGTGGGGCTCTATTTATTATTCATTGAAAATACATTAATTCTTTGAAAATCATCATCTCGTTCATGTGTATTTTTCACTTAAACTACGTTCATACTTATGATGAGCAAGGGACTTCTTCCAAAATGGACATTTGTGGCCCAAGGTTAAGGGATTCTGATTTTGAGGAGCAAAAACGCATTAGTTCTTTTTGTGTAGACTTTACATATAGCCGTAAGGAGCACATTTTGTACAGTAGCGTGCTAGCATGACAGGTCCAGCACCTCGAAAATATCAAAAGTTCAATGGCATGGTACTTTTTAAGAATTGATAGACTACTGATAGATACTTCACAAATAAAGAAAGCTAAAGATAACGCACAGCAATCGATCCGAAAAAAATCTAGAAACAATACAAATTTTTGAACAGGGCATCACACACGGACCCCCCGAAATTCCAGAGGTAGGATCAGGTGCCTATAAGAAGTAAGCACCCCTTTTGACCGGTCACACCCGCCGTGATCCCTATGTATTGATCAGGTAGATGGAACATTCCAAAGTCAAATTTAGTATAAAAATAAAGGCCTAACAATTGGTATGAACATGTCATCCAAAATACGACCCAATGATAGATTATAATGATACGACCCAATGATAGGTTATACAGTGTATTTGTAACAAACATAGAATTTACGGAATGCTGACTTTAAACAAGGCTGTTGAAATCTCTGTAATATTATCTTATCTGTCAGTAGTCTGCCTTGGTTTAATAACTGATCGTACGCAGAAAATGCTCCTGAATATCGAATAAGTTGGGAGATAAAAAGACCATACGCTGGTGATAAGGGAAAATTACTACAAAAATAAGGACAGTTGAGGATGAAAGAGCTGCAGTCATTTCGATTGTCATACATTTTAGTAGTTATCGTCTATGTACAGTAAATCGTCCAAAAATGAAAGCAATCAAATAAAAATATGAAACAATATTAAATACATACAGTAATGAAGTAAACCTGAAAAAGCATTTTGAACTTTTAAAACTTTACATCGAACATCTGTAACATTAAATTCGTACAAAGAACTAATACATGTCTGTGATTCAAGAAAAAAAAAGCAGTAAACCAAGATGACCATGAAAAACAGCGGACTATGAGATGCCCTAGGTTGGTTTAAAATATGATTATTTCGACTAAGATAATTATTTTTTTTTTTTACTACAAATAAATATACTACTCATAAAATGCTTCCTATATAATCTTAAGAATTTAAAATAACTTTTTGATACAGTCTGAAAATTTTCACATAGAGAAAAGCTATACCCAGAGGTGTAGTTTGTGATACTCACCCCTCGGAAAATTTACCGCTTATTTTGATTACCTCCGATATGATTGGTTAGCAACTTCTACAACACTGAATAGATCCACAAAGCAACACTCCGGGGTGTGGATAAGTGTACATATATACTATTGAATTTTGCCCCCTTCGCAAGTGAGATTGATTGATTGATTGTATTTTGTTTAACCTCCCTCTCGAGAATTTTTCACTCATATGGAGACGCCACCATTGCGGTGGAGAGCTGCAAATTTTGTCCTATACTCGGCACTTACGGCCATTGAGCAGTGAGGGATCTTTTTCGTGCCAGCACCTACTGCGACACGGGACCTCGGTTTATACGGTCTCATCCGAAGGACCGGCCTCCATGTCCCACAGTGGGATTCGAACCCGCGACGTAAGGATCAACTCCTTACTTCGCGACTCTAGAGCAGACGCTCTAACCACTGCGCCACGCGGGCGACTTCGCAAGTGAGAAAGTCCGATTATTGTGTACAATTAAAAAAAGGTATATTTCGCATCCAATGTCATAATTTATTCATATTCTATAAATAATAAAGAATATATTTATTCTCATTCAATTGATTTAGAATATAATTTTCTTCTGATTATATATTTTGCACAATAGAATCTTACATCTATCAAATACCATTACATTTTTTTTTTTACAAATACATATATACTGTGAAATCACTTATTTGGGGGGGTGGGGGTGGGGGTATTTTTCGTTGTTTTCGAAGTATGAAAAGTAAAATTTCAAATATATACTCATCATTTCTTTATCTAAGAAATTAAATACCTACGAAGCCATATTTTTTCTCAAACCATTTAAATTTGATCCTATGAAAATACTTGAATCTACAGTATATAATAATTCTTGTTAGTTAAACAGTTGAAAACATGCATCGTACATGACATAATCATGAAATCTTACACATTATAATAGGCTTCAGTTAAGAAATAGCAATACAACAGTCAAAACAATTTAAGATAAATCACAGAACCGTACTTTAAGCTATACTTTTATCCACATCCACCCACAAATATTCCTATATTCCAGTTCTCAGCAAAATGTCACTGAGCATTTCAGATCGACTCCTTAGATCTCTTTTTGTCCATGAATGAAGAAGTTGAAGATAACAAACAGTGATCGATCTAAAAAAAATCTACTAACAATACAAATTTGTGAACACGGCATAATAGACAGACCCCCGGAAATTCCAGAGGTGGGATCAGGTGCCAGGTGGGATAGGAGGAGTAAGCATTCCCTAATGACCGCGAATCTTATGTACTGATGAAATAGAAGGAACATTTCGTAGTCAAACATATTGTAAAAACAGGCCTAACAACTGGTATGAAACGCATCAGTCAAAATACAACCAAATGATAGGTTATACATGTATTTGCCAACAAGGTCATTATAAGACCACAAAATTTACGAAATTAAAAAATAATGTCCTACAATTTTCTTGAATTTAAATTTATTCTGTAGCAAGTATTGCATTGTTTGTGCACTTGATGTTGAGTTCACTTTTCTTTCTGCACTTCAATAGTTTTGTTTATTTTAAGTTTTGATCATGTTTACTGTTCGTTATCTTCATATAACATTCCAATTTTATTTGTAAATCGTGCAATTATGTTTTTGAATATATATATGCTTTAAAAAATAAAATCATGAATTATATATTCTTATAATGGGCAGTTAATCAAAGAATGGTAAAGATACATTAATGTTAATGTGCGTAGTACTTTTATGATCACAAATCGCGATATCATATGGATAGTGATTTCTTTTTAATGATACATATCAATATTAAAATATAAAGCAGGATTTCATTATTGCTGCTTTTATACTTCATAGAAGATCATATCAATTTATCTAAGTTCTTCCGAAGGTTTTTTTTACATGATGTAATCTACGCATTCATTAGAGAATTAAATCATAGATCACTGGTTGCTGTAAATATTTTCCTCCGTTTCCTCTTGTGCCCGGATGTAGTCCAAAACAACATTGTAAATTATCATGTACTCCTCCTACAAAAGGAAAAAAGTCATACAGAAATGTGAAACTAAGCATCATTTTTCATTGCAGAAAGTAAATACACATGTCCATAATGTACTGCATCAAATGTATGCATGTGATGTATTTACCATTGCGGAGCAGAGTTCTGGACGTCTTATCTGTAACTGACGGACAGCAGAGAAAATGTCCACCTCGCCGTCCATAGACAACTGTTGTAGTGTGTAATATACAGCACAAAATACACCACATAGGACAGCTCCATCACTGATAATAAAAAAAATATTAATATCCATAGACAACTGGTGTAGTGTGTTAAAAATAGCACATAAACAGCACATAGGACTGCTCCGTCACTGATAATAAAAATAATATTAATATCCATAGACGACTGTTGTACTGTGTTATATACAACACAAAATACACCACATAGGACTCCGTTACTGATAATAAAAATAATATTTATATCTGTAGACAACTGCTGTAGTGTGTTATATACAGCACAGAATATACCACATAGGACTGCACCGTCACTGATAATAAAAATAATATTAATATACATAGACAATTATTACAGTGTTTTATATACAGCACAGAATACACCACATAGAACTGCACCGTCACTGATAATAAAAATAATCTCAATATACATAGACAACTATTGCAGTGTGCTATATACAGCATAGAATACACCACATAGGACTGCTCCGTCACGTCACTGATAATAAAATACGTGAGAAACAACAATTTGTATTCATTACGATTTTCAAGAAACCATGGGATCATTTGGGATTTTTTTTTCCAGGTTAACCTACAAAATGATTTAAATACATTACTATTTCATCTTTAGCAATGTACATTCAGTTGTATTTCATTCATATCCTGATGGCATTAACTCAAAAGAGTACGTAATTTACAAACAGAGAGATTTTTATTGTTATAAGAACATGCGTGTTTGAATCAAGAGAAAGGCATTTGTTTTATATTTGTCAAATTATGCCATGAAAAAAAAATTTGGAAATTTGAAAAAAAAATCATATACGTACATGTATATCTTATACTCTGGTATAACTTTATATTGACATTACCGCAGTGCAGGTCAATTTATTAAAAAAAAAGACACAATTCCTCCTGAAACATAATTGAAATAATTGAAATGCTGCAACCAATAAAACCTCGTTGAAAAATGTTGGCTTTGTATTTATTATTTAATACGGAGTAAGGTGCACACTCAAATACTTTCTCAATACAAGTTCTGCGCAGGTGCGTTAAGATAGCACCCAGGTCGTGAATCGAGAAATTCACACTTCTTTGTAAACTGTAAAATGTAACATTGATATATCAGAAAAGCCACGGATAAAATTATTATTTTTATTATCCATTGTATAAAAATCATTGAGTCTTAGTCCAATACGTCATCACGTGACGTCTATAAATGGAAAATTTTGTCTTAATGAAGAATGAAAAGTTCAAAACCATCCCGGGGATAATTCTTTTCTGTTTAGAAAAATAATAAGGTGACAACATATCTGGGTAATGATAAATGCTGCTAGAATCCTACTCCCCTTCACAGAAATATATATTGCAAATTTTTGCATGAAACCTTACCGAAAGTTTTAACTTTTGAACATAAGATCGATGAATCTTCAACAATTCAAGTTAACAATACTATTCTAGCAGCACATTCCAAGAACTATTGAACACAAGCTTCCGATATCGACAGAAATTTTCGAAATAGTTTCGAAATATGCGGCGTTGTGTTGAACTTTTGCATCTCTAATGTTGTGAAAAGGCTAATTGGGATTTCAAAACACTATCTTGTAATAAGACTGCTACCCAAGAGGGCATTCTGCTCTTGGGACAGTCGGGTTCGGGGGAGTCTCAACCTGAGATTTCTATCAGATGACCACCAAACAAAATAAAGATAACAGTGATTGATGATGTTTTATTTATTTACAATGAAATGATAAAGTTTAGATGACACTGACTGGTGCTTCCAGTTCTACAAAAACAATGAAAAATATCTATGAAAAATGAGATAGATAAAAAATAAACCTATAAATGATCTTCCAAATAAATATGTAACTTTATTTCTTTATTTAGAAGTCTTAGGTAATTTTGATGGTTTTAATTTAAATCGGGATCGAAAGGTAAATATTTATTAGACCACAATTGCGCGGAATGCGAAATGTTAAATTTGGGAACTGAACATTTTAGGATTTATTTGATTTGTTCAAATAAACTAAGTACCAAAAAACGATACAAAGTGCTCAGAATACGGGAAGTGGAGCTTAACCTTGGTAAGGCTGCAGAGCAGTGGACGCTAGGAGAGCAGTCCGACGATATAGTCGAAACACGGTCTCATAAAAGTGTGAGTACATAAAAGAAACGGTCACCCAACCGTGATCTGTTAAAACGCATATTACTGGACAAGATAACAGACTTTAAACCTATCAGATAACGTTTAAGATATAAAGTTACGGAATTAAAGGCAATATGGACGACTAGTGTAAACAAAATATGCCCAAAAACGTGAGGTAAGTAAACAGTTGACTTTCAGAAATGTACTATCCATGGACTAAGTGTCGAATTTAATTTGATATCCTTAAACATAATAATAATAGGAGGACTTATTTAATGAAGAAATGAGATGATTTTGAGTTTTATCACAATCTGTCCTTATTATAGATAAAAATTATAAAAATAAATCAGCATACCTGATTCTTAAACTTTAATTTATTATGAATCACACGTGAAATTCACTGTTTAACTTCCGTTTCATATTTTTTCTTTACATGAATTCTTGTCTTGTTTCATTTTCAACCGGCGAATGTTTAATGAAAAGCTATGACGTCATAGTTAGTACGTAACCCCTGTAATGTAACTTTGATCTTTATTTATACCATCCAAAAATGTCAAGATTTAGTTTATATCTTCTTTTGTATTTTTTCATTTATTTCTAGGACTCGAAATAAATCTTTAAATATAAAGTGTAAGAAATCGTTATCTCTAAATTCACGTCATATAGCTTACTATGACGTCATATTGTCATGAAAATTAGAATATTTGGTTGTAGCCTTAACATACCAGCGTGAATCTCATAACATTTATAACTATTATGAAAGCATTTCATTCATATGATGAGGACTTCATCTTTAATAATAGTTGGTAATTCTTTTACCAACGAAGAATCTATGAATCTCTTCGAGTTCTCTTGATTAATTTCATATAATTCTATAAAGTATCAATGTTTAAATATATGTATATGCTTAGATGTAATTTCAGTATTTTGAATAAATACATGTATTACTAAGTAGATAGTTTCGGTAATTTATTGAAAAGAAATTTTTATTAATCCAGAAGAAAAATCTAACTTTCAAATGCAAGCTTGATATTTGCCTTCGCATTCCAGACAATTCTGTATTTTATTTTGATAACCTGTCGTCAAATCTTAGTTAGCCAAAATGCAACATAATTTCAGTTTCCTACTTCTGTACATTGCATGCATGTCCACAATTTCTGGTAGACAATTAGTGTAAATAAAATTGAAAAAAAACACGTGACAATATTTTTGGTTGGGTAAAATCGTGTCCTTCTCTCTGAAATATGACAAATGTTCCTACAGCTGTTTCTCACAATTAAATTTGAATTCTTGATCTATAATCACCTGCTGACTATGGTAATAGGACCCTCCGTTTCACTTTGAAGAGCAAGGGACACCAAACGCAGCATCTGAGCTATAGCCTCGGTACCTTCTGTTGTTTTTAAGCTTCCCTTTGGCTCTACAATGGACACTGAGTTTCCTTGTTCATTTGTCTGAAGAGAAAATGCCAAAGAAGTTACTTCATCAAAAGGAATAATGAAAAGTCACTTCATCAAAGAGAGTCATGGAAATTGTTCAGCATGTCATTGATTTAAAATCATATTTCTTTACTATACTATGTAATACCAACCCCATCCTGGGTAATGCTGATAGTTGTACATTTAATTTCTGTAACTTGTTCTTGCCCACAATTTACTGTGAATGGGGACACAGTCTTTACACTATTGGCAGCTGGCAGCCACTTTTTAGTCTGGAGAACACAAAAAAGATATCAGTCTGAACATTTGTAAATTATAAACTGAGAAATAGTATAACAGTACTCACCGATTCAACTTTACTGAGGGGATCCATACATATCACAACGTCTGACTCGTGATCAGTGAGCAGGCGCAGGAAGTCAACAGCGTCCTCTGGTGCGGGATAGTGTGTTATTATGAAGGCTTTATTTTTAGTGTAAGACTTAAACGAAGCAAAAAAGTCAAATAAATGCAGATAGTTTAGGAAAAACAGAGTTTTCATTGATTCAAGAGATGCGTGCTTCTTATCAAAACATTTATCCTCAAAAATATTAGTGGCAGAATAATCAACAAAAATAGTGTCATGTTTCTGCCATGTAACTATTTTGATTAATTAAGCATGTATACTGTTTGGAATCTATTTATTCTACAGCATTCATTATTTTACGAACATAGAAACTCTGATGACCTAAGAAATAATTACAACAGATAATAAATCAGTACATTTGATTCAAAGGGTTTTACAGTTTTACGTACGGGAAGTGTAACTGCATTGATGTAACTGCCACGCTTTGGTACACTTGACGACAGATAGAGGCTATACTTGTCAACTACAAAAAAAGAAAACCTCACTTTATACAACCTGACGTATCTGACTGAGACAGGGGATCAAATAATATGTACTTAATTAGGAAAAGAAAAGCAGCATATAGTCTACATATGCCGGTGAAGGGCTACAAATTTTGACCTTTACTCGGCACTCAGGGCCATTGAGCAGTGAGGGATCTTTATCGTGCCAACGTCTGACATGACACGGGCATCGGTTTTTAAGGTCTCATCCGAAACATCCGCAGCTTTCAGCTCAAAGTACCGAGCGCATGGCGAAGGAACAGTTGTTACCCATTTTTATCGACTTCGGTCAGTTGCGGCCGAGATTCGAACTCACAACCTTCGTTCACGGAGCGAGCGCTCTACCGACTTAGTTATCATGAACGGTCTTTTGAGTTTGACGTCATAAAAGAGGGACGCAAACTAAGAACATTATCTTAGTCGACTTGTGTATCAAATCGCTTGAAAATCTAACTTAAATGTAGAAGGAGTGGTGTCGTGAAAAAAAAAACCCACCGACGTGTCTATTTGTCTATTTTTTATGTATATGATAACATTTTTTTCGAAATCAGAAACAGAAAAGATTATGTATTTAAGAATAGTCCACTCGTTTATCAAAAACCGTAATTTGTAGTGTTTTGCATGAATTACTAGCAAAACATCTAATTTTCTATTTAATGTAACCATTGAAACATTATATAGTGATATCAAAACGCGGGGTCTATTTTTTAGGAGAAAAATGTTTACAGACAGACTAGTACTGACAGTAAAACAAACAGACTGACTTCTTAATGCATAGGCATTAACAAGTAGAACTGTAAACGATTATCCGACTTAAACTATTACAAGAGAAGGGTGAAGATAAACAAAATATAAAAGACAGACCCCTGGAAATTCAAGAGGTGGGATCAGGTGCCCCTGTTGACCGGTATACCAAGTGATTAGCCAAATTTATGTCTGAAATCGAATCTGCATAAGTGGTTTTGCTTGTCATCCGAATGAATTATCAATAAATTGGATAATTGATCTCTTGAACATAGGAAAGGTATCGGAAACTGTTTCTTTGGCATAATTTACAAAAGGAAATCATACAAAAATATTATATACAACATGATGTCATTGTCATTTTATCCCAAAATAAGTAAAGGACTTAATCTACATTGAACATTAAGAAGGTCAACAAATACAATATAAAAATGGATCTGACTTTGACCAATCTGATGAGGTATCAAAGAGCAGACACAATGTTCATGATCTGTGATACAAAGTATTAATTCAAACTATTGAATAGACGAGAAGTTTTAGATTCTTTTTTGTATCAATGCAAAATATTACACGTTTTGGTTGGAATAATGCAGAATATAGCCAAGGATGTGAAGTTACTTGGAAGAATCATTGTTGGTCGCTTAAATATTTGCAGTCAATGGTTCTAGCAGACTGATCAAAGAGAACCTTTATCTATACGATCAGTACATTTATATGTAGTACCCTTTGGAATTGAATTCATTAACTGACTTTATATAAATAACTCACGTGGAAGAATAGCTGTTTTACTACTGGCGCTTTGTAAAGCAAATTTGTAATCCTCTTCTTTGTAAGACGGTCGCACTCTTAGAAGTTTCTAAATGATAGAAGTTCTTTGTTTTTTTTTCTCTTAATTAAAATATTGGCATATATCGAGAACTACAGTATGTTCACACTAACAAATGAATGAAAATTGAGTAGTTTTGGGTAATTACAAAAATATACCTCTGTATTTTACAAGATCATTGTCAAGTATGTTCCATCAGATATATACAATATACAGTATCATGTTTCAAACCACTCTTTACTTAATACCCTGATTTGAAAAATACCTGGAACTCATTTCTAAGTTCACTTTCATTGGCTGGTTTATCTCGTGTCATAAGCTCGGCTTTTCTTATGAAGTCAGGTTTGGTGTGTACACATGTTGAAGCTTTGAACATGGCTTCAAGTGCCAGAAAAATAGTCATGTACTGCTCCTGAAATATTCAGAAACCAAACAACCGAATTAATGTTTGTCAAGTCCCATGATTTAGCTATTGTAATAAGGATGTCAACGAGTATCCAGTTAACTGGATACTCGATCGAACGTCCGAGTATCGAATACTAAAATCGCTACTCGGTTACTCGGATGTATATTTTTTCATATTTCCAAGTGCATATATTTATTAAAAACTTATCAAAAAATGTTATTTACATATGCACTGTCCATGTCTATACAGTAATAATCGCCACCTGGTCACCTTCACCAGTTAATACCGTTATATACAGTAATTACCCTGGTCAATCACTTGACACCCTACAGCTGTTCTCATCTCTGGTGACCCAAGTTTTGGATGGCTTTAATTATTTCTTTTCAATGTTTCAAACGTTTAATTTGATCCATCAGTTATCCTTAGATTATTTAATTAGCATACAGTAGCGAAATTGGACACACGTAGAAATACCGCTACCAATTCAAAAGTGAAGAAAAATAACCGAAGATTTAAAAAATGTTAAAAAGTCAGCTATGCATAGTAACGGGGGAAAACAACCACATATTTAAGAAATCACTGTCTAGTTTGTTGGGTATGGCAGAGGATCAACGTCAGGTGGAAACGTGGGATAATTTATGCATGACGGGTGAAGTTGTAAATACTAGTATCAAGAAATCGTCATACTTAACTTTCAGAGTTATCACAAAGAAAACATTTAGAAATGTAAAAAAAAAAATATACGACTCGCCATCACGACAACGTCCATTCCCAAAAATTTCTCTTTCGCTAGTCTAATCATTACAAATTGCGTCCTTCTCTTCCATTGATCAAATTGACTTCCTAAACAAAAATTGTAAAGCATTAATTCTGTAGCCTTTGATGTATTAATTGATCATGTCTTTTGTGTTTGTTTGATATATAAATTACCTTAAAATCGTTTTCGTTGGGCTCGATGTATATGTACATGCATAATAAACCAAAGAAAACATCAACAGGGTATACAGGTCTCTATAAAATCAAAAACTTTTACGTGTACACACTTTTCCCGAGTACCCGGGTACTCGATCGGAAAATCGTCCAAGTAACCGATTATCAAATATTGACCAATTTGACATCCACTAGTAATAACTGTTTTGTTTGAAAAGTGTGCCCTCTGGGGGTTTTATGCATGATTAAGCAGCTCTCATTTATCACAATAATCGAAAATGACATCATTTGAAAAGTTTGCAAATTTAAATATTATTCTTATTAAATGACTGCTGATGAAAATAAATTTAATACTCAAATACAATTAATATTTATCTCTAATTAAAAGCACTTAATATGTAACTCACATATGTCTGAACCATGTTCATTCTTTTTTCTCTCATTTTCTTCACATATTCCGCGACGTTGATTTTCCTGTTTGTTTTCCCCGCCTTATATAAAGCGTCTATAGCGATATAAGTACCTGTACGGCCTATCCCTGCACTGAGGTTATCAACGTATAAATAAAACAAGTTTAAGTTTAGTATGTTATTTAGTACGATATTTATTGTATCTATTCCGAAAAAGTCTAAAAAGGATTTGTCAAGCTGTGTTCCTAGCTTTATAAATGTTAGAGGAAAAGTCAGAAAATAAAAAGAAAACCATTTGTTTTGCTTTGCCTAGTAAATATTAGTTACATCTCTGTATTTTTTAAATAAATAAAATGCAGTTTAACTGAGAAATGTATTATTATTATTCTTTATTTTCAGCATGAAAATAATTAACTTGATGAAGTGTTTACAATTGATTTACCTGCAGTGAACTAATGTTGGACCACTCCTTCGTGTATCTTTAGTCCTTGTCACGTGGTCATGAAAAATTACGAGGCAAAGTGGTTCCGGTGTCCCGTGGTCTGGCCAGGCAGTATAGTGGTACTGGGTTACTATTCGAGATTTTTTTAACTGATATATAAAGAAATAAATTGTATTTTATGAGACAGCCACACTACTTTTGTTGATATGTAATATACGTGATATATCCCTCACAAAGGAACAAAATGATATTGGCACTTAAAAATGTACGCTTTTAATTAACCTGAATGCTTTCCATCAACGATTTTCATTTTGATTGTAAATATGTTTCGCGGTTCTTTTTTAACTCTGATACAGAAGAACAAAAATGCATATTTGTTCAATATAAAATGCATTTTATATATGCCTTATAAATAAGATCAGCTTCCTTCTGGCACCAAAACCCTTATTTTCAAAGTACCTGACCTTTATCCATCATAAACCATGCAATTTCTAAATCTCTACATCACAAGAAGAGTGATTAAAATAAAAACAAAATTGCACATTTGTACGACATTGGCTTTCTAGAATTTTGCAGTTTCTCAACCCTTACTTTATGAAAGAAAAATTCCAGCAAGTATTGCAACTCCCTACTGAAGAGTAAAGAAGATATTTTAGGAGCTTTAGCCCTCTAAACTTTATAATTTTAATTAATTATTTAATAAGGACCTAATTTCTTTTTTATGACTTACCTCTTTATTGGTAACTCTAAATTTTCTGATTTTATAGTAGGCATATCTTTGTTCGTCCTCCGCGCGTAAGGATATCATACCAAAAGTAATAGTTTGATGTAGATCTGGCCAATACTTGACGCATTTTGCCTGTTTAGTAAATGTTAATTTATCTTACATTTATTGATTATAAAACACTTCAATACTCATATAATTGAAAAATTGTTTTTCATTTCGAATTCTACTGCTATAGAAGATTACACTTAAGACAGTGCTACTTTTAAAGTAATGTTTGTTTGCCCTCTCCCGACTCAGGATAACAAAATTGGGTTGGTAGGTAGGAGGGATTTTTCCTCCAAAAACTTTCAATACCACTGCTGAATTTTCAAAATTTGTTAAAATGTGTTATTTATACAATTACAGTAGTTGTTGATGGGCTGAAAAAAAATCTGGAATGCATTAAAAAAAATCATTTCCTGGAGATTAAAAAAAAATGTGGGGCCTTTTTTAAGTCTGCCGGTCGGAAGAGGGCAAACAGATTTTTTTTTAAAGGTGGCACAGTATTAACATTTCTCCTGGCGAGCTCATTTTTTCGTAATTTGTCTAGATTCAGTAACTTTAAAACGAAAAAAAAAACCTCAGGTTACCTTGTTCCCTTCCTTCAGGTTGGTCAACATTATTATTTGGTTGACGCTCTCCTGCCAAATCATGGACCAGTAGTCCGTCACCGTGTTCTGACGAGGTCCTGTTACATAGAGACAAATCTGTTTGTAGGACGATATTATCTATACTTTAATTAACGTAGTCAAGCTTTAAGGTGGGTTTATGTAAAGAAGGGTTGTGAAAATCAATATTTCCATTATTCGATTGTCGATAACATAAGCGGGCGAATAGTCGATCATTCGAAACATTTCCGTAAATATATTTTGCTTATGGCGTACATTACCTCGTTTTCCAAGAACAATTAAATGATTTTTTTTTTTGGTTTTAAGAATTTGTAGACCACAAAGCATACGTAATTGACGTAATAAAAGACGTTACCTATTACATTATTAAAGATATCATTCTAGAACTAAAAGTACTGTTTTTATTTATTTATGACGTGAAGTACATATTCATTGTCTGTGCTTTATACTATTAACTTATTGTATTCCTTTTAACTTATATTAACTCATTTTATTCTTTATACCATGAACATCAAACAACACTGTAATATACCCATTGTGAACGTTATAATGTTAATTAATTATACAAACTGCAATCTTTTTTTATCCCCAAAATAAATAATTCAAAGATTGTCATGACTCAAACACGACAGATTTCTAACACAAACAAGTAACTTAAAAGAAAAAAAGTCAAGCACAAATGTAGCGTAATTTACTAATTCTCTATTAGTATATTCGAAGTAGGAGTACTCAAATTTAGTCCAAGAGATTTTTTTTAACTTTCCAAATTAGAGCAATGCTCTTTATAACATAATTCTTAATTGACTATCATTTTCGTTTTTTAAAAGTCGGTTAATTTGTTGCACAATCTACCTTTTGTTGACATCTCTAATATAAAGACAATGGACTGAAAAAAAAAAAAACAAAACATTTGTACCTTGTGCTGCGATGTACTCATTTGTCTTATTAATACCCTGAAAATTAATAAAAAAAAAAATAAATAAATATTTTCAGTAAAGAAATTACACCCTATTGGCAAAATTTTAACTAAAGATTAAAATTTGGCATAACTAGTAATGTTGTTGAAATTGCTATAATTGAATATCATTTGCAATTCATTCCGTTTCTATCTTTCGTAGGAAATAAAATCCCTAAAATGATTTTTCCACAATAAAAATACATCGATTTCTAGGTAAATCGGTAAATTTGCGTGTCGCTAAAATTCCATCTATACGATGTATTCAGGTGTGAAAAATTTTACTTGATAGAGGGACATTACAATTGAAAAGATCTGAAGATTTTTAATGCTTTAACCAGTCCATTACTGGAAATCTTCAAAATAGAGGCGCGTTTGGTCGTCTGACTGGGACAACAATGACGTAGCGGAGAATACAAAACATGCCGATCTTAATACGATTTTAAATGTGAAATGGATTTGTCATTGCATTTAAAAAAACAGAAGGACTAATTGATATGTGGGAGTGCAAAATCCCTGAATTTATCATCAATTTATAAAAATTTCCACGTTGCCGAGACTTGTACATTGTATTTACAGATGAACCGTCAACAACTTTCTGTGATAAATAAAAATTGATATCGTTGTCATTTCTACTTCTGTTGCATGTAAAGTCCACAACAATGCAGGGTCTCATTTGCAAGCTTGTAAGGCGTTTTTGTTTACATGTTGTTACGATTGTCCCAGAAATCCCGCGAAATTTGTACACTTCCTGAATTTATCACAAAAAAGCGCACTAAGAACTATAACTTTTCAAGGTTGAAATGGAAAGTATTGACAATATTTGATAAAAAGAAAATAAAACAATTTTTCAGTTTTCAAAAGAGTATCCAATGATATTGTTGACTATGAATTAAGGAGGAGACTAGAATCTGAAGATTAATTTTTTTTCTATGCCAATTATTTACTTATGTGTAAAGGCACTTAATTTAATTAAAGTTTTCTCAAATATTACTCACGTCAATAAAATTGGCGTTGATGTAGTCTGACTGACTGTTGGACAATTTAACTCTGGAATGGTCGTCTGAAAGTATTCATTTTTCCATTGTAAAAGGTAAAGCAAATAATATAATTTAATTCATTCGCGATGCCCTTTAATTTTCTTAGTATTTTCGAGAATGTCATGACATCAATGTTGCGTTTTCGTAGATAACAACAAACAAATACTTCGTATTAATAGTATGGAGCAAGGTGTCACTAAAATCATCAACATTAATGATATGGCCGGCCAGAGGCAAAAATGTTTTAGGTAGAACAGGGGAACACTGTTTATATATATTCTTTGCTAGAATTGTAATTGGTGAACTGTTATATGTATAAGTAGACGCTTTACGTACATGGAAACGTGGTCTTGAATCTGTTTTTCGGTACGTTTTCTGGTTGTTTTCCAGTGTTGCAAGGATACCTCTCGCCATATGGCATGGCCTATTCATTAAGTCAAAATACTGAAATCAATTGCAATTCTCTCTTAGATAAAAAAAAAATAGGAAAAAATATATATTACTTTACCGCATACTCCCGTTTAAAGCCATCATCTTCATTTTTCCGTTTTTCATTAATAACATTCTCCAGGTTTTCTACATTTATATCTGGAATCGTTTCTTCATTCATATAGAGATCTCCATACGGATTTTCTTCATGTGTTTTCTCATCATTGTCGATTTCATCTTCACGCTCACTATTTTTTGAGTTGATTTCACGACTCTGTTTACCTTTACTTGGTAAATGTCTTGAACCATTTTTCTCCATGAAGTGGGTTGTTTCTTCCGTGTTACTATAAATATTTGTGAAATTTGATGTTGCTTTGTTTGAAGTACCTAAATAGAAAGAATAAGTCATGCTTCTGAAATTTTGGTAAAAAGTCTAGGAAAAATGAAAAATAAAATGCATTGTTCATTTCTCACTAAAATGCATTTTCTATAATCAAATTTATATCCTTAAAATCAAATATATATCTTTATGTTTCACAAAACAAGTTTGGGCATTTAATAATGTAAGACTTACTATCCATATTAGATGTGCTCCCAGCATTTGTTTTCTGATCACTATTTTTAGCAGTGCGTGATCTGAAGTTAGAAAGGTACTTTATAAATATTTTTTCCTATACGTTTATTCCCAACATAATTTTTTTTTCTCAAAAATTCAATGAAACAAGTCTCCGCTGAAGCTTTTCTCGTCAAATGTTATAATTGCAACAAACTCTTTTGAGGCAGCGCCTTACATGCTGGTTTGATACAGATGGAACTTTGCATTCCTATCGATCAGATTTGTATCTTTAACTGCAATGTTATTTAACACAAAGTTGGTAATTTAAGACGAAAATAACCTCTTTTTGTTTGTCTTCTCATTTCAATTACAGATGTGTCTAAATATTTCTTTATAGACACCTTACAATACGAAATAGCACCTTAAAGTCTTTTCATATTTTTCTCAATATTACAATTGAAGGGCACCTATAACCCTTATCCAGAAAACAATATTTAACAACGTGGATTAACACACCAATAATGCTTGTAAATTGAGAGTTCTATTCAATGGATTGCAATATATTTAAAGAAATACCATGATATATCTGTAAATGAGACAAATGAAAATCAAACAATAGAAAGAAACTATGTTTCTTTTATTTTTGGATATTGCAGCATTTCATGACAATTATATTTTCCCAAGACTGTTACTCTTTTGCAGTTTTACTTACCGTTTGATTAAGATGACTGACAAAACTATAATTAAAAGAACAATAACAGCTGCGACTACTCCACCAATTACTGGAATTTTCGATGTATCACCACTGTCCTTTACCTAAAAATTCAAAATTATTTTAAAGTAAGGAATTTCGACGTACTGATTTTACGTAAAATAGTTCTCATTTACATTAACACTAACCTTTTCCGATTTCGGACATGATGTTGACTCGGAGCTTTTATCAGTACATACTAGGAAAAAGGGAAAATATATATTTACATTTTGCACTGCTTTTAAAATCATGATGATAGAATATCATTAACAAAATTTGATTGAAGAAACCTTAAATGACAACGTAAGTTATTCAAGCAATAGTGTTCTTTGAAAATTATCACTATTATTAGCTACCTACATTCATATTTTTTTTATATATATATTTGTGATACATTTATATTTATATTAATATATATCCATATATTTATATTTAGTATTAACTATATTTAAATTCTGAGTAAATATTGTTCCGTGAAGTATTCATTCATAATTGATAGCATATCATACTCTAAAGTATTAAGGTGCAATTTTTCTTTTTTTCCTCCTTCGCTGAGACTTATTCAATCTTAAAATCTCTTTTTAAGGATTAAAGGTTAACCAGAAATTGTTGAACATGTGAGAGAGTTAAGTGCAGTTCAAATGCTTTTTCCTGTTTCTTACTATTGACACAAAGGGATCCATGATACCCAAAAGAACAGCCTGTCATACATATACCATTGACATGGTGACATTGTGTATTGTTTACACAGTAGCCACACGTTTCATTGCACTTATCACCAAACGTTCTGTTATCACATTCTGAAAGAAAACAATTATCACGAAGAATTGAATGTTTGATTTTTGAAATTTGATTTTATTTTCAATTACACAAATACTTTCTCTTCACAAAAAGTGGGGGAAAATGAAAATAAGCTTGAGTTAAAACGTCATCATCTGTTTTAGAATTAGATAGAGAATATTGGCATCGCTTTTAAATGAGCCAACATCAAGTTAAATTCAAACTATTTTGCTTCAAAAAGACATTTAATCTTACCTTTAAAGTTCATAATAAATGTATGAAAGAAAAAAATGATTTTCAATTTCTAATATAACATGTGATCTTCAATGAATTTTTTTTATTTAGATCTTTATTTTGCCGTGCGTTAGTAAAATGATCTAATCCCTGTTTTGAGAGCTATTTCCCGGTTAACCGTTATCCAATAGATTATATTTTGTATAGGTGTAATTAAATAGGTAGATTTTGTCATAGAGAGTTAGCAAGATTCCAGTTTCTCTCGACCAAGACTATTTCCCCTGGCATCGCCTCAGAAAATAATCCTGGTCTTGAGGAACTGAGATAATAACACCTGATAAAATAAGAGTTAGAAAGTATGAAAAATATGCATTAATTAGGAATAAAAATTGCAGATAAAATATAAAATGCCTGGTGAAATCGCAGTTTAATTATAAATTGAGTTCATCTAAAGATTGTGAGCCCTTGTGATATTTATATTTATTACACATGCAAGAAAGTGTGCGAAACACATACGGAAACGTCTTGTGAAGTAACACTTAGGGTACAACTCTTTGTATTCATTACGAATTGATAATGATAACCTACCTTTGTCACAAAGTGGCCCCTTGTATCCCACAGAACATCCCTCTGCGCATGTCCCATTGATGTGCTGACACTGAGATCTACCGAAACATTTGCCACAGGTCTGACTGCACATCTCACCGTACTTTCCTCCGCTACACGCTTTAAATATAGTATTTGAATATTTTTTCAACATTCTGGATTTAACATCTGGATTATTCACCATCAGATATCTATTAAAAAGATTATTAGCTAGCTACATTACAAGAAAATTTAAAAAATATATAAACAAATATAGTAGTTATAATATATCTCACTCAAAAATTATGTATTCTCAACAAAATCGATTTTTGCTATAAATATGAAGGGTAATTGGTAAGGTAAAAAAACGGTCCATGGAACAGGTTAAAGGCATGAGATCAAAGATGGAGAAGTGTAAAGAAAAATTGGTTGAAAAGCTTGATTATACCCTTGTCATTGGTAAAATAAAATTTTTCAGTGGTTACATTTTCATCTCTTCTAAAAAAAAAATCAACGTTGTAGACCCTTTACATAAAGATTATGATTTAGTATCTTATTTTTTTTACGGGAATCCTTTCATTTCGTTCTTCAGTATTGTATAATTCATAATGATGTCAGAATGTATTCAAAAATTAACTATAATATTTCAATATTTCTTTCTTTTTTATGTTGAAAGAGCTCGGTGCTCTAAAATTAATTCACAATGCTCCGCTGAAATAAAACATGCCTTTTCACAATATATTTATGTTAATATCTCAGTATCATTTTTTTCAAGCATGTTTTTAAAGCAATGATGAAATGGGGTATCTTATTCTACATATGACTTCAAGAGTAAAGTTAGAATTGTTTTCAAATAATTGTATATGTATAAGCAATATGTACTGAGTGTATTATATAAATATAATATTCAACAACAAATACAGTACAAGTGCCTGGGAGGGACGATTTTCATTCGTTATAAACTTAATTCGTTATACCGTATATCCGGTTTTTTTCGCGTTTTGCAAATTTTGCGAAAAAGGGTAGATTTGTACAGTTTTTATTTTGTGTGAGTTATTTTTTGCGATTTAAAAGAACAAATTAAAAAAAGGTAACGTTTTTATGGCACACAATAACCGATATAATTTTTGCGTGTTTTATTTTTTGCGAATTAAAAATGATCGCAAAAAAATGCGAAAATTAGATCATCGCGAAAAAAACGGATATACGGTATATTGTATTCTAAAGCCATGAGAAATAAAATAACACCTCGCTTTAAGCGTCAACGCATTATAAGCGTCTTCGCTATAAGTATGTTTTGTTTTACATGCGCCTATGCTACTCTGCTAATTTTGCAAAAAGATGTACACTGTATATGAAAAAAGTGACAAAAAATAAGTTGCCTTCGTAACCATCAAAAATTCATTAATACCTTCTCGACAGAGCGATCCTCTGTACCCTTTAGAACATCCATCTAAACAAGTGCCGTTAATATGATGGCACTGAGATCCATTTAGACAGTTCCAACAGCTCTCATTGCAGTTTACACCATACATTCCACTGTCACATTCTTAAAGAAAAATTAACTGACACACGTGTGTTTCATTTGGCTGGAAACATGTAATTTTGCGTTTTAGAAATCTGATTCTAAATATTGATGATAAATATCTGTCAATTTTATTGAATGATTGATAGATTTTTTTAAAGCTGTGTAGGTTGTATTACCGAAACATGTCTGCAATAAAACGTAAAAATGCGAAAAAAAGATGATTGTTTTTTCAAAGAAATATTGTTTGTTGTAATACGTCCCTCTTGAGAATTTTTCACTCAAATGGAGACGCCACCACTTGCTGGTGGAGGGCTGCAAATTAAGACTTATACTCTTCACTTAGGACCATTGACCAGTGAGGGATCTTTTTCATGTCGTCACCTACTGCGGCATGGGACATCGGTTTATACGGTCTCATCTGAAGGACCGGTCTCCACGTCCCGCAGTGGGATTCGAACCCGTGTCATAAGGATGAACTCCTTACTCCGCGACTCTAAAGCAGACACTCTAACCACTGCGCCACGCGGGCGACCTAAGTAATTTTAGTAACACGGCTTGTGTATAAAGATAGGTTTATTTTACTTATGTAGATGTCAGGTTTTTTACATGTGTACCAAAAGTGAATTAATATCTGCTGAGGCTTAAAATATTGTTTCCTGATGTTTAAAGAAATACCTGTGTCACAAAGAGATCCCTTGTATCCCCTAGAACATCCTTCGTCACATGTACCATTTATATGATGACATTGTGTCTCATTTATACACTGACCACACATCCTACTACAGTTATCACCGTACATTCTACTGTCACATTCTTTCAGAAAAATATAATTGAATATAATATTGTAACATTAGAACAGATCGGAAATATAGAATGAAATATATGGAATAACGAACAGTTTTCAAGCTGAAAAGCCCATTAGACAATATAAATCAGGAGCATCAGAGGTGGGATCAGATGCCATGGAGGAGTAAGCATCCCCTGCCGACCGGTTCACACCCGCAGTGTACTCCTTGTCATGATCGGGAAATAACGGAAATATCCGTCGACAAAACAATGTGTAAATAATGGCCTAACAATTGTATGAAAAACGTTACTCAGCATTTGACTTAATGTTAGATTGTATTTGCTGACAAGGTCATTGTATCGACCATAGAACTTATGAAATGGTGACTTTAAACGAGACTGCTGATATTCTTGTTTCATCAACTTGTTTGCCAATAACCTACTTATCGTGGAAAATGGTTGTATATAACGTTGAAAAGTCGTAAGTTTTTATGTTGTTGATTTCGCTAAAATTTTCTAATTTCAAATTTTCAAAAAGTTCCTTGGAATTTTTAAGTATCCACATCTGATTTGCACAACTTCTCTAATATATTGTTGCACAGTACTCCTGAAGTTTCTCCTTCACTACTATCAATATTCTAGTGAGGAGACACCAAGAAACCATAGCTTTGTCTTTTCAAAAAATCAGTTAATGTATTAAACACTTTATTACATTCTGTAATTTATTTTTTGAATAAAAGTGATATTCTCTCACAGTATGAAAGAATACCAAATTGATATTCTGTCACAGTGTGGAAGGAAACAATAATTTCTGGCCTGTAATAAGATAGAGATAGTTACTAAACCAGTTTGATAAAACTGCCAATTTCTTCCAAATATATTGCTAAAATCCATGTATCAATGTTCTCAATTTCACAACTGCTAAGCTAAGACGTCTCAACTGTTCAACTATGACGTCACAGCCGATGACACCACTGTGTTAAAAAAGACCGAGGCAAAGGGAAAGTCAAAGGAAATGTAATAAACAAAGTCATTATTTTGTTGAGTTTTTCTTGTATCTGTATTTTTCAATATAATAAAAAATATCCTGTCCCACTCGTAAAAATAAATTCCAAATCAAACTACAAAACATTTAATATTCTCTATATACTCATTAACATATTCTTATAAATAATTGGAATTGAAGATCCTTTATAGAAGCATGGCGATGACAACCATGTATTAGAAATAATAAAATAACCAGAAAATCATTACCTTCGTTGCAAAAGGATCCCTTGTACCCTATAGAGCACCCGTCTAAGCATGTTCCATTGATGTGGTGACACTGTGTATTATTAACACAATTACCACAACTTCTATTGCAGCTGTCTCCATACATCCCGCCATCACAGACTTAAGAAAGATTTTTAGGAAAATTTATTAATGATATAAAAAAAAAAGCTTATTGGGCTTTGAAAGTCACCTGTTTGTCTTTGTTTTACAGGCTATGACAATTGAAACCCTACCTGGACCTGAAACGCCGGCCTCATGTACCAAAAAACGTACGGTTTAATGGGAATTCAATAATCATTATCACACACTTGCAGATTGTCAAATATTTTCTTGAAAATTCAAGAGTAAAGATAATTTCACTGTTTAAGTAATCATAATTAATTAAAATTTGAGGCACTTCAAGTCATCTTATTCCTTGACAGAAATTCCACAATTTATGTAGAAGCTAAATACCTATTATACTCATTCAAATATAAATATTTTTTCCGTAATTTATATGAGTAAGGAAGATTTTGTCAGACTTTGCTGATCTCTTACAATATACGACCGATTCAGTTTCAACCTTAGGTCTGAACCATATCCTTTTTATTATGCCCCCGTAATCGAAGATTCGGGGACATATGGTTTTTGCTCTATCCGTCGTCTCTCCGTCTGTCTGTCTCTTTTAATCCCAAAAACTTTGACCTTGCTCATAACTTTTGATTTGTTGGAGATATGGCTTTCATATTTCGCGTGTGTATTCCTTTTGACAAGACTTATCCTTGGGTACCATCATATTTGATCTTCTGACCTTGACCTCAGAGTTTGACCCACTTTTGCAAAATTTTACCCAATTTAACCTTGGCCATAACTTATAAACAGTTGGTGCTAGGCTTTTCATACTTCACATGCGTATTTCTTGTGACAAGACCTTCCTTTGGATACCAACAACTTTGACTCTGACCTTGACTTAGGAATTTGACCTACTTTTTGAAAACGTTAACCCTGACGATGACTTTTGAACAACTGGTGCTAGGGCTTTTATACGTCACATGGTTATGACATATTCCTTAGGACAAGACCTCCCTTAGGATACCTACAATTATAGCACGCTGACTTTAACTTTTGGGTTTGACTTATTTTGTAAAACTTTAGTGTTTCACAAAGACATCTTGTTTTCTTTATATTTCAATATGTTTTTTCTTTTGATCCTTGTTTTTTCCCCCTTTTTTTATTTATTCACCTGTTTACTTATTTCTATCATTTTTTTTTTAAATTCTGGTATAAGGCGTAGTCCAATCATATCCAAAAAAGAAAAGAATAATCCTGTAAGATTCAAAACATTTAAAACAAGACGTCAGAGAGTATTCAATGCAAAAGCAAAACTAGTGTCCTTCCGGCAAGTGTTATCAGGTCCCCCTAAAATTGAAAAGACCGTAACTCTGTAAAAAGCATTGAAGCAGGGCGAAATACATTCCTGATCTGTAACTCATCGATGTATATTTTAATATAAAAAGTCACCTCAATATCTACAAGCATTAAGGAGAGAAATACGGAAATATATGTGGCACAGACGGGAAGGCAGACGGGGGACAGTAAGTCGGACAGACGAGGAGGAAAAGTGTCTCTGTTTCACCGGTTGGGGGACCAATAAATAACATACTGAGTCCCATCCTAAGATTTGACTTCTGTTTTAGAAGCAGGGCATTTTACATTTTCTGTAAAAGGATCGATTAAATATCTTGCAAAACACTTTTGTAAGACATCCATGAGTAAAAAAGAAAATTTAATGATATAAATTGAGTAAAGTTTTTAACTTCTCCTTTGACCCCAACCTAGCCCAGGAGACACATAATTATCAAGATACTCGTATATCAAGATGATTATATAAAAGGATTTCTCTATACAAGTGTAATGGTTTGGGCCGTGGATATCGACCTGGGTAGCTCAGTCGGTAGAGCACCTGAGTAGTGATGCAGGGGTCCTGGGTTCGATTCCCGGTCCAGCCATACATTTTTTCTCCTTTCCTGTTACAGATTTGGTGCCGTGACCATATGATCATAGTTCAGATATCCCCTTACCTGGGTTGACAGCCATAACTGGAGATAGTTACTGCTTTAAGTCAAGTTGGCTAGTAGCTTTGTTAATTTATTCATTAAAGAGTTCTACTTCCGGTTACGAACTTGGGTTGTGTCTTCGAGGGCGAAGACAATTTAAGGAGGGAGGAATGTAATGGTTTGGGCCGTGGATATCGGCCTGGGTAGCTCAGTCGGTAGAGCACCTGACTAGTGATGCAGGGGTCCCGGTTTCGATTCCCGGTCCAGCCATACATTTTCTCCTTTCTTGTTACACAAGCTTAGGAAGTGTTGATCCCATAGTCAGGCCCAATATAAACTTCTCGAATTTTATAGATCAGACAGTAATTGCAAAAATATTACATGATGATTATATAATAAAAACACACCCTTGTTACATAGTGGCATTTTCCATCCCGGTTGACACTCTCCTTCACACTCTCCAGTAAACCTGTCACATCTGTTAGGTACACCACAGTTATCACTGCATTCATATTGACAGTTCTTTCCGTAATAACCCTGCTGACAGGCTGGAGGGAATTCGGAATACGTGAATTTAAAACACATTTCACTGGGATCATTTTTATTCAGTTGTTTATACACATCATCATATTTAAGCCAATCCACAGGGTTGCTTTATTCTGATTCTAGATGTGTTGGCTGAGGAGTCGTTTAAATTTTATATTTAATCTTAATAAATTCCAGGTGTTACAATTAAACCTAATGAATCTACATTCTCACTAAATATATTATAATATACATGTAGATCTTTATCCTTGTGAAGTTTATACTCATATTAAGGGCCCCTACATATTTCAAATTTAACAATAAGTATAAAACGTATGGTGCTTGTTTTTTTTTTATCTTTTGATTATATCACTTTTTGAAACTTACAAGTATCAAAAATGACTGAAATATACACAAATAAATACATACATTTGTCACATTTTCCACCGTGCCATCCCGGCTGACAACCTCCATAACACTCCCCCGTAAACCTGTTACACCTATTCTGTACACCACAGTTTTCATTACATTCATGTGAACAGTCCTTCCCATGGTATCCAGGCTCACAGGCTTGAGAGAATTCAAAATTTTACTAGAAACCTTTATTTTGTACAATTACTTTTAATTGCTAGTAATAAATCTTTATTGCAATATGCAGTACTTAAAACATGATGCTTTCATATCATTATAACAAATGGCTTTGCTATTCTTGAGCAGAAGATTTTAACGATTTTTCCTATATATTCCTTTGTTCAAAATTTGATCCCCCAATGGTGGCTCCTCCAACCCCCTCCCCCGGAGGGGATCATCATTTGAACAAACTTGAATCTACTCTACCTGAGGATGCTTCTAATATAACTAAACATGGCTTTTCTGTTCTTGAAAAGATTTTTTCCTCTATATTCCTATGTAAACTTTGATCCCCCACTGTGGCCCCATCCTAACCCTGGGGGGTCATGATTCGAACAAAGTTGAATCTACACTATCTGAGGATGATTCCATATCAACATGACTTAACAAAGCTTTGCTGTTCTTGAGAAGAAGATTTTTTCAAGTTTTTTTTTTTTTTTATATATTTCTATGTAAAACTTTGATCGTCCACTGTGGCCCCACCCTAACCCTGGCAGTCATGATTTT